>NC_090936.1:910889999-911239617 GCF_040938575.1 Ambystoma mexicanum
CGGGAGATAAGAGAACCAAGGGGCCTGAGCGGGGGGGGCGGGAGGGTGGAGAGACACATGGGGCATGAGTGGGGGTGGGGGGGAGGTCGAGAGACACACGGGGCATGAGCGGGGGTGGAGGGGAGGGAGAGAGACACACGGGGTATGAGTGGGGGGGAAGGGGAGAGAGACACGGGGCATGAGCAGGGGTGGGCGGGAGGGGGAGAGACACACGGGGCATGAGTGGGGGTTGGGGGGAGGGAGAGAGACACACGGTGCATGAGCAGTGGTGGGGGGGAGGGAGAGAGACACACGGGGCATGAGCGGGGTGGGGGGAGGGAGAGAGACACACAGGGCATGAGCAGGGGTGGGGGGGGAGAGAGAGAGAGACACTGGGCATGAGCTTGGGGTGGGGGGAAGGGGAGAGAGAACCACACAGGGCATGAGTGGGGGGTGGGGGGAGGGAGAGAGACACACGGGGCATGAGCGGGGGTGGAGGGGAGGGAGAGAGACACACAGGGCATGAGCGGGGGTATGCGGGAGGGAGAGAGACACGGGGCATGAGCGGGGGTGGGCGGGAGGGAGAGAGACACACGGGGCATGAGCGGGGGTGGGAGGGAGGGAGAGAGACACACGGGGCATGAGCGGGGGGTGGGCGGGAGGTTGAGAGACACACGGGGCATGAGCAGGAGGTGGGTGGTAGGGGGAGAGACACACGGGGCCTGAGCGGGGGGTGGGAGGGAGGGAGAGAGGACACACAGGCATGAGCTGGGGTGGGGGCTGGAGGGGAGGGAGAGAGACACATAGGGCATGAGCGTGGGTGGGGGGAGGAGAGAGACACAAGGGGCATGAGCGGGGGGTGGGCGGGAGATAGAGAGACACATGGGGCATGAGCGGGGGTGGGCGGGAGAGAGACAGACACATGGGGCATGAGCGGGGGTGGGGGGAGGGAGAGAACAAGGGGCCTGAGTGGGGGGTGGGCGGGAGGGGGAGAGACACATGGGGCATGAGCGGGGGTGGAGGGGAGAGAGACACACGGGGCATGAGCGGGGGTGGAGGGGTGGGAGAGAGACACATGGGGTATGAGCGGGGAGTGGGGGGAAGTGGAGAGAGACACGGGGCATGAGCAGGGTTTGGGCGGGAGGGGGAGAGACACACAGGGCATGAGTGGGGGTTGGGGGGAGGGAGAGAGACACACGGGGCATGAGCGGGGGTAGGGGGGAGGGAGAGAGACACACGGGGCATGAGCGAGGGTGGGGGAGGGAGAGAGACACACAGGGCATGAGCGGGGGTGGGGGGGCAGGGAGAGAGACACACTGGGCATGATCTTGGGGTGGGGGGAAGGGGAGAGAGACACACGGGGCATGAGTGGGGGGTGGGGGGAGGGAGAGAGACACACGGGGCATGAGCGGGGGTGGAGGGGAGGGAGAGAGACACACGGGGCATGAGCGGGGGTGTGCGGGAGGGAGAGAGACATGGGGCATGAGCGGGGTGTGGGCGGGAGGGAGAGAGACACACGGGGCATAAGCGGGGAGGGGGGAGGGAGAGAGACACACGGGGCATGAGCGGGGGGTGGGCGGGAGGGTGAGAGACACACGGGGCGTGAGCAGGAGGAGGGTGGTAGGGGGAGATACACACGGGGCCTGAGCGGGGGGTGGGGGAGGGAGAGAGACACACGGGGCATGAGCTGGGGTGGGGGCTGGAGGGGAGGGAGAGAGACACACGGGGCATGAGCCTGGGTGGGGGGGAGAGAGACACATAGGGCATTAGCGTGGGTGGGGGAGGGAGAGAGACACATGGGCATGAGCGGGGGTGGGCGGGGAGGGAGAGAGACACACGGGGCATGAGCGGGGGGTGGGAGGGAGGGAGAGAGACACACGGGGCATGAGCGGGGGTGGGCGGGAGGTTGAGAGACACACGGGGCATGAGCAGGAGGTGGGTGGTAGGGGGAGAGACACACGGGGCCTGAGCGGGGGGTGGGAGGGAGGGAGAGAGACACACAGGGCATGAGCTGGGGTGGGGGGCTGGAGGGGAGGGAGAGAGACACATAGGGCATGAGCGTGGGTGGGGGGGAGGGAGAGAGACACAAGGGGCATGAGCGGGGGGTGGGCGGGAGATAGAGAGACACATGGGGCATGAGCGGGGGTGGGCGGGAGAGAGACAGACACATGGGGCATGAGCGGGGGTGGGGGGAGGGAGAGAAACAAGGGGCCTGAGTGGGGGGTGGGCGGGAGGGGAGAGACACATGGGGCATGAGCGGGGGTGGAGGGGAGAGAGACACACGGGGCATGAGCGGGGTGGAGGGGTGGGAGAGAGACACATGGGGTATGAGCGGGGAGTGGGGGGAAGTGGAGAGAGACACGGGGCATGAGCAGGGTTTGGGCGGGAGGGGGAGAGACACACAGGGCATGAGTGGGGGTTGGGGGGAGGGAGAGAGACACACGGGGCATGAGCGGGGGTAGGGGGGAGGAGAGAGACACACGGGCATGAGCGAGGGTGGGGGAGGGAGAGAGACACACAGGGCATGAGCGGGGGTGGGGGGGCAGGGAGAGAGACACACTGGGCATGATCTTGGGGTGGGGGGAAGGGGAGAGAGACACACGGGGCATGAGTGGGGGGTGGGGGGAGGGAGAGAGACACACGGGCATGAGCGGGGGTGGAGGGGAGGGAGAGAGACACACGGGGCATGAGCGGGGGTGTGCGGGAGGGAGAGAGACATGGGGCATGAGCGGGGTGTGGGCGGGGAGGGAGAGAGACACACGGGGCATAAGCGGGGAGGGGGGAGGGAGAGAGACACACGGGGCATGAGCGGGGGGTGGGCGGGAGGGTGAGAGACACACGGGGCGTGAGCAGGAGGAGGGTGGTAGGGGGAGATACACACGGGGCCTGAGCGGGGGGTGGGGGGAGGGAGAGAGACACACGGGGCATGAGCTGGGGTGGGGGGCTGGAGGGGAGGGAGAGAGACACACGGGGCATGAGCCTGGGTGGGGGGAGAGAGACACATAGGGCATTAGCGTGGGTGGGAGGGAGAGAGAGACACATGGGGCATGAGCGGGGGATGGGCGGGAGGGAGAGAGACACATGGGGCATGAGGGGGGGATGGGCGGGAGAGAGAGAGACACTCGGGGCATGAGCGGGTGTGGGGGAGGGAGAGAGACACACGGGGCATGAGCGGGGGGTGGGCGGGAGGGGAAGAGACACACGGGGCATGAACAGGGGGTGGGCGGGAGGGGGAGAGACACACGGGGCATGAGCAGGCGTGGGGGGAGGGAGAGAGACACACGGGCATGAGCAGGGGTTGGGGGCAGGGGAGAGAGACACGAGGCATGAGCGGGGGTGGAGGGAGAGAGACACACGGGGTATGAGCGGGGGTGGGGGGGAGGGAGAGAGACACACGGGGCATGAGCGGGGGTGGGGGGAGGGAGAGAGACACATGGGGCATGAGCGGGGGTGGGCGGGAGTTGGAGAGACACATGGGGCATGAGCGGGGGTGGGGGGAAGGGAAGAGAGACACACGGGGCATGAGCGGGGGTGGGGAGGAGAGAGACACACGGGACATGAGCGGGGGTGGGGGGAGGGAGAGAGAAGGGAGAGAGACACACAGGGCATGAGCGGAGGCGGCGGGGGAGGTAGACACACTGGGCATGAGTGGGGGTGGGCCGGAGGGAGAGAGACACACGGGCATGAGCGGGGGTGGGCAGGTTGGAGAGAGACACACAGGGCATGAGCGGGGGTGGGCGGGAGGGGGAAAGACACACGGGGCATGAGCGGGGGGTGGGCGGGGAGGGGGAGAGACACACAGGGCATGAGCAGGGGTGGGGGGAGGTCGAGAGACACACGGGGCATGAATGGGGGTGGGGGGATTTCGAGAGACACACGGGGCATGAACGGGGGTGGGGGAAGGGGAGAGAGACACACGGGGGCATGAGCGGGGGGGTGGGGGAAGGGGAGAGAGACACACGGGGCATGAGCGGGGGTGGGGGGAAGGGGAGAGAGACACACGGGGCATGAGCGGGGGGTGGGGGAGGGAGAGAGACACACGGGGCATGAGCGGGGGTGGAGGGGAGGGAGAGAGACACACGGGGCATGAGCGGGGGTGTGCGGGAGGGAGAGAGACATGGGGCATGAGCGGGGGGTGGGCGGGAGGGAGAGAGACACACGGGGCATGAGCGGGGAGGGGGGAGGGAGAGAGACACACGGGGCATGAGCGGGGGGTGGGCGGGAGGGTGAGAGACACACTGGGCGTGAGCGGGGGGTGGGGGGAGGGAGAGAGACACACGGGGCATGAGCCTGGGTGGGGGGGAGAGAGAGACACATGGGGCATGAGGGGGTGTGGGGGGAAGGGGAGAGAGACACACCGGGCATGAGCGGGGGGTGGGGGGAGGGAGAAAGGCACACGGGGCATGAGCGGGGGTGGGGGGGAGGGAGAGAGACACACGGCGTAAGTGTGCAGGCGGTAGATACCGCTCCTCGGCCCTCTGCTGGCCAACGTGTGCCGATGGCGTGAGCAGGGGGTTGTGGCTGGAGGAACAGGGGAGACACAGAGCATGAGTGGGGGTTGGGGGACAAGAAGGACACACGGGGCATGAGCGGGGGTTGGAGGAACAGGAGACAGACACCAGAATTACTGTGCAGGCGGCGAGGAACAAAGATGGCGGGCGTCTCTGAAGACAGACACACTGCACGCTTTCACCGCATCCATTGAGAGGTTGAGAGACACACGGGGCATGAGCAGGAGGTGGGTGGTAGGGGGAGAGACACACGGGGCCCGAGCGGGGGGTGGGAGCAAGGGAGAGAGACACACGGGGCATGAGCTGGGGTGGGGGGCTGGAGGGGAGGGAGAGAGACACACGGGGTATGAGCCCTATGAGACACACAGGGCATGAGCGTGGGTGGGGGGAGGGAGAGAGACACAAGGGGCATGAGCGGGGGGTGGGCGGGAGATAGAGAGACACATGGGGCATGAGCGGGGGGTGGGCGGGAGAGAGACAGACTCATGGGGCATGAGCGGGGGTGGGGGGAGGGAGAGAGACACACGGGGCATGAGCGGGGGGTGGGCGGGAGGGAGAGAAACAAGGGGCCTGAGCGGGGGGTGGGCGGGAGGGGGAGAGACACATGGGGCATGAGGGGGGGTGGGGGGAGGGAGAGAGACACACGGGGCATGAGCGGGGGTGGAGGGGAGGGAGAGAGACACATGGGGTATGAGCGGGGAGTGGGGGGAAGGGGAGAGAGACACGGGGCATGAGCAGGGGGTGGGCGGGAGGCGGAGAGACACACAGGGCATGAGTGGGGGTTGGGGGAGGGAGAGAGACACACGGGGCATGAGCGGGGGTAGGGGGGAGGGAGAGAGACACACGGGGCATGAGCGAGGGTGGGGGGAGGGAGAGAGACACACAGGGCATGAGCGGGGGTGGGGGGGAGGGAGAGAGACACACTGGGCATGAGCTTGGGGTGGGGGGAAGGGGAGAGAGACACACGGGGCATGAGTGGGGGGTGGGGGGAGGCAGAGAGACACACGGGGCATGAGCGGGGGTGGAGGGGAGGGAGAGAGACACACGGGGCATGAGCGGGGGTGTGCGGGAGGGAGAGAGACATGGGGCATGAGCGGGGGGCGGGCGGGAGGGAGAGAGACACACGGGGCATGAGCGGGGAAGGGGGAGGGAGAGAGACACACGGGGCATGAGCGGGGGGTGGGCGGGAGGGTGAGAGACACACGGGGCGTTAGCAGGAGGTGGGTGGTAGGGAGAGAGACACACGGGGCCTGAGCGGGGGGTGGGGGGAGGGAGAGAGACACACGGGGCATGAGCTGGGGTGGGGGGCTGGAGGGGAGGGAGAGAGACACACGGGGCATGAGCCTGGGTGGGGGGAGAGAGACACATAGGGCATGAGCGTGGGTGGGGGGAGGGAGAGAGACACATGGGGCATGAGCGGGGGGTGGGCGGGAGGGAGAGAGACACATGGGGCATGAGGGGGGATGGGCGGGAGAGAGAGAGACACACGGGGCATGAGCGGGGGTGGGGGGAGGGAGAGAGACACACGGGGCATGAGCGGGGGGTGGGCGGGAGGGGAAGAGACACACGGGGCATGAACAGGGGGTGGGCGGGAGGGGGAGAGACACACGGGGCATGAGCAGGCGTGAGGGGAGGGAGAGAGACACACGGGCATGAGCAGGGGTTGGGGGCAGGGGAGAGAGACACGAGGCATGAGCGGGGGTGGAGGGAGAGAGACACACGGGGCATGAGCGGGGGTGGGGGGAGGGAGAGAGACACACGGGGCATGAGCGGGGGTGGGGGAGGGAGAGAGACACATGGGGCATGAGCGGGTGTGGGGGGAGGGAGAGAGACACACGGGGCATGAGCGGGGGTGGGCGGGAGTTGGAGAGACACATGGGGCATGAGCGGGGGTGGGGGGAAGGGAAGAGAGACACACGGGGCATGAGCGGGGGTGGGGGAGGGAGAGAGACACACGGGACATGAGCGGGGGTGGGGGGGAGGGAGAGAGAAGGGAGAGAGACACACAGGGCATGAGCGGAGGCGGCGGGGGAGGTAGACACACTGGGCATGAGCGGGGGGTGGGCCGGAGGGAGAGAGACACACGGGCATGAGCGGGGGGTGGGCAGGTTGGAGAGAGACACACAGGGCATGAGCGGGGGTGGGCGGGAGGGGGAAAGACACACGGGGCATGAGCGGGGGGTGGGCGGGAGGGGGAGAGACACACAGGGCATGAGCAGGGGTGGGGGGAGGTCGAGAGACAACACGGGGCATGAATGGGGGTGGGGGGAGTTCGAGAGACACACGGGGCATGAACGGGGGTGGGGGAAGGGGAGAGAGACACACGGGGCATGAGCGGGGGGTGGGGGAAGGGGAGAGAGACACATGGGGCATGAGCGGGGGGTGGGGGGAAGGGGAGAGAGACACACGGGGCATGAGCGGGGGGTGGGGGAAAGGGGAGAGAGACACACGGGCATGAGCTGGGGTGGGGGGAGGGAGAGAGACACATGGGGCATGAGGGGGTGTGGGGGGAAGGGGAAAGAGACACACCGGGCATGAGCGGGGGGTGGGGGGAGGGAGAGAGGCACACGGGGCATGAGCGGGGGTGGGGGGGAGGGAGAGAGACACACGGCGTAAGTGTGCAGGCGGTAGATCCCGCTCCTCGGCCCTCTGCTGGCCAACGTGTGCCGATGGCGTGAGCAGGGGGCTGGGGCTGGAGGAACAGGGGAGACACAGAGCATGAGTGGGGGTGGGGGGACAAGAAGGACACACGGGGCATGAGCGGGGGTTGGAGGAACAGGAGACAGACACAATAATTACTGTGCAGGCGGCGAGGAACAAAGATGGCGGGCGTCTCTGAAGACAGACACACTGCACGCTTTCACCGCATCCAATGAGAGAGCATGTCAGATGTCAGCGGACATCACGCAAGCTGCTTGCCCAATCATCGTCCTGTCCGCGGAGCGAACAGGGAAGTGTGTCCGCAAAGCGAACACAGATACCACTAATTTTTTTCACTTACATTTTTGTCATTTTTTTAAAAAACTACTGGACGGATTTACACCAAATAAAGCAAAGCACGCTTTCGGGACCAAGCCGCCGCTCCTGTAAATCCGTCCAGCGGTTTGGGCTGTAGGCATTATGTCTATGGGAAAAAAAAAGTTTTGGGACCCCCCTATAACTTTGCCCCCCCTGGACGAATCCTCACCAAACTTTGCAAATCAATTCAGAGTGACCAAAATACTTTTTTTGCAAAGTTGGTGAGGATTCGTCCAGGGAGAGCGAAGTTATAAGCCGCCCAAAAAGTGCTCTTCCTATGGAAACACCAACTTAACCATAACTACATGGCCACTACCGTGGCCATGTAATATATATATTACATGGACGCGGTAGCGTCCATGTAGTTATGGTTACGTATGGTTCCATGTCGCGGACGGACTTCCCGGTTTGCTGCGCGGACAGTGCCCTGATTGGCCGAGCGGCTTGCGCGATGTCCGCGGACCTGCGACGTGTTCGCTGATTGGACGGCATGGTGCATGAAGCGCGTCAGATTTTCTGTGGCGCCCGCCATCTTGCATTCGCGGACGACCGCGGACAGCGCGGTGAAACTTGGATTAAAAATTGTATTTAGTGGAGTGTGTTGGTGTGTAAGAGTGTTTGGGGAAGGTGGGGGAGTATGAGATAGGTTCAATGTTCTGTTTTTTTTAAGTGCTAGACACTTTTGTTGTGTTCGAGTTTTCTGCGGACAACACAGCTTTTCTGAAATGTTCGTAAATATACAGAATGGATTCGGTGAAAGTGTTCTAAGAAGACTCGTGGGGTCCTGGAATGTTCGCAGGGGGTGTCCTGAAGACGTTGTCTGTATTGTTCGTTGTCAAGCTGAAAGTGTTCTAAGAACACTCGCGTTGTCCTGAAATGTTCATACATAAAGAAAATGGGGGCGTTCTGAGGACGTTGTCCGTATTGTTCGCTGGCAAGTTGAATGTGTTCTAAGAACACTTGCGGTGTCCTGAAATGTTTGAAAATAAACAAACTGGAGGTGTTCTGAGGCGTTCTCCTTATTGTGTGCCTGCTTAGCTGTATCCAATGAGGTAATGGCACAGAGGATGAAGTGGAAATGGTAGAAGGGCTGTCTAAGAGTTATGCAGTCTGCGGACAGGGCATGCTACATCCAGGGTTTTCCAGCAAATCCAGCATGGAAAAAAGACTGTAGGGATCAGCCAATCAGATGTTGAGGATGTGGATTTGTGTTCAAAGAGACTGTGTGTAGTGAAGATGGCAGAAGTGGAGAAAGTCAGTGTGTTGGTGCTCGGAGATATGTTTGTGCATGGTTTACAACAGTATGCTCAATGCAGGCATGTTGCAAAGAATTTTGATGTTAAAGGAGTGGAGGTGGTGTGGAGCACTGTGCCTGATTGCAATGTACAGGGAATTGTACAAGTTTGTGAAGATATGGGCAGGATCAACAGTCCCCATGTGGTAGTTTTGCACTATGGTGCTTTCCATTTGGGTTATGTCAGTGCCCCTACTTTGTTGGCAGATTTGGAACACTTGGTTCAAGCAGTAATGAACATCCTTCCAAATGCCAAATTATTTTTTTCTGGATTAGTACCCAGGACAATATGGGACAATAGTTCAGTTTTTTGTCCTCAGCAAAACAATGCTAGGTGTGTAATCAACCGAGGCATGAATGCCTTCATGCTTAGAGCTGGTATGTTCTTCTGAAATAATGAGAATATTGATTCCAGTAATGCTGTTTATTTTAAAGAAGATGGCATTTCCTTATCTTTTATGGGAAATGCCATTCTGTTTTGGAATGTAAGGGTTGCTTTGGAGAAGGTTATGTGAAGATTTTAGGAGTAAAGTAAGAAAAAAAAATACAAAATAACAGGTGTCTGTCAAGCATCTGCAAACCCCCCCCCCCCAAAAAACAGCTCTTTTCAGACAGCGTGGTGAAACTTGGATTAAAAATTGTATTTAGTGGAGTGTGTTGGTGTGTAAGAGTGTTTGGGGAGGGTGGGGGAGTATGAGATAGGTTCAATGTTCTGTTTTTTTATATGCTAGACACTTTTGTTGTGTTGATTTGTCTGCGGACAACACGGCTGTTCTGAAATGTTCTATATAAACTAAATGGTGGGGTGTTCTGAGGATGGAGTATGTGTCTGTTTTGTTCGCAAGCAAGCTAAAATTGAGCTAAGAATACTCGCGGTGTCCTTAAATGTTCGTACATAAACAAAATGGGGGTGTCCTGAGGGCGCTGTCCGTATTGTACTCTGGTAAGTTGAATGTGTTCTAAGAACACTCTCGGTGTCCTGAAATGCTCTGATTACTTACCGGTAATCTTCATTACTCCTAGTCCTACTCTTCCTAGTCACAGTACTGACGACCCTCCTCACCCTCCCTGCGGGGAAGGTCCCATGCTCCGGCTTGGTAATATGAAACTGAGTGATGTGGATGTTGGGGAGGAGTTATAGGAATTTAAAGAAATAGAAGAAGGTCCTGTGTCGGAGGCAGGGGCCTCATGAAGTAAGTACTGAGACGAGGAAGAGTGGACGTGGAGGTAATGTTTGCAATTAAACAAAATGGGGTGTTCTGAGAACGCTGTTTGTATTGTTCGTTGTCAGGTTGAAAGTGTTCTAAGAACCTTCCATATGTCCGTTGACATTACAATTTCCTATGGGCCTTATCCGATGTTTTGTCCACTAAACAAACGATAAATGAGGCTGCTGTGCGCCGACATTATGTGATAACCCTATCATTGCCCCATCAACCTGGCTGACCTGCTTTTGCAACACTAAATCATATCTCCCGCCCCTAAGCCTGACATTATCAAAGCATTCATATTCCCCATCTCTCTCCGTGACGTTACAGGGTGCGTAGCCAAACGCGCCCAGTCGTCTCCAGTCCTACGCGACTTTACACAGAACCCGGAAAACAACACAGATCATCTCACAACACAGCGCGCCACAATTCGGAATATGAAACTGTGATTTGAAAGCAAACAGCAAGATTGTACATTTCATAAACTACTTTTATTTGACATCAAATGTTTAGAGAATATTCAGCGATTTGCATTTGTCTTTGCTGTCGATCCAGAAAAGTTCATCTTGAGTCACACGCTGTTCCTTTGTGGTACACAGGGTGTTGGTTTATGATAAAAGAAGCACTATGGTGGCACTGATAATCGGAAGGCTGTTCCGACAACAAGGCATTAGACCACCATACTGGTTGGTATGTTGCTTCTAGCCGCTAGTACCGCGTAAGGCCCAGTTGTCTCCAGCCCTACGTGACTTTACACAGAACCCGGAAAACAACACAGATCATCTCACAACACAGCACGCAACAATTCGGAATATGAAACTGTGATTTAAAAGCAAACAGCAAGATTGTACATTTCGTAAAGTACTTTTATTTGACATCAAGGGGCCGATTCATGGAACAAACATGCGCTGAAAATCCCAGCGCAAGCAGGCGCAAGGTGGCGCAAGCGTGAGCAAGCAAGTAAGGCGCTGCGCTTGTTTCCCACTGGTTGTGCGCCAAATCGGTGCATGTCGCATGCGGGCACACATGCCATCAAACGGCGTGCACTGCGCGCACAGCAAAAGCGCACATAGCGCAGCGCACACATCAAAAGTAGGCGTAACAGTGGGCGTAACATGCAGAATGGGGAATAACACATGAAAAAGAAGGCGTAACTGGGGAAGTACTGCAGGGAACTAGACGGAACGCCAACACGCACGCGAACAACCCGTATTCATGGATACGAATACAGGAAACCCGCGCATGGCAAAAGACGCACACAGGCGTGAATGCGTCTGCCACACGAGGGTAGGCGGAAGCGTCCCCGCCCACAGTATAAAAGTGGGCACAAACAACAAACACGTATATACAGCTACGATGAATGCCCCATTTGTTGCAGCACTGATCGTGGGACACCGCAGGAGGAGGAGAATAGCCAGGGCACGCATTTTTTCACCACGGACAAGCCTTTTTGGGATGCCTGACGACCAGGTCTATGGCAGGTATAGTTTCCACCCCGTATCATCCTAGACCTGGTCAGGAGTGGGAAGATGACCTTAGATCCCCCACCCTTTGCTCCCAAGCATTGAGCCCCTTGGAGAAGGTGCTCAATGTCCTGCATTTTTTGGCCACTGGGTCATTTCAGCGGACTACTGCCATAATGGGGGGGGGTCTCACAGGCCACGCAGTCATGCTGCCTACACCAGGTCTTGGCAATCATGACAGCGCGCCCCTCAGTCCGTAGGCACATATACATGCCCAGAACACCCGCAGAAAGGCAGGCCCTTGTCTTGGACTTTTACAGGGTGGCACACTTCCCCAAAGTGCTTGGTGCCATAGATTGCACCCATGTGGCCCTACGTCCACCTAGGGCCCCTGAGCACATCTACCGAAACCGCAAGCACTGTCATTCCATCAATGTACAGGTGGTATGCGATGCAAAGGGAATCATCACCTCTGTCTATGCAAACTACCCTGGCTCCACCCATGACATTTTCATATACAGAATGTCCGCCCTGAGCCGGGCCCTGGAAGCTGGGCAGCATGGCGACACATGGCTCCTAGGTGAATACAAATGCCCTTGCACATGCATGCATGTCACACACACACACACAAATACACAAACCCCAATAATCACAACCATTATCACCTCTCCAGGGGACAGTGCCTACCCTCTGAGCAACCACATGATGACGCCAATCCGGAACCCCACCACACCACCCCAGGTAAGATACAACGCGGCCCATATTGCAACCAGGGCCATAGTGGAGCGCACATTCAGAGTGCTTAAGTCACGCTTCCACTCCCTTGACCACTCTGGTGGGCAGCTACTCTATGCACCACCAGTAGTGTGCAGGATCATTGTGGCAGCATGTGTCCTGCACAATGTTGCAACACGGCAGGGCGTACCGGTGGACATGGTGGTGCCCCCACATCCCCAAACACAGGCACAGGCGCTGCCCATGGGTGGGGATAGGGCACGTGGCGAGGATGGCCGGTCCCAGCTTGTGGACACATTTTTCACCTAAACTCCCACCCCTGCGGAGTGCACACAGGCCTGGCACATACCAGGTGACAATCGATGATGACAAAGAGACAGTCAACTGTCACAACCTTACCACCCTGAGATTGTTGCCATGGAAGTGCCACATTGTGTGCATCCCTAGCTACTTAAAAACAAGCAATCCTGTGTGACCAAAAGGCATAAATGCAAGGTGTGAATCACACACACCTGCAAAACAGGCCATGACTATCACTGGTATGTCACTCAAACCCTCAGAAAGCACAACATGACATTGCAAGCAATAGCCATACACCAACACAGTACCGATAAGGTACACATTGCCATGTGAAAAATGTAAATTGGCATCAGACAATGATGCCTGACATGGAATCAGATGAAATGACTGACCAACAACCTCCCACCCAAAAGAAGTCATACCCAAATGCATTCCAAAAGTCGAAGTTGTAACATTACAATGAATGCCTGTCTACATGCACATTGTGCATTGAAAAATCAACACTGCAGCTTCTGTGTGCCGTGTCCACCTCCTGCAACACACTGCTGAGTGCACAGCACCGTTAACAGCCATTGCGTGTGATGCACACCCGGAGCATCACATCTAAGCGACAAACCACATCAAAAAGCAAATTAGGCATGTACAGGATCCACAATTGGTCATAGGACATGTGCTGCAGGGACACAGTGGGCACCAGAAGGAAAACCGAGTGTACACGTGGATATGGAAGGGTGGTCGTACATGTAGTGCATTATAGTGCAAGTGTGTGGGTCAGTAGGGACATGCACTTAACATATGCATGTGCAATCAAATGACCATCAGTGTCCTCTTCACATCACATGTGAACATTCACCATGTGTACACCCCAGCATGTCAAACCACAACTCTCCTCTCACACCTGAAAGGTCAACACAACACATGAACAGGCATTGATCAGCAGAACACATCATGTACATAGGATACCACAATTACAATGTCAGGGTGCCCATCACACTGCAGGGCAAGGCAACTATCACCAACCAAGCACCACCCCTCCCTCACAAATCACCATGACCCACTGAACAACTGCACCAGGGTTATGGAGCCTTCATCCTTGAATTTCACCTGGCCACAGGATCACCCTTCCCCTTTGTCACCATCTTCCAACTTGTGTGTAAAAAGCTGCCTGTACCCTCAGAGTCCACCTTGATTTGCAAAACAAAATCCAAGAGAACTCAAAGCAGGCCAACACAGAAGCCAAGCAAAAAGCCTGCAGGCAGAAAAACTAACCAGAACAGCCTCCAGTAGATGACTTGAAGTAGCAGTACCTCACAAAGGCCAAGTACTACCACAATGACGTAACAACCAAGGTAGCACAGTAAAACAATGTCACAACAGGATGTGTACCATGTGTGGTACATAACATAGAATGAAGCACCACAAACGGATGTGTACTGTCACTGCTCCCGTGTACAGGTGCAGGAGTGGCACGAACCAACCACACCCACCGTGGTCTGGGTGGCTGCAAGGTCAAACTCACACAGGCCTCTGAGACCCTGGTGGGGAAGGAGGGTCAGGTATATGGAGTCGGGACAGGCGTTGGCATACTGGATAACCGGAATGAGGGGCAGGAGAGGGGAGTAGGATTGACATGGGAAAGTAGGGAATGGCCAAGAATTTAGTACTCACATTAACACATACAAAACCATACCAAACTTGTTCATCATAAACATAGCAGCAATTCACTGAAATGAAAGTCAAAGAGAAACTTATCTCTGGGGTGAGTGCTGCCTCCTGCCTGCGCACTCTCAGGTCCGGTAACAGGAGCACTTCAATGCTGCAAAGAGAGCCACAGTTAAAAATCTGTGCGTGCCCATAACACACAAACACACCACAAAATATATCCCAAAAGTGACAAACTACTCTACAAACAGACAATCTGGTGTGGATGCTTCGTACCCATATGTAACATTACCCCTGTGATGGTTCATACACAGTCAATGCAGTAAGTCAGGCGCCGGAGGGTGCGTGGTTAATGGAACACCAATGTGTCACAAATCACACAACATGCAATGTTCACTGGGTAAGCAGACAGACGCATTTAGCAAGGTATGACTTCCAAACAAGTCGTGTTCCACCATGACCCAAATAAAGTAGGCAGTGCATGTTACATGGAAATGAAATGCACTGCACCCGAGTCTGTCCCTTGCCGTCTGTCCCTGTCAGCTGCTTCTTTCCATGTCTCGGAACGCTACATGGGTTATACGCTACATGGGTTAAACACACCACCAAATATGCCCCAAAAGTGACAAACTACTCTACAAACAGACAATCTGGTGTGGATGCTTCGTACCCATATGTAACATTACCCCTGTGATGGTTCATACACAGTCAATGCAGTAAGTCAGGCGCCGGTGGGTGCGTGGTAAATGGAACACCAATGTGTCACAAATCACACAACATGCAATGTTCACTGGGTAAGCAGACAGACGCATGTAGCAAGGTATGACTTCCAAACAAGTCGTGTTCCACCATGACCCAAATAAAGTAGGCAGTGCATGTTACATGGAAATGAAATGCACTGCACCCGAGTCTGTCCCTTGCCGTCTGTCCCTGTCAGCTGCTTCTTTCCATGTCTCGGAACGCTACATGGGTTATACAAGTGCCTCAATGGACCATGGTGGACCGGAGGGAATGTGCCACTGCCCCTGCAGGTGCCCCAGACAACCTTACAATCAACTAGCCATGAGTCCACCAACACATCTGAGCAGTATTGTGCTTTTCAACACCAATATTCGTCCAAGCTCACCCTCAGTGCTGCTACTAAGCATGCATGTAAAACTGGCCTGGTGGAAGGTTTGCTGTGTTGTGGCCCCCTTGTGCTGCTCACCTTGCCTGGAGTCCCTTGAAACACGTCAGCAGTTTTAGGATGTATGATTGCAATCCCTGTGCCTCTGCTTGCGCACACATGTGCATGTGGGCACCACCAAATGTGTCCAGATTCCAGACGTCCAATGGGCCATGTCTGCTGGCAAAGGTGGTCTGGAGGCTCATCCCCCTGCAGAAAGGGCATGAAACACATTATTAATGCATTAGATTCATCTGTGTGTGTGTCTTCAGGCATCACATCACTGGACCATGTCAGAGACGGACATCAGAAATCACACCACAGTCCGTCTTTCACAGCCAAAGTGTGGAACACACTATCTACGGCATGAATTGCAACAAGCACATGTACAGTAAAGATAAGAAACATACTACACAATGCATAGCAATGAATGTACACAAGAATCATGAAACACCCCATCTAGCAAAAGCAGAACAGTGGTCAATAACACCGAAATCATCCCCACTAGGGGTGTTAACAAAAGTTCCACAGCAGCAGACATGCCACAGATATGACAGTCCAAAGCCCTTGTGTAATAGGCTGTTACACCAAACCATCCTTGCGAGCCCATGGATAAGGGAAGCAGGAGTGGCATATGTGAGTCAAGGACCCCAAGCAGCAAAAACATACACAAGACAAGCCTGAAGGGCCCAGCTGGAACAGACAGTGGATGCTTTCAAAAGCCACAAAGCACCAAACTGTCACATGAAAGCACAATAGACAATCAATTTTAAACTATATTAACTAATTACAATAAGTATGAAAAACCTACCTTACCTAATTAAATTAATGATCAAACAGAAACTTAACTAACTAAACAAAAAGAAAAAGAAAAAATGGCCACATATAACCCGGGGGGGGGGGCACCCAGGAGGGGGGAGGTGCAGGGTGCTGCTCAACACCCACATGCGATGATGCTGAGCCAAAAAAAAACCTCCATGGGCTCAACGCCTGCACAGCCCGACCTATGTGGGAGATAGATGGCCATCCGAGTCTGGCTCATCCTGGAAAGGAGGACGTGGCACAGTAGCCTGGCCATACCTAGCCACAACTTGCCCCTCGTCGACAGCAAGTCTGCCGGATGGGTGAGCCTGGTTCTGTATGGCAATGACGCATAGGTCTGCATGCAGAACCTCCTGTGATACATGTGCTTCCTCTTGCAAGGTAGCACGTGTAACACAGAGTTCCTCCTGCAAGGCCTGGCTGGACAACCGCTGCACCTCCCGGCAAGCCTGTAGCTCAGCCGAGATGGTAAGCTCAAGCTGTGCAAACCTCTCCTCTGACCGCTTCCGCTGGGACATCAGAAGGACACCCAGAGTGGATCTGAGGGAAGCATACTCCTCCCTCAGGGCCTCCATGTGTGCCTCTGCATGAGCAGCAATTGCTTGACGCAGGGATGACATTTCAGCCTGGCGTGCCCTGTCTGAGGCTGCCATGCCCAGCCTGAGCGAGCGGGCTGTGGACCATGCTGCCTGCTGCTGGAGAAGCACCTGCCTAGCAGGGGGGAGCACGGATCGGGTCACACTCTCCATGCTCTCAGTGATGTTCTCCATTGCTGCCCCCTGCCGTTCTAAATTGGCAGTCATGTCTTGCTCCCACTCAGTACACAGCGGTTGCATGCGGCAACCGTGCTGCTGGGCTTGACCCCTGCGGGATCCAAGGACCGGTTGTCCTCGTCATGTTGGCACCGCCCGCGGCTGCACGACTACATGCCCTTGTCGACGTGATGTCCCAGGCACATCAGTGACTGGTGTGGAGGGTGACCATGCGTCCCGATCCACCACGGATGTAGGTTCCAAGACTGTCTGACCCCTCAGTGCAGGTGTCGCGGACACAGGAGTGTCCACATCAGAATCACTCACCCCTTGCACATGGACCTGATGCTCATCCAACTCGACATGGATGTCAGAGTCATCATCAGGACTGGACTCATAGGCAGCCAGAGACAAGATGGCCTGTAGCACTTGGGGGTTTTCGTGGCCTGCCACCCTACAACCCCCACTTGTGCCGGGTTGATGTAGTGATATCAACCCTGTGCCTGGCATGACAACACCATCCTCCTGCTCCATTGCGTCATCATCTGAAAAATAGAGAGAAAAAAGGTCACTACACATGTCAGAAGCACACAACACACACACACACCGACAGCATCAGGCAGACATGTGACACACAAAATAGAACCTGGCATGCATGCTGGGTCAACTTGGAATTGCTTCTGTGATCAGACCTGTTGAAAGTTGGCAGTTTGCATTGAAGTGGGTCTATGCAGTGCAGCCAATGTGTATGTTACTCACTACCTACATGTACAAGCACTTCATGGTGTGTGTCAGAAAATGTGAAGGCAGTGCAAGGTCAACTTCAGGCATCACGTGCAATGTGCATTCAATGGGTAGCATATCTACAAGCGAAGCACCCCTCCACCCAAGTGCAAAAGCATGGATGCCAAGAATGTTATCAAAAGGCTGACCATAGACCTGTGCATTGACAGGCAATGTTGACTAGCATCAACAGCTTCATGTGAGTCAAGTGACAACACTGCAAATGATGATGGGACAGTAAGCAGGACACATGATGAAACGTCTGGAGGACACCCACGTGTGAAGAGGACACTACACCAGTTGGACAGGGTCATTGGCCATTAAACAGGCTGAGGCCTGTGACCCACCCAGATTGTCGGACCCTAGACATGTGTGCAACGCAGTACTGAGCCACAGTAGACATGGGAAGGCTGATGAAATGCCATGCAATGTATGTCACCCAGGACTTGTATTACAGTGATCATCCAGTCAAGGACACCTAGGAGCATGCGTGCAATGCACATGGAGCATGAATGGGCACTCATGTCCCTGCGGGGCATCTGACCTCTGCACAGTACAAGTGAGATACCCTGCATCAAGAACTAAGGCTGTACCACACAGCATATGTCTCGCAGATTGGTTGCGGTAAGTTAGCATGTACATGTGCCATGTAATGGCAATATTGAAGCAGACCAGTACAAAGGTGGAATTGGGGTGCAGAGGGGGGTGGAGGGGCAAGGGAGCATGCCTACATGGAGAACCCGCATGCAGGCCGAGGACACATGCACTTCAGTCATGCTATGACATCGTGCCTGGGCTGAGAGGAAGGTCACCCCACGCTACATGCAGAAGGGCCAGTGAGCTGGGACATGGACCGGAGGGGCATACTGGTAACCAGCATGTGAGTAGGGTGCAATAGTGTTGATGCCGACAGTCCCCGTCTGCTCCACATGTACACCATCCAGCAGAGCAGACATGCCTCACGGAAGCATTGCATTACTTGCACATCCCAACCATGTACACGTCACATGTAGTGGCAATCATGCACAACACATCCCACAAGTAAAACACACACGTCATCAACAAACACTCATCAACACTCACTGGACTGGGCATCAAAGTCCGGCATCTCTCACACTCCTTCGACCGATTCAGATGGTATGAACTCCGCAACAAGTGACTCATGCAGAGTGAGGACTTCCTCCTCTGGTGGAGGCCCACCGCCAGTCACCAGAGTCAAGTTGTAATGTGAGGCACGCTTAGCCTTAGAGCTGCGTTTGATGTCATTCCAACGCTTTTTGCACTCTTGCGCCGTGCGCACCTCATGACTGAATGCACTGACATTTTCCACAACATGCTTCCAGTGGGTATCACGTTGGGCAGCCGTAGTCTGACTATTGGCACCCACTAGCATGTCACGGCTGTGGACCCGCACGTAGCCCACGAGGAAGTCCAGTTCCTGGTTGCAGAAAGGCTTCTTCCTCGACGTGCCGGAGGTCGTGGCTGTGTGTGAGGTCCCAGCCTGTGCTGCAGGTGCAACCTTCCTCCTCTTGGATTGTGGCTCAGCCCTGGCTGGCTAATGCCGCCCTGACCAGTATGGCCAGTGGGTTCGGTGGATTGAGCCAAGGGAGTGGCAGGTGGAGGGACGACCAAAGGCCTGACTTCTGTCAGTGGCAGCTGGGTGCCCTCTAATGGACCCTGTGCAGCAACATCTGCTGTGGCAGGGTCATTGACCGCAACTGGCCTGGTTGGCAGACTCACAACCGGGGTGTTGTTGGGTGCATCTGCCCCTGCACTTGCCAACACCCAGCTGTTTGGGGCAGCAGATGACATAACTGCCCCAGGGAAACGTGTCTTGGTCAGGGCAGCCCTGCGTGCCCCTACGGTTTCCCTCCTGGCCTGTTGGAAATCTTCCAAGGGCTCATCAAGTGTCAACGCAGGCTGCGCTGGCAGATCCTGAGCCTGGGTGGCGGTGTCCACAGCTGCACCTGCAGCTACCTCTACCATTGGGCCTGTGGCAGTCGATGGAACGGACTGCCGGGTCACACAGCCGCCAGTGCCAGATGCAGAAGCTGCATCTCCCGGAACCACAGGGGGTGGTGGCATGACTGCACTGACACAAGGCACAACATCGTGCTCAAGTGGCGCACCCCTGCCTCTTCCCCCTCTGCGGCTGCCCTGGACACCCTGGAGTCCCCCTACTCCCTGGTCACCCCAGCCACATCCCTGACCACGCCCGCCAAGAGGAGTACTCCCAGGTGAGGCGCCCCTCACCTTTGGTGTCCTCCCAACCATGGCACAGATGTAGTAATGCCGGCACAGATGGAGTAGTGCCAATGGGAGGTGTACACCACAATTGACCTGGGCAATTGGGATGAAGGGGGTGGGAAGCAAGATGTTAACAGCTCCCCTTCACCTGCAAGGCTGTATGTGACCGCGGTGATGTAGTGACGGGTCACGCAACGCTCAGGCACCCCAAAACTGCTGGAAAACCATGCACGCAACCCTGCAGCCTATGTGCATGGAATCAACCTCCCGCAGTACGCGGTGGCACCCAGTAACATGAAAAAAACCCTTAAGCGTGGGACACGCAGGCTACTATGACATCAAAAATGGTGCGATACACAGGGTCACCCGCAGTGGGAAAAATAGCGTGCGCGACTCACCGTCTGACTAGCGCGATGCAGAAACACACGCATAGCCAATATCCCCGCCAAAAGAAGAGATACGTCCTTGATAGCTGTGAAGTTGTGATGGCGCGCGAAACAACACGAAGCAGCAACACACGTCGGTCTCCACGAAAGGCACGTACAGCGAACTGCTGGCCCCGCTCACATTTAACCCATGCTGAGGGAAACGCCCACGCGTGTCACGTCACTTACGCGCGTAGGCCCTTTCCTCGGATTACACGCATTCACACGGGGACGTGCATTTTTTTCACGTGCGCGCTTATCCACTATGCCCATGTCACGGGGGAAATGCCCGTGCACGCCCGCGCGCGTCACGTCACAGAACCGCTTACGTGCGAAGGGCCTTTGGTCCAATGAAATCGCTGACGCGCTCACACGCTAAGGGCCTTTCCTCGAATTACACGCTGACGTGCAATTTTTTCACGTGCCAAATCACTTCGTATCAAGCTGGCCATGCGAAAACACACGGAAGACCACGCTCCTGCCTTGAAGGCCATTTTTCTGCCCCCCAGAGCCCCGAGCACGCTCCCACCTGCCATCCGCTGCTGCCTGCCTGCTGCCCACGTGCCCTGCTATTTGCTGCCTGCACATCAGCCAGGGGTGCAGTTGCTGTGACCACCCGTGCTGGACCTGAAGACTCCCGACTGGGATACCATCGCTCCACAGCGCAGCCCCAGGATCCAGTTGCCCACCCACACCTGCCTCTGGGGTTGCCATGTCGGGCACACCACCATCTGAGACCACTGGCAACCCCCAGCCAGAGAGGCAGAGGGCCACCAGCTTCACTGCCACCGAAGTTGGTGTCCTGGTGGAGCAAGTCCTGGGGCAGTATGATGCCCTCTTCAGAAGTGTGCGCGCCAACAAGGAAGGACGGACCAGGATCTGGACGGACATTGTGACTGCCATCAACGCGGAGGGGGTGGCAGTCCGCAAATTCCAACATGTCAAGAAGCGCTGGGAGGACTTCAGGTCCAGGACCCTCAACAAGGCCCAGCGCCTCTTGAAGGCAGTGGATGCTAAGGGGTGCCGGGGCCACCTGTCGGAACACCAGATGAGGGTCCTGGAATGCATATGCCCAGCGCTCCACATCCAGGTCCTTGAGAGGCAGACCCGTCTGGAGTTGAGCGGTAAGTGTACATGCATACTGATTGGAAGCTGTGCGTGTGGTGGTGTGCCAGTAGTGTGCAGGGTGCACATGTGGTTTTGTAGGGTCATGTATGGATGTGTATGTATAGGGCCGTGAGGCTAACACATGTGAGTCCTATCATGTGTGAGACACATGGATGGTGTATGTGTGGGTAAGCATGCAGGTCAAATGCATATGTGTGAGCACACATGTTTGAATGACTGTGTATGTAAGTTGGCATGGTAGTGGTGTCACACATGGATGTTGGTTCCAGCTGCATGTATCTGCACCATGTACATGTGCATGTGTGTGTATTTGACAAGGGTGCAACCGTGATGCAACATGGATGCATGTGACACTGATATGTAGAAGGCTGATTGCCAGATGTGACATGGATGCCAATCTCATCACTGTGACAGTTGGTGGAGTTGTACACATGCATGTAAGTGTGGTGGCGTGTGTGCATGTCTAGTGCACTCCCTGTGTTTCATGTGATGTCTGGCTCATCTTTGGCTGCTCATGCTGTTGTATGTGTATGGATGTTGCTGGCCGTTGGGATATGGCTGTGGAAAAGCTCATGTGTGTGATTTCAAATGACATGTGTGTTGGGGATTGTGATGCCATGTCTGAAGTTTGACACTGCCACTCATGTGGAACGGTCATGTGTGTATCAGTTCATTGTACAGTGCCCTGATGCCTGTCTCCTATCTCTCCCTGTCTGCAGCATCAACTGATGAAGAGGGCGGAGAGGGTGCTGTGGAGCCCAGTGGCAGGAATCGCACCGCCAGCCGGAGACGCAAGGCCCGGCTACCCTCCCAGGTTGTTATCTCGTCGGGGAGTGAGGAGTCCGGTGCCACGTCCCAGGCCGCAGCTGCAGAGGGTAGGTCCAAGAGGCGGAGGTCGGAGTTGGACTCCTCGGCAGCAGAAGGGGCAGCTGAGACCCCACAGGGTCCGACGGAGGAAGATGGCATGGAGTCATCCAGGTTGGTGGGGGGTTTGGTGGAGGAGGAGGACATGCAGGGGACAGAGACGGGGTCTGGAAGTGGGGATTCCACTGGTGCTAGTGGTGCAGTGCAGGGGCAGGGACAGGAGGCAGCACAGGCCGCCGCGGAGGTGCCTGCGTGTAATCCTGTCCCCGATCCTGTCACTGCATCATCCCGCACCAGCAGGGATGCCTACGTCCAGACCCGTTCTCAGGGAGGGGATGTTAGGCAGAAACCTGTGCAGTTCCCTCTGGGACCACTGCAAAAGATTTAAGACTACAGGTGTTTGGCAGTAAACCCACTTGGTAGCAGTCTGTACCACACAGATTCACTTGGTAGCTGTGGCTGAGCAGTCAGACTTCCCTCAAGAAGAGTTAGGCCGTATTTGGAGTATACAAGATAGGGCAATTTACACAGTAGAACAAGCAGACACGGAACAGAGCTTGGGTGTAAAGATATATCATTATTTATTTAAAAACACATCTATGGGAAACACACTGGCACTAATACGGCAAACAACTTCAATCACAATTACTATAAGTATATCAATCCCCTAACAATATTTCGACAAGTCTAGGTTCAACGGCACCACTTATTTGCAGACAGAGGTGAATGCTTTAACCTAGATGGCACTCTAGTATTCGTTAGAACGGGAGAGAAAAAGGCAGGGTATGAAATCAACTCGGTACCAACACTCTTACGAAGCAAATGCAAGGCAAGCAAGGAAGGGTCTACTGTAGATCACAAAGTTCAGAGGCCATGCCCACTCGGAGAGAGGCAAGGCTGTATGTCCCAAAAGTATCACAGTGGAAATGCACTTCAAGTCTTTGTAGCAAAATGTCACAGAAAGGTTGGACCAGTTTAGAACAAAAAGTTAAGAAGGTCTGGAGGCGACCCAATGGAAAGGTAAGGATTTAAGACACCTCATGCTAACCGTTTCAAGGGAAGCCAGGCGGACACAGTACCTTGCAAGTGAAGAGCCAGCTCCGGCGGGGGCAGTTGTTCCTGGTGGTGGATGCAAGTCGGGGCTTTGCCAGAAGATGAGATGATCTTGTCGTCGAGGAAAAGTTGAAGATAGTTGCACCACCAGGGAAGAGACCAGCCGCGGAGTGCTCCGTCACAAGGCACCACCTTTTGGTCGCAGTACAGTGCCAGTGGCTATCCGGTTGCCGGGGTGCTCAGCACGGGCAATTGGACCACTAGACGTCCTGGAAGCGAAGAAAAAGCAAGGGACTGGTTGTTCCCACCAGTCAGGGGAAGAAGACTCTCCAGCGGGGAGATCTCATCTGTCGTTGGGAAGTGGTGAGTCGGTTCAGCAGGGCTCCACCGGAGGTGTCGTCGTTGCAGGTTGGCTCAGCTTTACCCTCGTCGGATTCTTAGGTCCTGTGGCGACTTCTGTAGTTCCAGTCCCAAAAGCCCTGCTTTTATGCAGAAAACCCCCATTCATTCAGCCAAGGTGTCAATCAAACATGCTAAGTGGTGAGCGGGGCGGCTCACCACTCGGGCCAATCACACAAGAGTGCGACTTGAGTTGGCAAGGCAACTCAGTCCAGGGTGCCTAAACCCCCTCCCGCACCCCCTGTGGTACCCAGACAGAATGGCACCACTCTGGAGGGCTTCTGTGCAGCAGCCCGCCAAAAGTGGAACAAAGGGCTCAACCTTTGGTTTCGGAGTTACAGAGGCAAACACATTCGCCATTTTAAAAACCGAGTTCTGGCAGAAAATACCAACCGGTGGATTTATTTAAGACAAATAAACCGGCAGTATGTTAGAGACTAATGTGAAAAAGTATTAGCTTCCAACAATGGGAAGAATCCCATAGGAATATATTTGCGGTCGGATATAAAAAGTAGTATCCACTGCCACCAGCCAAAACTCGACGAGGGGGGACGGGACAGTGCCCCCTCGAACAACAGACCCTGGGGTAATCGAATTACCCCTACCAGTACGTCCACAATAGGATGGTTTGTACTAGTTCTGTTAGTACATTTAGGTCTAATAAAGCCAATGGTGACTTTACATGCCCTGGGAGACAGTAGTCAGTTCCAGGGTATGGAGTCTATGGTGGGGATCCTCTAGGACACCCCAGTGTTACGGCACGGAGGGTGCGGTGTAACACACATAGCAAAACACATGAGGCCCTATGGAGTAAAAGACCCCATAGCCCATAGAACACATTGACATTCAAAGAAATCAACCACATTCATGTCCAAGAGTGGGAGGAAAAGAGTCTCACTCTTGGCAGGATGAAAAAAACAAACTCCAGAAATCCAGCAAAGCTGCTGGGGTACTCACTAGGTTAGGAAATTCATCCTAAACAGAGAATTCTCCCTAACAGGGGATCGGCTTACACCAACTGGCCTTCCTCTCCCTGCGGATGTGGCCATCCGGGACCGGGTTGAGTCTGTCCTGGGTGGGGTGGCGTTGCATCAACGGGCCATGCGTGGTGACCTGCAGTCTTTTTATGAGGAGACTGCACGTCTTCTCGCATGGCTCGTTGACCACGTTGACCCACTGGGACAGCTCACCAGGGCTGGATTCCTCCGTTTTCTGGACCTTGTTCCGACCCCCTCCTCAACTGAACCCCCTATGCGCCAGTCGTCCTCCATACCATCTTCCCACCCATGTGTCATTTGGGTGCCCTGTGGAGCTGCCTCTGACCCTGCGGCCAGGCTGGTGGAGTACACCTCCCTGCCATAGTCGGGAGTCGGACGTCCAGCAGGGGTGGCCACATCAACAACTGCACCCCAGCCGGAGGAGGATGTGCAGGCAGCAGGAGCCAGGGCACAGGCAGAGGCACTGCAGCAGCAGCAACAAGGTGGGAGCCATGATGGCTCGGGGCCTTCAACATCAGAGGGGCAGGCATCGGCCAGAGGGCAGGAGGACCCAGGACGAGAAGTGTCTTCCATGTGGCAGCGGTTGGGCCATGCTATAGATGCAGAGCGGCAGCGGGCGGAAGAGGCACGACTCACGATGGTCAGGGCGGAGAACTCCATGCATAGCGCCCTGAGGCGGGCCGAGTGCCTCGAGGCCATTCACAGGGACCTGGAGGTCCAGATGTCATCGTCCCTGCGAACCCTCGGGGCCATGGAAGAGGACCGCCTCCGGGACATCGAGCAGGAGTTCGATGATGCCCTGGCCCGGGAAATCAGAAAGTGAGCCGTTGGACTAGCCCGCTGCCATTGTAAATAGTTATATAGTGCTAGGTTTCCTTTTGTTTTTCTTCTCATTTGGGGCGCTTGGACAATGCCCCACCTTTTTGTATATAGTTGTTAATTATGTAGGGTTTTTGTAGGTTTCCTTTCAATGGTTGGGCTCATGGACCCTGGATTTGTACTTTGTATATAGTTCCACAATGGATTTCACTTCATTTGCCTTTTTTTTTTAACCATGGATCAATGGATTTTTCTTTTTTTTCACTTTGGATTTTATTTGACGGACAGACTTGTTGGACCCATTTTCTTTTGGATTGATTTTTATTCTGGTTTTACACATCTTCCTTTTCATATTTTGGACATGCAGCTTTTTATTTATTATTTACATTATTGTGTGATTTCATTTCATTCCCTTGCTTTTGTGTCTAATACATTTTTATTTGATACTTCATTGTGTGGTATGCTTTCCGTGGTTTCCTGCATGTCACGATGCATGTTTTCTCATTCACTTGCACCCATTGTGTGTGTGTGATGGACATGTATTGATGTGCATACTTGCCATTTGGGATGTTTCATGTGATGGGGCTTTCAATGTGGGGAGTATGTAATACTTGGTTGTGTGTTTCGACTGGGTTGCCGTGGGGTGGGATTTCGGTGGCCATTAGGCCCATGATTGTGGATCGTGATGACATGTTGTGGGGGACATGAGTGGGGGCCTGCTGGCAGGTGCCCCGCACTGCTGGGGGGTGGGGGTGCGGGGGACATGAGTGGGACATGAGTGGGGGCCTGCTGGCAGGTGCCCCGCAATGCTGATGGGTGGGGGTGCAGGGGGACATGAGTGGGACATGAGTGGGGGCCTGCTGGCAGGTGCCCCGCACTGCTGGGGGGTGGGGGTGCAGGGGGACATGAGTGGGACATGAGTGGGGGCCTGCTGGCAGGTGCCCCGCACTGCTGGGTGGTGGGGGTGCAAGGGGACATGAGTTGGTGATCAGTGGTGCAAGCGGACAGGTGGCTTGGCTGGGGTGCATCCCCATGGTGGATGGGCTGTCTGCGGGACATGACCAAGGGTGCTGGGTAGTCCCCTGTGGTGTGGTCTGCCTGCAGGGGCCGTGGAGGGTGTAGAGGGAAGACCTGGGAGGACAGTTCTGCTAGGTACTCACAATATAAATTTGAACTAGGCCTCGTCACGGATCTGGTCAACACGTCCGGCGGCGGTTCTGTCTGCTTGGCGGGTCAATCAGGCACCGGTTCTGCTCACAGCGATCCGGATCTCTGTTTCTGCTCACAGCGGTCTGGGTCAGCTCTGCTCTGTTGGTCTAGCCTCTCTGGATACAGCGGCCTCTGGTTCTGGATGTAACACTGCTTTCTGGGTACTGGCAAAAGTTCTTGGCAAAAGAATTCAGGCAGCTCGCCCGGCTGTGGAATAGTTTGCAAATGATTTTAAGGATGCTGAGGCCTGCTGAGAAGAGTTCTCAGTTTGTGGGTTTATGCCCTTGCTTTAAGTTCTGATGTAAATATCTGGTCTCTGAAGATTGATGGATGGGAAGTCTGGAGTCTCCCGGCAGAGTGTCTCGCAGAAAATGGAATTGAATCTCTCTACCTGTCCCAGCAGTCTCTTTTTATGTGTTTTAAAAAGTGGGTGGAGAGGCTAGCATCACTAAGCCTGCCCCTCTCTTGATTTGATAGGTCAATAGATTCTTTGGTCACTGATTTGGGAAGGGATAGTGTGTCAGAGTGATGTCATTTTTATGACCTGCAGAAATGACACTCCCCTGGTCAATGTGCACACAAATCTATTCCTGATCCAAATACATATTTCCCAGGTACACAGTTGTTTGACATCACATACACACATCATATATTACTAAAGATAGTCCCTGTCCCGACTCTGGCGTTTCTAGGAGCTTGCATTCAAACATGTCAACTTATTTTCGATTTTAGTGGGTTTTGCAACATTGGGTTTTCATCAAAAATTATACAAAGGTACATTTCCCTTCCACACATATCCCAGTAACTTTCCATGTCTCTAGCTTAAATACAGTGTCTACAATAATCATAATTAGCGAGGTTTTGCCCCCGAACATGGTACAAATCGGAGTTTGGACTCAAATCGTGACGGCATTTTCCATACTAAGATTCTCAAAGTTGTACATTCCTGTCATTTGGTTACAATAAGTTATACTGTTTCTATAAAATATATATTTGTTGCAATTCAACTCTGCAAAGTGTTTGGGTCCGCCTCCAGAAGTCTGGGTGGGTCAGTGATCACATGTCTCTCCTTGCTGGCAGAGGGCTGTTGACAGGAAACACTCAAAATTAACATACCCCATTCAACTGAAAGAGCCTTTTGTGTGGGCTCCAGCAGGCTGCCTGGAAGTCTCTCCTCAATCAATCAACAGGGTCATTTGATATCCTGCCTCCTGGTGTGGGAATCTCTGAGGTGTTAAGGTTTCCCAGCCTCTTGGCCTCTGGGAACAGCAGGTGGCTATGCTTTTCAATTAACCAACATGCTTTGAAGTCCCTGTTGACTCAGGTCCCTTTGTCAGCCAGTTCTCCTGTCAGAGTTTAGACCGCTAGCGCCGCCTTGGGGAATTTGTCGGTACTGCATCCATTTTTGAGTTGTCTTGAATTTGACAGGAGATTTTTGCTATTGTCCTGATAGGCATCCTGACATTAGAGTGGTTATGTGGGACCCCCCCACAAGAAGGTTGAATCTTTAGAGTGGTCTTGTGCCAACTGCGCAGTTCTCCTGGATTCTGGCGTGAATGTGGGCGGCGATAGCTCATCCCCACATCCACCCAGTCTATTGATTTAGTTTGTTCTGGGATAGAATAATGGGCGGCGACAGCTCATCCCCACATCTACCCAGTCTATTGATTCAACATGGGTCAAAACCCTTGACATCGCGTTGCGCACACCTGACATTCATGATGACGTGCGTTGTTCCTGGGCGGAGAACGCACGCCATCACGAAGAGCAGCCTTGTGACGTGGCACTGCTGGGAGGGGCCCTGGTCGGTGGGTTCCTACATGTGATGCGCACTCTGGCGGACCTCTCCTCCTCTGTCGAGGCTATGCGCCGGTAGTTCTCCACATCGTCTTCCGGCCCAGATTCCACCAGGGCCCCCTGTGGACCTGGCCTGACCAACACAGCCAGCTTGGTGGAGATCCCATCCCTGCCACAGTCGGGAGTTGGCGGTCCAGCAGGGGTGGACACCACAACTGGAGACCAGCAGATGGAGGATGTGCAGGCACCATCGGACAGGGCACATGGACAGCAGGAGCAGGCTGTAGGTGGGAGCAATGATGGCTCGGGGCCATCAACATCGGAGGGGCAGGCATCGGCCATAGGGCAGGAGGACCCAGGAATGGGAGTGTCTTCCGTGTGGCTGCGGTTGGGCCAGCAGATAGGTGCGGAGCGGCGGCGGGCGGAAGAGGCGTGGCTCACGATGGTCAGGGGGGAGAACTCCATGCATCGGGCATTGAGGCGGGCAGAGTGCCTCGAGGCAACTCGCAGGGAGTTGGAACAGGCCATGAGTGCCTCCCTGCGAGACCTCGGGGCCAGGGCAGAGGCCCGCCTCCGAGACATCGACATGGAGTTCGATGATGCCCTGGCCCGGGACACCACAGAGTGAGCCGCTGGACTTGCCCGCCGCCATTGTATATAGTTAGATAGTGTTAGGTTTCCTTTTGTTTTTTCTTTATTTTGGTTGCGCTTGGACAATGCACCATGTTTCTGTATATAGTTTTTTATAAGGTAGTAATTTTGTTAGGTTTCATTTCTTCAGTTGGGCTCATTGACCCGGGATTGTTCGTCTGTATGTAGTTCACCATTGGATTCTTCTCTTTTTATTTCACCATGGAGCAATGGTTTTCACTTTTCTTTTTCCCTTGGATTTTCTTTGTTGGACTGTGACTTTGGACACCATTTCCTTTGGATTTCTTTGGATTATGATTTCTTGTTTTTCAGTTTTTAAGGGACATGCAGCTTTTCTTTTTTTATTACCATTGTTGTTTGTTTGATTTTCATTACATTCATGTTGTGTTTAATACTTTTTTTGTTCATATTTTGATGTGTGGTATTATCTCATTGGTTTCATGCATGTCATGATATGGGTTTTCACATTCACTTGCAACCATTGTGTGTGTGTGACGGACATGTGTTCATTTACATACTTGACATTGGGGTTGTATCATGTAATTGCCTTTTCTTTGTGGGTGGATGCAATACCTGGTTGGGTCTTTGGGCTGGGGAGGCTTGCCATAAGGGACATGATTGAGGATCGTCATGACCTGGGGGCAGGGGGACCTGAGTGGGACATGATTGGGGGCATGCTGGCAGGTGCCACGCACTGCTGGGGGGTGGGGGTGCAAGGGGACATGAGTGGGGGCCTGCTGGCAGGTGCCCCACACTGCTGGGGGGTGGGGGTGCAAGGGGACATGAGTGGGACATGAGTGGGGGCCTGCTGGCAGGTGCCCCACATTGCTGGGGGGTGGGGGTGCAAGGGGACATGAGTGGGGGCCTGCTGGCAGGTGCCCCACACTGCTGGGGGGTGGGGGTGCAAGTGGACATGAGTGGGACATGAGTGGGGGCCTGCTGGCAGGTGCCATGCACTGCTGTGGGGTAGGGGTGCAAGGGGACATGAGTGGGACATGAGTGGGGGCCTGCTGGCAGGTGCCCCACACTGCTGGGGGATGGGGGTGCAAGGGGACATGAGTGGGGGCCTGCTGGCAGGTGCCCTGCACTGCTGGGGGGTGGGGGTGCAAGGGGACATTAGTGGGGGCCTGTTGGCAGGTGCCCTGCACTGCTGGGGGGGTGAGGGTGCAGGGGACATGAGTGGGACATGAGTGGGGGCCTGCTGGCAGGTGCCCCACATTGCTGGGGGGTGGGGGTGCAAGGGGACATGAGTGGGGGCCTGCTGGCAGGTGCCACGCACTGCTGTGGGGTGGGGGTGCAAGGGGACATGAGTGGGACATGAGGGGGGCCTGCTGGCTGGTGCCCTGCACTGCTGGGGGGTGGGAGTGCAAGAGGACATGAGTTGGTGATCAGTAGTGCAAGGAGACATGTGGCTTTGCTGGGGGGCATGCCCATGTTGGGTGGGCTGCCTGCGGGACATGACCAGGGGTGCAGGGTAGTCCCCTGTGGTGTGGGCTGCCTGCAGGGGCCGTGGAGGGTGTACAGGGAACACTTGGGAGGGCCCACACTGCCAAATCACGTGTAGGACTCCCCGGCACCCCAGAAATACACGTACCCTGCTGAAATTGCGTGTGAAACTTCCCGCGAACACCGTAATACACATACCCTGCTCCAATTGCATGTGAAACTTCACGCGAACCCCAGTTATACATGTACCCCACTCGCACAGGCCCTTTCGCGTGTGAAACTTCCAGCGCACCCCCGAAATACACGTACCCGCATCCAATCGCGTGTGAGACTTCCCGCGAACCCCCGTAATACACGTACCCTGCTGAAATCGTGTGTGAAACTTCCCGCGAACCCCAGTAATACACATACCCCACTCGCACAGGGCCTATCGCATGTGAAACTTCCTGCGCACTCCTGAAATACATGTACCCTGCTGAAATCGCGTATAACACTTCACGCGCACCCCTGAAATACACATACCCAGGCCAATCGTGTGTTAAACTTCCCACGCACCCCTGAAATACACGTACCCTGCTGAAATTGCGTGTAACACTTCACGCGCACCCCTGAAATACACTTACCCAGCCCAATCGCATGTAAAACTTCCTGCGTACCCCTGAAATACAAGTACCCTGCAGAAATCGCGTGTGAAACTTCCCCCGCACCGCTGTAATACACGTACCCTGCTGAAATTGCGTGTGAAACTTCCTGTGCACCCCTGTAATACACGTACCCTGCTCGCACAGGGCAAATCGCGTGTGGAACTTCCCGCGAACCCCAGTAATACACGTACCCCGCTTGCCGTGCTGGTACAGGGTTAGCGCAGCCCTTTGCGCTGGATTGGGGATTTTGATGGCTTTTCCCTGTGCGAGGGGCGTTCTTGGGGGCGTAACTGGCGCTGCTGCAGGGTTGCTGCGCCACTGTGCACCACGGCTGGTTTTGGTAGCTAAAATCCATGAATACGTTGTGCGCGGAAATGGATTTTGGCGTTCATCTTGAGTCACACGCTGTTCGTTTGCGGTACACAGGGTGTTGGTTTATGATAAAAGAAGCACTATGGTCGCAGTTATAATCGGAAGGCTGTTCCAACAACGAGGCATTAGACCACCATAATGGTTGGTATGTTGCTTCTAGCCGCTAGTACCGCGTAAGGGCATATTGGTCCTTGGCGATTGTCCCATAAAATGGTGAGAGTGATGAAGTTGTTTAGAAGTAGCTGTACCTGGCAGTTAAAAAATCCGTCGGCCGGGGTCTGTAAATCGTGGCATTGACAGTACGGCAGGATGTACCTGTTTTAAAAACATAAATTAGTCTCACGAGCCGATCTTCATTAAAAATATTCATTTTATTTATTAGGACGTGAAACTATTTGCTAGCGAGTATAGTGCAACGGAGTACGTTAACTTATTCCCACTAACCTACCCTCTCTCCTCTGCCTTTTTCAGAGCTGTCTGAGCGCCGGGGGACCACTTCGGTGGTGATAGTGCGCAGTACAAAACAATATGCCACATTGAACGAACAAGTACATCTTAACCGGGCTTTAACGCCATGCTATTGTTATTATATTCCGGTATAAAATAATCTAAAGGGTTACTTACATTATATTGGCATTTTCCATTGTCTACGCGTAATGCAGTCCCTAAATACGACTCTGTCTGTGCCAACGATCTTTCTCATAATGATATAATATATAAAAGCGGTTTCGTTTCAGAAATTTCATCCTTATCGTCTCTTACGTTTTTGCACCCCTCCTTCAAAAGAAGTTTTTTGGCACGATCCCTGTCTGTCAAGGTCAGAAAACAATAGAACCTTATAGTGCGAGCCGTGGGCCACTCCGGCCAGCGAGCAAAAAATGGAAGCAGCTGACCTTCACTGTGAACAAGCATAAATTCTTACTTTGCAACATTCTGCGTAAAGCCATCCCTGAGAAATTGCTTTTTACACTCCATATTTGTATATTGTCTGCGTGCTAATGAAAAAAGTTTATTAAAGGGAGTTTATGGTTAACTTGCGCTACTAAAAACCTATGAAATTCAGTAAAAAAACTTTGTTAACAGGACGTTATGGTTAAGTTGCGCTACTAAAAACCTATGAAATTCAGTAAAAAAACTTTGTTAACGGGACTTTATTGTTGAGTTGCGCAACTAAAAACCTATGAAATTCAGTGAAAAAACTTTGTTAAAGGGACATTATGGTTCCAAGTAAAACCGAAAAACCCCTGAAATTCGCCAGTTATGGTAAGCTAAGCAACCATAACTCGCGCCGCCACCGTGGACTGCTAAGCCTAATAGTAAAATTACACTTGCGAATTGTACATCTCTCAAAGAGTTAATTGAATTAGGTGGGCAATCCTCTCTTGAAATTTTTCTTTATTTAGAGATACACAATGCTGTGAAAGGATTATTTGTCTCCTTACTTTTCATAACCACTCAATTTCACTCCCCTCCATATCATGATTCAAGTGCAAGGGGAGGGCAGACTTGTATCCTCCATCTATTCCAAAATTATTAAGGAAGAGGTACTTTCATTGAATACATCTAAGGGCAAGTCAACATGTGGGATAACGATCATCAGGAACACATTAATGATAGCTGATTACCATACATTAGTTCTCAAACTAGGAATATCCACTTTGATTGCCTTTTCAAATATTGCAAATGCACTTATCAATGGAATTGCACACCCGCCATCTAACACACAAAATGTTCTACCCATCAACCACCAAACATATATACATTAAACAACATTACTTATATTTACTTATATTTACTACAACCATATATACCTTTTCTAGAAATGTTTTCTTCAAAATGTAGACACATTTTTTCTCATTTAGCATACAATATAATGGAAGATTTATCAAGTGGATTTAAACACCAGCAATGTCCAATTGCCTGGTCATTGAATCTAACCCCAAGGTAATCACAACATTGCACCTGTTCCAGTGGAGTGCCATTAATATTCGACTCGAGTTTCCTCTACATCTGCTTTTCTTTTCTTTTACACAAATGTTACACACAGTGCTACAATAAATGCACATCTACATTTTTTTACTTTCCTCAAAATACTCCTAAAAAGAAACGTTTTTAAACAGTAATTATTTTCCATTTTACATTCCATATAAATGTCACACTTTCCAACCTCAGTCATTACATCCCTTTCATTGCCACCATTCTCCACCTGCTCACACATATGTGTAGACCACCAAAGTATCTATATAAAACACTTAACTTTACATATAAAGTACTCTTCTTTTCCAACCTCTACTATAAGACACCAAACACTACTACAACAACAATCCACCACTGCATTGCCACTAGGCCAGATTTTTCCTAGTCTTTAAAAACACTGTAACACATTACAAATACATTACACCACAATCACAGCACAGCTGGTATTAAAATGAGCAGGTCAAAAATAATCTAGATATACACCGTTTCTCACACCTATTACTTCTAATGTGCCAAACAGCAGTAATCATACTGCAATTATTCTAATAACATAGTTAACACACTTTAGCACACCACCAATAACACAATTTAAATATTCTTTTTTCCAACAACTTAATAAATAACAACCATGCTTACTAAAGGTATGTCACCATTACCACCTATACCCACTAACTTCCTTTTACAATCACATCATACAAAGTTAGTACATTAATATACACTGTACACCTTTTTAAATGTAACAATGTACTTGCACTATATATTAGGCTAGAGTATTTATTTTCTCGAATCAACATTTATTTAACACTTACTCATCATATTGCAACATTCACACTCTTTCTATTCCCATCTAAACACTACCATTACAACACACACTGCTTTCCTCAAAACATCATAAGATCCCTACATATTCAATCACACCACCACTCCCCTACTCACTAAACCAGGCCCATCACACCTGCACAGACTCTTACCCATACTCTCTTCCCAACTACACCTATCGTCCCACTACACAATCACCCAGTACTCTCTTCATCTATTCAATCACACCCGCACACTGATCCACAATACATACATGTACATTCCACAACTTTTAAACTCACACTTTCGTTTTTCCCAAAGTGACAGAACAGAATGCCTACTAAAAAGCAACTTTGTAGAAAACAAAGAAAAAATAGAGCAGATAAAAATAAAAGCAAGCCATATTGTCATCCCACTCTGAAACAATTTATACAAAAAATGTAAACAAAACAGCTACTAACCTCACTAAACAAAACTGAATCAGTGACCACTAAAAAACAGTATGAACCCATTTCCAAAAATTAAATTTCAAAAAAGATTTATATAAAACTACTAATGAACCTGGCACTATATCTACCAATGTTAAAGTAGCTACAGTAAACCATTCCAAAAACATAATTTTACAAAACATTTTCCATGGTAGAGTACTTCAAAGTCATCATCATCATGTTTATTACAGATATGCATGAAATACAATCCATAAAAACAGTCCAAAATACAAAAATGCATACCAAATATGACACAGTAAAACATATGATCATGAAAACCTCACCAAAGATAACAGCTAAAAAAAGATTGCAAATACAATTAATTAAATAATGTGCATAAACTCATTTCAGGGCGGTATACTTAGCAGTCATTTCCTGAGATAAAGTGCTGTTTTCAGATATATGAGTAAGGACCTACCCACACGTGGGAAGTCCACCCAGAACACATATATTAGAGCAGGCCGGTGTTGTACAATGCCCAGATCCTGAAATAGAAGTTGTGTAAGCTGTCTTCTGGAATGTGGACAGGCAGGGCAAAAGAAAATCAGATGTGCCAGGTCCTCCTATGGAGCTTCACACACTGGACATGATCGATCTCCACCCCTCCCGGACCATGCCGCCACCAGAGCCCGTAGGTTTATTCAGTTGAACCTTACCCTGGATACAAGGACGTGATCCACAGGGAACACTGCCCACTGCAGATAGCGCTGGACACCAGGGGACATCATTGTTATCAACCCACAATTCTTTGGCTTCATTATTTCTATACTTTCTATTACTTCCTATACTCTCTGTCTCCCGAGTCCTTGTCTATCTGGAAGGTAATCAGTTTGTGGGCGAGTGACACTTTACCATTACCCCATTACCTTAGTTAGTGCAATACTGGCTGCAGGGAGACCATGTCCCCAATTTGAATACAACCCAATTCCATACGTACTCTGAAATTCGGAGCCAGAGCTGGCAGCCCCAACAAGTTCTTGAGGAATTGGTTCTCCAGAGTCTGGACCGCGCTAACATTTCAATAAGCCCACAGTTCCATCCCAAATCTGGCAACCAAGGCCACGTTTCCCTTATACAACTGCAACAATGGAGCAATTGGCTTGGCTCTAAACAAAGTCATGACCCTGGAGACCTCACCCAAAGCCTGATTAAATTGCTAGGACTTTTTAGTTTCATGGGCCATGGCGCCATCATTAGCAGAGTATCTGACCCCCAAGTAGTCAAACAAATCGACCCTGGGGATAACAATGTTCCTACAGTGCATGGCCCTAACATTAATACTCTGTCTCCCCTTCCAACAGGCCATCACCGCCGACTTCGCTGCATTTATCAGCAAGTGCAGCCCCTCCATAAAGATGGCATATTCGGAAATAAGGGCCTGTTAAGCTCTTCGTGTACCATCCATCAAAAGAGAATCTTCTGCATACACTAGGACCTGTAAAGGCCAGCCACCCATTTTTGGTACATCTGGTGAGGATTTTAGGAGGTGCTTGTGGAGACCATTTATACAAAGGTAAAAAAGTAGGGGTGTCAACACGCATCCCTGGCATACCACCAATTCGACTGGGAAGAAACCCGTACAATGCCAATTGCCCCACTCCTGACACATGCCTGTGAGGAGCCATGCAACCAAGCCAGAAGGTTTACCAGGGGCCCCTGGCAGTTCATGGACCTGAGCATATCCCACAACTTGGCACGGTTGACTTTGTCAAATGCTGTGCTCAGATCCATGAATGCTAAATAGATGGGCTCCTCTTTGAAATAGAGTGAACGTGCCATTACCAAATAAAGGTTGAGTACCTGCTCAGCTGTACCCACAGCCCTGGCCTAAATCCTAGCTGTGCCAGAGAGAGGAACCCGCTATTCAGAACTCAGTCCTCAAGCCGAGCCAAAACTTCTCCTTCACTTGTTTCTCTCCGCCAACCAGTGGTGTGATCAAAACCATCAACATTAATAGTATCCTGGGACCATGTTTCTTGGAGCAGTACAATATCTACTTCACTGAATCCGGTCTGTGTCTCCGAGCAGGCCAACCTTGTTCTTATTCTGGCCACTTTCCATGACAGTAATACCAGATTTTCACCCTCCCTCCCACAATCCCCACATTGGGTGGTCCCATAGCAGCACTCGGTACCACCGATTGTGACTGTTCCTGGGCCGCCCCAGGGGACTGGCATCATTTGGTGTTGTCCATATCAGTCAGACAAGCAAATTGATTCGGGGCAAGCACATAGTCAGATACACTGCCCTCCAAACCAGTCACAGTCTCCACCCTGCGACTAGCACCATATGAGAGGTTAGCCGCTTGGAGGTGGATCCGGCATGGACCCAGGGGCACTTTTAACTAAACACAACCCATGTAACTAGGTGCTGCACCTCTGTTCTGCCTGTCCTGGTGGTAGAATAAGTTTAGCGGGACCAACCAGGCCCTACGATTGTGACTAGGAGTGCCCAGGTTAGACTCTACCATACACATGGTCACCTGTGCATCTTTAAAGGTTACCACCACACCGTCTCTGGCTATCGATTTAGCCATGGAGCCCTGAGATGGTACTGCGATGGTACTCTAGAGGCCATTCGATTCAAGAGAGGATCTATAGAGCCACCCTGGGTGTGTGAATTAACCCATTGAGCTGATTTATTGATCAGGGACCCACAGTCTTCAGCATACCTAGTTCCCAAAATAGGTACATTTAGTATAATGTCCACCAATGATAAAGCCTCCGGGGGCAACTGAAGGGTGTAACGCCTTAGGTCTGCCTTGTTCTGTACCGGCAGTGGTGCCCCACTTGTTATAGCTTGTTCCTCACATTGGGTACCCAAAGGTCTTGATAAGGCCTGGGGTTGTTGTAACATCAGGGGAGCGCACTCTGGCTGGGGGTATGGTTGGAGGGAGCATGTATTTCCACAGGGACCACTAGTTCTTGGCCTGTTACATTCTCCTCACTCACCCCGTGCCTCTTCCTTGAATAGCAGTGGGTGAGTTTACTACGCCCTGGTCAACCCCCTTCCCTGATGGATCACAAGCCAGGCACTGTTTAATCTGAGTGCTTAGTGCCTTAACCTATTTTTTTAAAGACCTCACCAGGTCATCCACAATCAACAAGGTATTCATGATACCCTTTTTAAAATTCGTCCAAGAATTCATCAGGGATAGTATTAATTCATCGTTGATTTCCTCGACACAAACCCTCTTGGCATGCTCTGCGGTTCGGTTACCAAAGAGGAGGAAACATTATTGCCCTTGTGAGGAACATTGTGCGGACCAGCCTGGTTATGGACACCTGTTGCAGGGGATAATGAGGGCATTACTCGTACAACATCCAGCCCAGACGTTTGGTGAGAGACAGCCAGGGAGCAAGGACCGTCTCTGGCCCAGAGTACTGGCCTGGGTGTATCTTGGGTACTTGCTAGAACAGATGTATGCAAGGTGGCCCACCTCCCCATGGTGGTAATTGCCAACTCTGCCACCCTAATCTGCTCATCCAGTCACTGGACTTTTTGTAGACATGAGTCCAAGGCCGCTGAAACCCTGTAACCCCCTAGGTGTCTGCTCTGCTAGTGCGACTGTTTTCTCCAGCAGAGTGTTTTTTTCCTTGTCCTTGACTTTTGTAACTTTCTTCAGACCATGGATAGCCAGGGGGCTTGTGGTTGCTTTACGATTCACTAAAATGAACAGCCCCCCATGCCACAACCCAAGTTTTCGGTTAAACAACAATGTTGTAAAAATGAAATTAACAGAATTAATAATCAATACAGATATCATTTAGAAACTGATTTAGGCTAGCAGTTAAAAGATGATGTGTGTTGACGTAAAATCAATGATAAAAGTTAAAAGATTAAAACTTGGGAGCACTATCCAGTTAGCTCACAGGGCAGTCTTCTTGGATTAACACAAACTGGGCTGACTCTTCAGGGTGACAGAGTTTAACTCCTCGATGTAAATACAAATATCAACACATCAGGAAGCCCAAATCCACGGTCCACAAAACTGTGCCACAGTCTACCAGGCCACAATGCCCATCTAGCCACCGCCAGACCACTCTGAGGGAGAGCACGCTTGCAGCCCTCAGGGGCCGCAGGTGTCAGATTAAACAGGTTGATAGTTTAACAATTGGGGACAACAAAATAGCAGAAGAAGAGCCACAAGAAGTACTCCACCTCACAGCTTCCCTTTATCGCTTGGATGAACTTTTGGTCAGAGCGTGGAACAATTCAAACAATCAGCAGCAAAACCGGAGGCAGGGAATGCCCAACAGTTTAGGGAGCTGCCATAGTCTGTCTCTCCCACCTGCCCTGCCCGAGAGTAAGATGGATATTTGCTTTTCCAGTTGTACGATCCTGTGTCAACAGTACTTTGCTATGGCTCACCACGATCAGCAGATTCGAGTTCAGAGTCAGTTAGGGGCAAACCAAGAGTTCAGAGCTCTTTGATTGTGAGGCGCAGTATGAGAGCTCAGGTGATATTATACTCATATGCTCTCCTACTCACAGAGCGTAATTAGAATCGGTGCTCTTACCTCACAGTTACTTTTTCTTTACCTTGGCACACAGGCACAGACAGACACGGACAACACAGACAGCGGCACCCTTTCCTGTGGCAGGCTTTGTTGCAAGGGTGACCATGCAGGGGTTTTAACCCTTCCTCTTCTCTCCTGGCAATAAGGGGCATGGCCTCCATGAGCAACGACTAGGACCTCAGGCTAGCACGGCACAGCAGCAAAGACAGTGGCAACCTTTCCCACATCAGGCTTCACAATCGTATAAACACAGCTGAAAAGTCACAACCTACCTTTAAAAACTATGGCAGAAGACTAATCCTCAAACCTCTAAATGACAGCACATTTCTACTAAAGAGAAAGTTGTTCAACTTGATTTTAAACAGAATGAAACCACTAACTAAATGAATCAATACATTACAAAAAGTACTTCTAAACATGGGCGGTGTCAATATAGATACCTTTTCAAACTTCTGTGAAGGTGAATGGATTCACACAAGCAGCAAAGAACCATATTTCAATGAAGAGGCTTATAAACAAGAGCAAAAAAAAATAAACTATTGCCGTAGACATTAATGGTTGAGGGTACGAAATGATAGGAGCCACCATTATGGCAAAAGAAACCCTTATAGAAAAAAACATCCTTAACACACTTTCAACCCAATGTTCCTTTTCACTCAAACAAATGTCCAGTGTTCAAATGGACATGCAGCTTAATGTGTAATGTACCAGAACAATCCTTCTAATCTTTACGACAATTCCTCAATCACTATATGAAACTAAAACACAAAAGCAGAATAAAAACATTACAAACCATGGACAACTGTCCAGTGCGCAGCCCCGCTGGACTGCAAGGACATTTATTAGCCTGCATTTTGGGAACTGCTTGCAAAAGCACCATCCACCACATCACAATGTTGGAATGTTGTTCATGCACTATACTGTGCAAAACGTCCTGCTCTAGAACTACAACATTTAAATAACATTTACTCCATGGAACAGCCAAAGAATTCCTCCGAAAAAAATAGTGCCCATCCACAGCAAAAATTTTGGAACTCAAGTTGACTTCGAAAATTCAGTAACTTCAGAAAACTATAACAAGAGCTTCACAAACACCAACCTCCTAACAAGCACATAGAAAAAAGAAATAGGTATGTTTTAAACCGCATCTGCTAAAATAACAGACCAAGTATGTCTCTGTTGTCGCAGAACTTTTTATAAGAAAAGCACACAAATAGTACATATGGCCTAAAAAATAAAGGACAATGAGGAATCCCAATGGTTCCAAATCGATTGTTATCTAACAGCAGAAAATAAATACAAAAAACAGACCCCTCAATAGTTTGCACATACTGCAATACAAAGCTTGACAATAATCAAATGCCATCACGTGCTTCCACTAATAACTTAGAAAGATTCCCACTTCCAAAGCCTCTGCAACAACATATGAGAGTATTATAATCCAAACAGTACTCCCACCCCCTTTGGCCCCTTTGGCCCACCTTATCTCTAACATCTTCTCTAACTTTCAGTGTTCTGCAGATGACACTTAGCTCTCCTTCAGGCTACCCTCAGCCTCATCTCCTTGCTCCCTCCTTCCTGACTGTCTATCTGCGATTCAGGAATGGTGCACCTCCAACGATCTGTGAGATTGAGATCCTTCTCATTTGGACCCTGGCCCCCCCCGTTGCCTCTCTCACTCTGGCCACCCTTCTCTGGCTCTCTTCCTTCACCTTCCTGTCAGGCTAAAAACCTGGGTGTCATCTTTGATTCAACTCTCTCCTTCTCTCCTCAAATCACATACGTTGTCAAGAAGGCCCTCTACCAGTCGTACCTCCTCAGAGGTATTCTTCCTCTCCTCCCTTTCCCCCAGAAGCTCACTGTCTCTGGAGCACATGTTCTCTAAAAGCTGGACTACTGCAAAAGCCTCTTTCTCAATCTACCTTCCTCTACTCTCCGTCCACTGCAACAAATCCAGTACAGGACTCCAAGACTTGTCCTTGGCCTCCAGCACAGACACTGTGTCTCTCCAGCTCTGAAATCTCTCCACTGGCTCCCGGTGGCTGCAAGGATCAAGTTGAAAACCCTCTGCATGGTCCACAAGGCTTTACAGGGCTTTACCTTGGCACAGTCACTGTTAGGCAGAATCACATGAAGTACCCTTGGGGACCATTGCATGCGATTAATATCACAAGTGTCAGTACAATTTCGCCGTTCGTACAAGCCTGTACTACACAGTAATGTGGTAGCAGTGGCTGAGCAGCCAGACGTATCTCAAGAGTAAAGTGAGCAGTAGAACAAGTTACACAAAGGACCAACAAATACAGTGATTCAAACAAACATGTACTCAAGGTTTCTTGGTAAAAGAATATACATTTATTTACAGTCATTTGGAAAACATTACACTAGCAAGAGCAGCTCAATATCATATACTGATATACTACAAATACACAACCAATACGTTACTGAAGAAGTTAAGCTCCCCTGAAGTGGGAGCAAAATGGCACCTCAGTTACTTAAAAAAAGGGGTAAAAAGACAAGGTTATAAGAAATGACGCACAAATACTTTCATAGGCAGGGCAAAGACGTTCCATTAACTACAACCAGCAATTCAGTTCATAGGCCTGGGCCAAAGTCAATGGTTCAGAGTCTTTGTATAGGATAGCACAGTTCTGGTAGTAGGGATCTTAGAAAAATTTGGTCAGATGAAAAGTTACATGTTGGTTTAGGGCAGGACTAGCCTTCGAAGTTGGGAAAGTGTCACACACTTTCACCATGGCGAAAAGATTTCCGGACCGCATTTGAACAGTACTTTTAAAGTGAAGAAGAGCTGTAGCGGAGGCAGTTATTCCTGGCAGCTCGAGCAGATCTTGCTGTTCCTGAGCTTCAATCCTGGGGACAAGAAGGAGGATGTCGGGAGGTTCCTGCACTGCCCAGGGAAGAGGCCACAAGCTTGCCAAAACATTTGATTAAGGTGTGAGTGCCTTAAAGACTACAAACTGTATCCTTCCCACTGGCTATCCAGTTTGTCACAGCACTCTGCAGAAAATTCGACCAGGTGGGGACGGCGTCCAGGCGGCTTTTGTGTTGGTTGTTTCCACCAAACTCAAGGGAAGAAGTTAACCTTGAAGGGCTTCTCTGTCGATGGAGTTCCAGGCAATTCAGACCTGCAGCAGGGCTTCAACGGTCATCCAGGAGTTGCAGCAGTCGTCTTCCTTCAGCTCGTCTTCGGTTCTTTAGTTCCAGTGGTCGACTCTGCTTTCCAAGTCCCAGAGACCTGCTTTTAAACAGTTTTTCCCCATTCATTCCAGTTTGCCAGACAGCCAGCCAGGCAATCATGCCAGAGTGCATTTGGGTCTCCTAGGAGACTAAGCACAGGGAGTTTCGGGCACCTCCCTCACATGCAGTCCACCCCAGACACTCAAGCACCAGAGGAGGGCTTCAGCACTGAAGCCCGCCAAAGGTCAACGAACAAAGGGTCCAAACCTGGTTTGGCGCGCAGAGTTAAACACAAGAAGGACCTTTCCAAAACGAAACAGCGAAAAAAGTTGACCAGAGTCTGTTTTTACAGATAGGTCTTGGGCGCCATATTGAAAAACATGGCTGACCCGATTTTTAGCTACCATTGTTTGCAGTCGGGAAAAATCGTGGTAGTTTGATCTAAACCACTGCCACCAGCCATTTCAAATAGGAAAGGGTAACATTTGACTGTTACATGAGGGATGCTAGTCAACACCTCCAGCACTCTATAGGAAGATAGTGGGTGCTGGGTCTGTAAATTAAAAAAGACTAGTAAAGTAAATTTACCTTTACATGCTCTGGGAGACAGTAGTCAGTCCCAGAGAAGGTATTTAAACCTTGGGGAGTCTGAAAGACACCCCTGTACCACTGCACTGAGGGTGCTGTGTTACACATAAGAAAAAGATGATGTCTTTGGAGTTGTTTTAAAAACTCCATATCCAAAGAACGCAAAAGTAAAACACATTGAAAACAAAAAGTTGGGTGAGAATTCTCCCTTACAGCCACCTCCAACTCTCTGAGGGTCAGGCGCTTCTCCAGGTAGAGAGTAGGGTGTAGATCTCTCTCCTCTGCAGGTGCCTCTCTCTGGCATGGCCTCCCTGCCCCTCTTGAACTTGAGCCAGACCACTTGAAGTTACAGAAGCAGCTCAAGACCTTCCTCTTTGCTTCTGCTTTCTCCATCTCTCCTCCTGCTGAATAACCTGTAAGATGCACTGACTGGCTGCCCGGCTACCCTCAGAATCTCAGGTGTACCAGATCCTCCTTGAGCAGTAGCCCCCGCACTGCCTTTAGGCCTACCACACACTTAGGGGCTTTATCTGGAACCCTACAGTACCCTGCCTCATTGCACTTAACCAGAGCCGCGCTGCCCTGGCAGCACTTACTCAGAGCATTGCTGCCCTGATTGCACTTCCCCCTTCCCTCCCCTGGCACTTCACCTCTCCCTCATCCCTGCACTTTGCATCTCGCACTTTCACGATCGGAATGACACAAGGCCTAGTAAGATTGTTTGTTTTGTCCTCCCTCTGTCTTCCCTCCCTTGTCTTGTCGCAGCTAAAAACACTTGTATACAGGTGCGTTATAAAGGACTTACATCATATCATATAATTTCAAGCTATAAAATGCATTCAACCCGAAAAAGGCTCAATTGTCTCCATCAAAGTTATTAAAAGGCATTTGTGGCAAAGTAGTATATTTGTCATTAGATATTAAAGAAAAAGTAAAAAAACTCAGAGTACAACGGCCAATGGATCAATCTTTGATTCTATTTATTAATGGTGTACCAACAAAAGACAAATAAATATGGCAACAACTAGTCGACTTAAACAAAGTTAGAGATGCCCTACAATATCTGAAAGAAAACAATGAATACTACAAAGATATAATCATTGCGTAACCATGCAAATGGAGTTGTACACACATTAAAAACAGGCTCCATTTTTGTTAACGTGCCCGCTACCCAACTGCTTAAAAAAAAAAAATAAGGTTTTGCAGTCAACTATCAGAATTCTGTTTGGCAAACATGTGTGGTACAAAAGAATACTGGTTCCAACATCATGCTGAAGTGTGTTGTATGCTAAGGAACATAGGAGTGACAAAAGATTCCACAACCCTACTTCCAAACACACAAGGTTGTCGTGACTAGAGCCCAAAAGGCACGCAAAGCTGTCAACAATTATTAATGCAGCCACAAACCAGGTCCAATTAGAAAGACATATTTTAATTAATATACACTTTTAACATACAATTTAAAATAAAATCAATAAAAAACAAGCCTGACATATATAAAGAATGAGTTCTTCATAGCATGTATTAAATGAGGCATTCACAATACAACTCAAGGAGCTACCACAAGATGTTAAATAATATTCACATGCTTTTGTGATATTAGTAACAAAAGTGACAATTACTATCAGTCTCCATGTATTGGTCTTCTCTCATGGGGCATCAACACATATTAGTGTTTCTAGAGTTTAAGGAGACACCAGTATGATGCTTAGAACAGTAGGTGACAGGGCTTATTCACACTTTGCTTCATAAACAAGGCGTTGTGCAGCGGAAACTGCGAGTTATTCACATAATTCCGTTTTCCGTCTTGCAATTAGGAATTAGGATTCTTTCCAAGGAATGCCATCTCGAGTGCTGGCAATTATTTAGGGAGGTAAAAATACCTCCTTTGATTCTGTTGATAGCGTCATAGCGCGAGGCACGCGACTGAAGTTTCTTTTCATTCAGTGTTTTAAACTGCTGCCACGTAGTGTTACAACAGCTTGTTTTCTGCATAAATGTCTAACCTTCTTTTCTGATCGAATGCCATGCCTGCACTGCTACTTCCTCCTCCACAACATCCCCTGTCATAAAAAAGTGGAACTCCCTTTGCTCAACTCTCTTTCTCCTGCTAAGGAACATAGGCCTACCACATGGTTTGTTATTTTAAGTTGTACAGAGTATGCATAGTATGACTTGCACAACGTCTTATGCACTGCAAACCAAAATAAAGATGGAATAGATATCAAGGTAATGTCAAGGTACTTTGATCATTGCTTCATTGCCATGATGCACATCATCTGTAATAAAACTACCCACCCACTCAGAGAAGTGCAACACTTCTTTTGGAGGAAATAATATCAATCCAGAGCAGCACCACACACACATACTTTTTTTGTGGATAAAAGATGCTCCCAAATTCAGCCATGACAGTGATGCCACTGTTTTCCAGTTTATCTAAAAATACATTACCTGCAACATCCCTTCATAAACCACATATAGTAACCTACATCTTCTGCTTCCAAAAAGTGTGGCAAATACAACTGACGTAGATATAAAAAGAAAGGAAATACTATGCAAGATGTCACTTTGGCTTCCCTACACCACTTTACAAAAAGGGACACGTAAATAGATTGATGTCTTTTGTTAAACAGTGTAAAAGGCAAATCCCCTAAAAATTCAAACAACATGAAAAGGGACAACATCCAAGAACATCAATGATTATAATGTAATCATTGTCCTCTTGTGGAATGCAAACATATACAGACAAGATATACAGACACTGCAGACAATTCCACTGCAGTTGCAAGATATGTCACAGCCCATCTCACCAAAGCTGAGAAAGCAGAGCTAACAGACCTCTGGGATGACATATCATCTGACAGAACACTGTCACACACATTGTACAGCTTCAGTATAAACATGCTCTCCCATATAGAATTCAGATGCTACTAATCTGCAGATCGTTTAACAGGTAGAGCTTTATATGGCAAATCTGAACACGTAGTTGGCCAAACCTTGATCCAGCTTCCTCTGAAAAAGAGTACTAAAATCCTACCAAGACAAAGAAACAAAGGCCACAAAGTATCCCAACAGGCAAGACATTTTAGAAAATAATTTAATTGACACATACTACCCAAACAGAAGTCATGCATCAGAAAACTTGTACCTGTATGACATAACCCAAAACTACTACTAAAAAAAATGTCACACCAGATGAGACAACTAGCAAATATTCAGCCTCAACTTGTGAAGGAAGCCAAGTGAAACATACCAATCCCAGCCTATTTAATCATATGAAGTTATCATTTAAATAACCAAAGCATAGAGAACTTTATTACATGCAACTTTTTCAACCATGGAGAAAAAAAGAAGAATTATTAGGTGACTATAATTCTTTTGAATCTGCATTGAAAGCAAATGAAAGCTGTATAACAAATGGTAATTTCAAACAGTACAAAGAAATGTTGGACAATGAACACCAACAAGAGGAAGAAATTGAAGACCAAATAGATAAAGACACTTCTGAGGGCAGTCAACCTTCCCTTACAGGAAGGTAAGAACCACTTGGAAAACCACTCATTCTAAATGAAGCAGGGATAGCCATTACTGAACAAGATAAAACTATTTATCAATTTAAACAATCTGAAGAATCCTTGTCAGTGCTAAAATCACAGCTAAATGATGAACACCTTACCATTTATCTAGATGTCATTGCAGATATTGGACATGGTTTTAAACATGAAACTAAAACATTTAGCTGTAATAAAAAATTATAAACCCTTGCTACTGTATGTAAGTGGTGAAGATGGTTCTGGTAAAATGTTTCTAATTAAAATAATCAGCAAAAGTCTACACAACTTAACAAACAACAACTTTTCAGATGGTCTAACAGCCCCCATGGGTTTGGCTGCCTACAACATAGGAGGTGGAACTGTAGACTGACTGTTCCTTCCAGTAGAAAATCAAAACACATTAGTATGCTACAAATTATCAGCAGAAGCTGCTACTGAAGTATGCAGAATTCTGAAACAAATGAAAGTGCTCCAAATAGATGAAGTAAGCATGGTTTCCAAACTCGTGGTGGCTTTAATTCACCTCAGAATGTAAGAAGTCCTGAAAACTGACTATGAAGAACGGTATCAGGTAATATTATCCCCACCAATAATATTGCCTATATATGGTCAACAGGAACGGCCATAGGCAATATTATTAGTGGGGATACTTTTTGGGGTAAATTGGAACAGGGGTTGCAGGGGTGTCCTCCACTCTGTTTAAAATAATATAGGGGTTGCGGGGGTGTCCCCTGCAGGGTTAATATTGCTAAATATATGGCACCATTCTTGTATGGCAATATTTTTGCAGGGATATTAACACATGGAACCTGAAAAACTGTTTGGAGGAAAACACATTATTGTTTTTGGAGACCTCCTACAGTTGACACCAGTAAAAGGTCAACCTATTTTCAAAACGTTATGACACAAACAATGCCACAACACACTCAGCAGCCTTGGAAATGTAAATCTCTGACAACATGTTCACTACAGATAACTAACTCAAAATATGAGTCAGTCTGCAGGCCTCAACTATGCTAACATTTTAAAAAGCATTAGAACTGGTCTGCTTACTAAAGATGCAAAATCCATCTTAAATAATAGACTAATCAATGAGCTATATGGGCGAAACACATCTGATCCTGATGTCATGGAACAATAAACTCAACAAAATATAAAGTAGATGTCCTTAATGTCAATCCTTGCAAGCTGTAGTGAATTCAATGAGACAATGTTGAGAAAAGAAATGCAACCCATACTGCATATTAACTCCACAGACAAACTAGAAGTGCAGGCCATGGCAGTGTCAACAAGCAACAACATGACTAAATAGCTTAGATAAATGTATCTCCAAAACAGCTGGATTGGAAAAAACATTAACTGTGTGTCTAATTGAATAATTCTAAAATGTAATCTTGATGTAGAACACGGTTTAGTCAATGGAGCAATTGGTATAGTTGTTGCCTTCCAAACATTTCCACATGACAACAACAATCAGTTCGTCAACATTCACTTTGACAAACTTGCAATAGCATGCTTCCTTCTTTTCAAAGACATGTACATACACAGAGAACATTTCTCTCTATCTCTAGCATATGCTGTCACTATTCACAAACCACAAGCTGTAACCCTAGATCATGCATTGATTGACATTGGCAGCAGAGTCTAAAAAGAAAGTATGAGTTTTGTAGAACGTTCACATCTCCGTACACTCAATGGTTTATTCCTAGTTAACTTTGATGCAAACAGTCAAGCTGACATTCCTTGCATCGTGGAATACAAGAGGCTATGTGCACTGTACATGCACCCATCTAGATATGTACCCTGTACCTCAACAAATAAAACCTTTAAAATGGAAACTAATACAAACAGAACCTATAACAGATCTTTCAACAATTACCAACTACTTCTCCATCAAATAATAAAACCACAAAACGGTCTACTACAAAATCAACTGCAAGTCCATCAGAAGACAAACAGAAAAATAAATCTCCTCAAAAAATATCTGCAGGCCCATCAAACAATACAGAGACACATCTCTTGTGTCCATTTAAATTCAACAGCACAACTGGAGTAAATTGCTTCCCATTGCCACCAATTGTTCACAACATTTACTTAAATGTCTCGGACTTGTCAGGAAATGCCCATCCTTCATAGAAATGCCACAAATAATCCTGACAACATTTACAGTGTCTCAGGTATGAAGCAAGAATTGGACTACTGTGCAGGAATGGTAACATGTACCATAAACACCCAGAAACATGTGCAAGAATTCCTAATGCACTTACTACAGGTACTGGAAAATGAAAACATCTATATAAATGAAATCTTCCAGATTTCAAACACGTGGAAACATGCATGCACTCTCTGCAAACATGTTTCACAAGAGCACATCCCAATTGAACGGTTTGTGTATGTATTCATAAAACATTTGAATTAATTCCATTTCACCAGCTTCTGCAGAAAGCAAATCATGGCATATGATGCCCTTTTTGCAATTCAGACAATAGTTCCAGCATACAAATCAAGTCACATATCCAATATGAAATAAAAATGCTGATAAGGTACAATGCATATGGTACCTAAAATAACGGTAAACTCACTAGCTTTACAAATGGCCTAGTATGTCTTGGCAAGAAAACCTTCTCAAGAATAGGAATAATATACCACACTAATGCCACAACCACTTTAGTTTACCATACAGCATATGTCAAAAAAAGAAGTGGTTCATTTGACACCTCTGTTACTCCAAAACATGTGTTACTAGCAAATCTAACAAATGCCTACTTAATATTCCTTCAACCCAAAATTACTCACTAAACTGTAGCGCAATAAACAGATAGACTATGAAATACTACTTTTAACAGTCAAGATAGTTAGAATATGCCGATAGGTATCTAACTACTTCAAAAATACCCTTAATTGCAAACACCTCAAATACGCCATCACAGTTCTTCACAGTAATTACAACACACTTCAAACAAACATACTATCACACTTACACTCACATAATAATAATATGTTTATTTCAATCCTCCATGGATTGTTATTTCCAATGAATATGTAATGTCGATACAACAGTGTAGCACACACAATTTATGTATTTACATATTTATAATATACCACACATAGTACATAGAATGTACTGCTATAAGGAAAAAAAAAGTCATTGTATATGTATAAGTGTATGCGATTAAAGTTTTAAAACTATCCTGCGTAACAAATTATACTGTTTTATTTTCACAGAAAAAGAAACAGAGATTCCAGCTTTATTACTGTATGAAACAAAGTAACCATACCAAGTATAAGCAAATGCATATTCCATAAGCACTATCCTAAATTGTACTACAATCATAAATACGATATACACTTCAATCACATCATTCCACCATATTAGAAATACTGTATACTCCCACTACAGTACCTTTAATTACTAAACACATGTTACTATAGTGTGTGTGGCCAGTGCCCAGATGCTTAAGAATTGGGCCCTTGGCCACAAGCACCACAATATAATTAAACCATATAACAAGTGCGTACAATACACCTTCAAAAAACAAAACTCACCCTGAACCCCCTGCAATTGATATAATGTCCACGGACACTAAAATTGACAGCGGATTCGCCGGCATCTGCAAACCTTTTTTTTCACCTATAAAAGAGCTCCATATCATCTCTACTACACTCCCCAACCTTTTTCCACACCCTCTTTCAGCCATCAAATACCCACAGATGTGTTTTACAAACTGTTTCTTCATAGCGCTGTCCGCGGACTATAGCTGCACCTACATGCCCTATTTTCACCTATAAAAACAGACCCATATTATCTTTATTCCACCCCCACTCTTTCCAGCCCCTCTTTAGACCACCAAATAACCCCACATTTTTCCCATACTTTTTCCCCACCACGCTATCTGCGGACAACGACCACTGTGTGTGGATCCAACTCAGCGACTTTCCAAAAAATATGATGCGCCTTGCGGTTTTTACCCTTCCAAACAGGGGCTGCTTTCGATGTCGGGGACATCAAGCCAGACCCTGATTGAGCCGCGGACCCAGATATCACTAATTACAAAAGCGTGCTTTGGGGATCAAGCCGGTGCTCCTGGAACAAATTGGGTGAGAATCCATCCACTTTAGGCGTGAGCAAAATGTATTTTCCATTCCATATGATGATTTCCACACATTTCGGAACCTCCTTGTAACTTGGCCAAAACGCATAACTTTTGACAAAACCACACCAACCATCACAAAATCAATCCACGGGGGCTAAATACTTTGTTTGCAAAGTTTGCCATCGGGGGGGGGGGATTTTAAGCCACCCAAAAAGTGTTCTTCCTATGGGTTGAGCAACTTAACCATAACTACAGGGCTGCTACCGCAAGCCCTGTAATTGATGAAATGTCTCAATATGTGTATGTGTCTGTTTGAAATGTTCAGCATACTTTGTAACATGCTACAAGCATGAGATTTGGCTTGCGGGTAGGTTCCATGATGTAGACAATGTAAAAAGTATAGAATATACATTTTTCTATATTTTTATTTTTTCAAATATTCTGCAATGCTTAGCCGTGCCATATGACTCTTTGAACCATAGTTCTACCGTCGTTCAACCTTCATTGTTCCTAAAGGTCACCAGTTCATGAAAACTTCAGCAGTTCATTGTTCCTAATATTGTCTACAAAGCAGCATTGGTTCAGTTGATTAAATAAACTTCAAACTAGGGCTGAAGTAGGGATTACTGTGCAAAGCACAGGTTCACCTGCCAGTCCCATATATAGGAGACCACTTACTTTAATTATTTCAATTAGCAGATCAATGATTGCTCTGAGTAAACCGAGCTACAGATGATGGCTCCAAGTTCTAGGCTATTCGCTGAGTGTTTGTCAATGCTTTAGTTATTCAAGCTCTTCAGTGGAAACTGCGCAGGTCAAGAGCATATCATTGCGGACCATGGGCGAGGAAATGCGTGACTATCATTTAATGTACATTCATTCCGAGGAAGGGGAGCAATTTTCATATGAAGTGACTGTTGCAAACTTAATGAGCTTCGAAATCGTTGCAAGGCAGGATAAAGTCATTTTATATTGGAGTTAATCTCTCAAATGGGAGGCTTATTGCAGAGTCGACTTTCCAAAGGGACACTGTGTATCCCCGCAAAACAAAACAATCAGGAATAGAAAGTTGGAGATGGTTCTAATTTACATACGAAAATAAGAGAAGACAATTTGAGCACTTCACATAAGTCAATGAGGTGGACTTGACCAATGATTTACACAAATAAGGAAAAAAGCGGTGTGGTAAATTGCTTTGCATTTCCAAGAAGCTTTTAGTACTTTATGTGATGCAAGGCTTCACATCTTGCAGCTTCTCGTGCTTTAAAAATGTTTGCATTAAATATATTGTTCTAGAAAAAAGCCATATGCTTTTGGCGAAAATGATCGACTAGGGCTAATATGTCTGTGGCTGTCAAGGCGCCACCATTTTATTTTGAGAAGATGAATTTCAAATATATTTTACCTTTCCACATTTTGAAGAATTGTGGATTTTTTGTGAGGGTGCCATCCTTTCAAACCTTTTGAGATAGTGCTGAGTGAGGGCAGCAGATTCTGGAGTAAATGCGGAATCATGCATGCTGGGGTGGTGGTGCACTCTGATTGTTTTCTGGTTATTTCTATTTTCCTGAGCACATTCATGAGATAACATTATTCTTTCCATACAAGAACGGGAGTCGTTTTGCTCTGAAATTCCATGGACCCTAGATTAATATATGTATAATGTACGTGGTCTTTTATAGGACAAAGTTGTCATTTGGTTGCCTCGCTGCACATGTACATGTGCATGCAAAGAGGAGGGATTGGGATCTTAAGGCTCGATTCATAGAATTATGTGCTTGGAAAATCAGGGATGTGCACGCCATTCTTGATGCAAATCCCTGTTTGTCAATTCATGGAATCAACTGCGTGGGACTTTTCCTGGACATGCGTGAAGTTCGTGCAGGCTTGGCAAGTGTCTGTGAGCCATTGAGAGCCTTGCGTGATACACCACGCAGAGCGTTGGCGTGGCTTTTGCAGAGGGCTGGGAAGGGTGCAGAACACAGGAAATGGGGGACGAACATGAGAAAAAGTGGGCGTTCCGAGGGACGGCCCACAGGCAATCCCTCACACACTCACAATTGTGCCAAATGATACGTATTCATGGAACCACCCGTGCAGCCTCTTGCCATAGTAATGGCCACGCAAATCCCTTGATCTCTACACCACCCGAAGGCAGGCATAAGTACACTTGCACATTGGAATTGTAGATCGATGGTGGGTCTGCATGTTGGATATAGGGGTTCTGATCTAACTTAGGGGTGCGTGTCTGCAGTGTAGTGGGGTGCACAAACGGTTTATGGGTGTTTCGCACATAGATTTTCCTAGTTTTTACTGAGTTACGATTTTTCATATGCATTTTGGGGGAGCACGCAAAGGAAACTGTTCTGGCTGTTTACACTTTGCATGGGGGTGTGTCGGGGGTGTTCTGGCCACGACTTGCGAATACCATTACTTTGTGCAGTGAATTCCATGAATACGCGGGGCGCACATTTTGTTATTCTGTGCGCAGGCTTTCGCAGTGTCCTTCTTGGCACGCAGCCCTTGCAGGATTTCTGTGCACATTTCCGTGAATCAGGCCCTTAATGTGGTTGGGAGGATGCAGCGAAAAAAAACAAAAGTGTTGATGAATGGAGCCCTGAAGTGCCCGAGTATTGAAGGCTGCTATGGTTCTCTACAGATTGTGATGCTGGTACGTGGGTGTATGTTTAATCCGAGGGAAGAACACAAGATCTATTTAATGAAAGAGCTAGGGAATCAGGTTATTATTGTTCATCTCTGCCATCGCAATAAAATCAAGCCCTAAAAATGGTCAAGATTTGAGGAGGCTTTTCAGTGAATAGTTCTTTATATGTAATTCAGGCAGAGCATGGCCGCCACAAACAATGCTAACAGAATTTCAAATAGTACATGAACTCTGTAATTGTTGTCGTTACATTGAAAGTTTGTCTTGTCTGTTTCTAAAAGTTTAAGTCGTTTCCAATGTCACGGTTCAAAGTCCCTGCTGAAATCCCACCTTTGCAGGTGTGTGTCATTTCAATCATCATTTCGAGCGTCGCATCTTTATTTGAAAGAATTTACATATGATGCCTTCAAAAGTGATCCTCGCAGCTTCGGAAATCAACACAATAAAACAGTTGCACATGCAAAAAGATTCTATATCATTGTTGGTAAAAGCTCATTGGAAAATACTAGTCTTGCGTTGGCATCGGATACAGAGTTCATGATTGTGATCAGGGCTCTGCACTGCGAAAGAATCACACACGTTCAGAGAGGCCAGGAAAAGGCAAAAGGGGCAAGGCTCACCATCATTATCCCAGGGCCCAATCTGATATCTAGCCACAGATCAGCGGTGTCAGAACTGTTCCTGACTAATGATATGGGTTCTCGATTGTTTGTTTTAATGCGTAAAAAGTGTTAAACCTTTGTGTGCAACTCCACATGTTATGGACGTTATGAATAAAAAAATCAAGTTAGAATCCCTCTGTGAAAATAATTACGAGACTGCAACCTCATCACACAGGCTCTTTTGGACTGTGTCTAATGGTGGCCCGTCTGGTAAACATGCAGGAAATATTGACAGTCATACCGGCTGGGGCTCGGACCTACCGGCAGGCCTCTGCCAGCAAAGAAATGCCAGAATCACCAGCACTGGTGCCGGTCATCCAAGAATCCCATCCCATGCCATGGAATCACATACCTCAGCTCTGTCACAACTGTAACTAAGCTGTAAATTCTCTTTTCACCTGCGCCCTGATACCTCTGGGTCCGGCGCGCACAATAAATAAATAAACAAACAAACAAACATACTTACCACCGTCTCCACCGCCCGTAATTGCGGCGGTAGAGGGCAGTTACTGGCGGGATACCAGGAAACATGTAACCAGCCCCAAGGTCTTGAAAGTAGCAGAGCACATGGGGCATGCTAGCACGTTATATCAGATCATGCTACTTTATGGTACTTTTAGCGCAGTGTTTATAAAATGCTCAGAAAAGCAAAATCACTTATGCTATCAATGCATGAAACTCAGTGACCATGATTAGAAAGCTCTGTGTCAGCATATTACAAAAGTGTGAATGAAGTAGTTAGGCCGTAGAGAAGTAGACAATGCTTTCTCTGCAATACTAAGGGAAAACAATTTGTTTGTATGTATTCATGCGTGGGATATAGGTAGTGCAAATCTAGGTACCAGACAAAGGTGTGCTACACATAAAACGACTGGGATACAGGGAGAGAATGCCAGGGAGAGCCAGTCCAGTGAAAAATATTAAAGGGGGGTGGGTTCCTCCCATGGGCGATTCACATATATGGTCACTTTGGAATCTATACGCATACGTTCAAATTCTGAAAGGACCTTTCTGGCTTCCATCCTTACACAGTCGATACAAGAACTATCCTTCACTTCAGTCATTTCTAATGCAATGCTATGAATGTCGAAACTCCAGCCTGGTCGCATGACGGGCAGAACATATACATACCATCAAATTCGTGTTTTACCCTTGGGTTATAACCAAACCCATGTGTATATGGTGCACACCAACCTTTCGGTGAAATTAATGACTGCTCGGTGGGTGTATTTGACCACTGCCAGTTCATAGTGTCACCCTTAACTAAAAAATATAATGTAAAGGCCCACAAACATGACATCCTAAAAATCCAGCATTTGGACACCTGGTAAAAAAAAGCTCAACCCAAACTATGGATCACTAAATCTGCCTGTGATCTGGTGCACCTGCCTCTAGATCCCGAGCTAACTCATAGAAGTTGATGTTTGCCTAGTTTTCAAATTAGAAGAAATGTGTGCTTTGTTACCTTATTCCCAAATATCGGTCCATGGTTAGGTAGAATTCCAACAGATCATTTTAAAGCCTCACCTGACAAATGCACGACTACTTTGCTAAATGCAAAGAATGCCATTGCCAAATTGGTACACATCCTGTCCCCGTGGAAGAAAGCCGCCATAGACCCTATTTTAAGAAGGGAGCGGGAGCTCTGCTTGTATTTTACACGTCGGCCTCTCTCGTCAATGATGCAGGAAAAGCTCTTTGGGAATATTAATACCTGGCATGCCCTCTCACTTGCTAAAAGATTACTATACATGGAATGAACCGATCAGGTTTTCATGAGGCCTTAGGCCACGGGCACCAACATGTAAAGCTTTACTTTACCTGCAGTAAGCATACCCTTTGGGATCAAACACCAATATATATGCTGTGATTATGGATCTAGCCATGTGTCAACAAACATCTCCTTGGAGAATTTGCAAATTCACAGAGCATTAATACTAGTACCACTGAAAGCTCTTGACCTTGATAAAGCTGCTACAACCAGATATGGCTTAAAAAAGGAGAGTGCACTCCTCCCTTTCCAAGAGTCTATCTGGAAGACAAGTCTTTGAACTGGCTCCTGCTCTTTTTCACTTATATATTATTTTGCGGGTTGGGTTTACATCGCGCCACTGAAGATACTTTACAATAAGATACCCAACATTTACCTGTACACTTTAATCTGGAGGATTCGGTATTTAATAGTTAGAAAACCCCATGCTTTGTAAATCTGCTTGAATTTCTATAGTATAATGAATATTTGTCAACTAGAGGTCTGTCAACCAATATTGAAGCCTAAGGTTTGCTTTGCATGAAGACACTGGCCTTGATTATCTAACAGACCTCGTTAAAACTAAGCCAGTTGTTCTAGGGTCCAAGATTTCACCTAATAATATTCTGTACCTGACAAAAAGTATGTAAAGTGATTGGATGCAGAACGACAAACATCAAATTCCTTGGTTAACATATATAAAGAACGAATTATACGATATCCTCTCTGATTGTTAGCTTTATACCCTACATCCACTCTCCTCCAATGATAAATAATTGCATCAAGAAACTAAAATCTAGGATTTATTAAGAGTTAAGCAAAGGGCAAGAAAATGAGCAAAGGTAGTTTCACGACATAGTAGCCTATACTGCCCACATTTCCCAGACCAGCTAAATAGATATTGTGAACCTTCAGCCTGTCAAATTGCTATGTAAATACCACATCGTTATCATTATCATTGTAGAACAATGTAGTTAGATATGCAATCTCCTTCCTATTGTCACTGTGTCAACGTTTGATCAAGAATCCAGTGTTTGTCTATTTATGTTTGAAACTCTGCATTCATGTTTTAATGTTTTTTTCCTAGGTTTGCAATTAAACTGAAATATACTCATTTACCTTTGATAAAGACTAGACACTCTATTGCTGTCCGGCACAACCACACCGTTTACCTGATCACAATCTGTGATTTTAACTATTTTGTTAATGAAGCTTGGTTTATACAAACATTAAAATTACTTCCTTTCAGGTGTGGTGGACAGTATTTGCCATATTCCTGAGTTGTGCTAGATTATTATATTCATGTTGTGACTAGATATCCACATCATGTCACTCTATCACTTTGTAGTTGGAATGAATTTCAATTGTTTTTCTGTATCGATAATGCATGTACTGCTTCGTGTCTACTAAGGTTGCACATGTATTACATTACTGTTGCGCTTACAGACATTTTACGAATTATGTTTCCATGATTTAATATTTGAAATGTAGACATTTTTTTTAGACCATATGATATATAAGTGTATAGCTACATAGTGTATGGTGCATCTTTTTCTGTTTATGTATGTAATACTGTACAAATGTTCACCTAAATAAGCTGTGTGATTGATTGATTGATTGATTGACAAACTGATTGTGTGCCACTTTTGACAGGGGTATGGGATCAAGCAACCAGCCTTAGCAATGGAAAGTGATGGTACTCAATACCATCTGAGGTTTTGGCACAAAAAAAGTTGAATTACATGCACACAAGTATGGAACCCCTTGCATTTGCAGCAACATCATGAGATTCTTAGGGTGATCTCTAGGTGGACCCCCAGTATCCACCTCGAGTGGTTTGGCAGGATTTAGGGAAAAGTCAAAATCAAAGACCTGGGCAAAGTGACCACAGGCCATTGCCCCATGCCATACCAACTAGCACACAACCCAGAATGAGCTACTGGTTGTCAATGGCCTGGCCATCCTCCAATGGCAACTCTGTGGGGCTTGGTGAGGCATTGGCCTGACTGAATGCTATCCCCAGGACAAAGTGGACACTCGGCAGCGGTTATTGACCCAGTAACCCATGAAGTAAACAAAGCCATGACTATGCCTGCCCTAAAGCCAGACTCGTGGTCACTTCATGAAGCTTCAGTTATGCCCCAAGCAAGATTGGCACTTGTCATGCCGGCAAGCCATGGCCAGTGGCCCATGACCCAAAATGAAGGCAAATAGCCAGTGAATCCTGACCAAAGGTGGGTTCCAGTTGCTGCTTTTGGCACTGTGGTGCGGACTGGATACGCCTGAAGGCCATGCTCCCAGCAAAGTGGACAGTGGTCATGGTCACTGCCCATGGCCAGTAGCCAACATATTCACAATTTAAGCAAAGGCACTGTTAGGCCTGGCCTCAAGCAAAACCCAATAACCACTTTGAGTAGATTTGGCAATGCCCTAAAACCAGGGGCCCGTAATGTATTTAAACTGGCATGGGCCAGTGGTCACTCTAGGTGTCTTAGTGGGACTAGGGATATCAATAAAGGTGATTGCCCTAGGCAAAGTACTCACCAGGCATTTTTACATGTCATGCCCAAAGTGTACTGTAGATGTGATATTAAATATAATTACAAAATTAAATGTATGGTTTCATCTCAAGAAAATAATATTCATCAATTATGGTTTCTAAATCACCCATAATTGCACCACTGTTATCGTAAACATTGTCCGGCCACGCAACACTACAGATGAAAAATCAAGCATGTTTTCAACTGTAACGTTTTCTCTCATCAATGAAAGCTCCCCATTTGACATACAACTGGCGAATCTTCAAACAACGTTTTCACATTCAAAATCATTGCTGAAAAACATGTTTTTTGCTTTGTGATTTTCATAGAGCCTCAGAAATCACACTTTACACCCAATTGCCTCTGTCCCTCACTTCCTCTGCCTCCACTCTCATGGTCACATCCCTAAGACAACCAGAAAACCTACCTGACTTATCTAATATTGATTGTCCTTATTCTATGTATGTCCTCCCATGTATTGTCCTCTATGATTGTTCCATTTGATCCTCTCCACAACCTGTTCAGAACGTCACTCAAATTCACCCCATTGTAAGAAGCTGACTGCTTGCTGTTAAATCTCAATAATACAATTAATTCTGATTTCAAAGAATGAGGCTGTTTGTGTGAGGCAGCTGGTTATTGACGTATGATGACTGCATGCTACTAAAAGGATTGAGTTTAGTACACATTGGCACTTGTGATTGATTTATATGCTGTATCTTTTGTGGCTGCTGAAGAAGAGGAAACAACCTGTGCTGTGCAGTTGCCTACCAGGGCCAAGGCCTCCAACAACCACAGCAAAGCACAGGCATCCACAATTACATCCACCTTGTTGGAGGGTGATGTGCCTGGGGGAGCGTTACGTTCTGATTGTAGTGCTGCTGAGGAGGAACCCCGGGGTACCATTGTCTTGGTGGACAACTCAGCCGCAGAGATTAGTGGTATTTCAAGGTGTCAGAGTTGATGATTGAGGAGGAGGAGGCCACAACAGGCCGGCCAACATGTCAGGTGGGCATACTGAGGGAGATGTGTAGACGTCACACCTAGCCCTGATACAGGAAGCTAAGCTGTTCACAGTGCAGGGTTCAGCACATCCTCCTGTCCCAGCGCCATCTGCTGCTGCACCACCCAACTTTGAAGATGTCTCCACCTTGACAGATGAGGCCATCTGTGATGGAGTGCTGCCACTGCTGTTGGGTGGCTTGCAGCATCTGGTGTCTCTCTGTGATGCTGTTCATGTGACTCATAAACTGCTTGAACAGTATCACAATCAGATGGGCCGCCTCATGTCACAACTGGAACCAGCACTGCTTGGCGGTGGCCTCTCTGGACAAGCCACGTCAAAGGCCCACTCCTCCTCCTCATCTATGTCCCAGTCAACCTCAACTGAGGCCTCCATATCATCCAACACCATTCTCTCCTGTTCCCCTGTTCTGCCATTGTGGAGTCTGGGTGTGCCTGCGTCCCTGGTGGAGATGAAAGTCACAACATTGGCTGATGAGGTTGTCACAGAGCCTGCCCAGGGAAAAAACAGGGGAACAGGCTGTGGTGGAATACCAGCCAACTTTTGCCAGTGTAGGTGCAGTATTCCCCTGACACAGTCTGTCATTGAATTGGAGGGAGTACCTGTGCCATAGACACATTGGGCCTCATTACGAGTAGGGCGGTAAGAGATACCTGGCACCGTTAATGTGATACTTACCACATAGCGGTACCGTTATTAGGTACTTCCCCATTCCCATTGAGCCCTATGGGGGCTCAAATGGGAATGGGGAATGTTTTTTTTCAATGGGGACTTACCGGTCCCGCAAAGCTCGGATTACACCGGTAAGTCCCAATTGAACGAGACTGGTGCTGGCACCGTTATTGGAGCCAGTCATGGCGCAATTAGCGCCATGACTACCTCCAATCTTGGAATGAGGCCCATTGTCAGGCAGCGGGAGATGTTTGTGCCGAGGAGGCAAATCCTTGATAGGATAGATGCCAGGAGGAGGCAAAAAGGAGCACACATTGTGAAAGTAAGGCCAGAGGCAAGAAGTGGGGGGTGCATTCTCTGGTGTCTTCCAAGTATCAATTCCTGAGGCAGCAGGATGAGGAGAGAGGAGGCAGCAACATGAGACAGCAATTGCAAGGCACATGGCTGAGCCTGCAAAGAGGGTGGCGTAAGCACGGGATTTCATTCTGGAGCAATGGCATGCTGCCATTCAAGATGAGGGAGGCCCTGCCGACCACCTGGAAAAAAACAGAGGCCCACTTGCAGGAGGTGGATGTAGGCTGATGTAGAGAGGGAATCGCCCTTGGCACATGCATTGTCTCAAATTCATGTATTTATTTATTGTGCATTTGTCAATGGACTGGTCAATGGACTGGAGGCTGACTCGTGTTCATAGTTCTATAGTCATATGTTTCCTTTTATTCTATTTATTTTGTTGCATATGACATTTTTTATTCTCAATATTTGTAAATAGATTAGCATTACTACATCAATATTTTGTTATTCAAAGCAGTCATTTGCCGTCTCTTTATGCCATGTGCAGCATGTCATGGCTTGCTGTTGTATGTCGTTTAAGGCACACTTTGTTGTTAATAGTGGTAATGGCCTATTTACTGAGGGACATGTGTGCATGCTTTTTGTGGGTCTGATGTTTAGTATGATGCATTCATGGCCAGTGAACATATGTGGATGATGATTTATCAAGGGACGTGACATGTTTAGGGTTTCATGAGTTTCACATGTTTAGGCAATACATCTTCTAGTTTGCAAATGTTGTACTTTGGTGTATAGTCTGTGCATGGGTGGGCCAACCATGTCTGCTGTGGTTGGCATGGCACTTCATTTGCAAAGGTTTTCATGAGAAATGTGCGAACCACAAAAGGTTCACACATTTCCCATGCAAACACACATTCAAAACCCCTACATACCCACACTCACACCCACACCCACAACACTCCCACCCACACTTTCAACACTGCCCCACCCACACCCCCAACATAAACAAACCCTACTTAAATTTTTTACACACGATCGGGAACCAGCGCCGCAGGGTTGTTTTCTTTTTTTTCGGGAGCTGCAGGGGTGTCCCCCGCAACGGGTGTTTCAGGGTCACCCGTTTTTTTTCAAAATTTCCATCTGAAGCAATAAGCCCCGAACTCAACCCATTTAACCTCACCTCACCAATGATCACCATTATTTCTACAATTATCAGTTCCATCTCATCACTAATCCCACAGTATATTCACTGATCATTCAGATATTTGCAGTAATAACACTATCACTGTTAGTGGCTGGAATCTCACGCATGCTGATCATTCACCTCACCTGCTGAGGGCTACATAGTAACAATGGAGCCTCCCACCAATAATTACCATCACACCATTGATAGGTACTGCATAATCACCAACAAATGATCAAACAACTGTTAATTCCTTCTCACCAGAGACAACTCCATTTCACCCGTGATCATGGAGTCATTGTGACTCTGTGAGACTATTGAACAGTCATGCTTCTCCACAGACTACTATTATCACTAATACACCATTCTCATCACACATCAGGTTATTTCATCACAGATTACAAAGCACCATTGGGACTTCACCAATAATTAACATATCGAAACAAGAATCACCCCATCGTACAGCCGATCATTCAGTTTCACCAGTAGTAAGCAAGTCTGTATAATTCATGGTCTAGCATTATAACCACTGATCCCTTACCTCAAAAACACATTCAGACATCATTTATGCTCACAATTAACCACTTGCCAACCCATTTCACAACTGAAAGACACACACACCAAAAGTAATCAAACAATTGCAGCACTGTTCAACCGACCTTACTACTGATCACCTTCACTTTACCACTGATAACTTCATCTCACCACTGATCAAAGCATGTCACTAATAACCACCACCATCTAATCACAAGTGAATCACATATCACAACCAATCACTGATGACTGATCTCTTGTGTCTGTCTTCACTGTTTGATACAATGCTCTCCTTACACTAAACAGTACCAAGGTTCAAGGGTGTTATTGGACTTGGGTTGGTTGAACACCTATCTAAACCTAAATCTAAGGATGGGAGCAAGCTACAACCAGCAAATAATAATAACGTAGTACTAGTCGAGTCTGTCCAAATAAAAAAGCCTATACTAATAAACCTAGTGTCAATCCTTACTTCTGAATACAAAATGGTGTGGGACAATAGTGTATGCAAAAGGAAGGTGTTCAAGAAATAATATGTCAGGATAGTTGAGCAATTTACTTCCCTCCCCCTTATTTTCAGGACAGCGTAAAGCAGAATGTTCGTAAACACTCGTACACACTCTGGCTGCCGGCATGGGCATCAAGGCTTCTGCCAAAGCCTTCTTTCCAATAACAGTCTCTTACTGCAGAGGTCCTGCTGTAACAAATAAGCACCAAAGTTCCTTTCTTATGAGGATTTTCATATGTACAGGTTCTCGCTTCCAGTATCATCATGGGTCGCCCTCCTTCAGGCTTGCACCCACTTTTACCACAAGGTTCACAACTGGTCACCCTTGTTCCGGCTCGGACCATGGATCTCCCTCATTCGGGATTGAATCCCTGTAGCACAATATTCACCTTTGGTCTCCCTCATTCGGGCTAGGACCATGTAATCACACTTTCTACGTTTTCCTCTTGATATCAAAAATATGAGACTTTTGAATGTGCAATGGATTTTGCTTTAACTGTCGCAGGACCACTTCGATTCACTTCACACAATGTCCTTACTTTCGTTTCTGCCACTTCTTGAATGGATACATTTACAGAGACCTTTGATTGAGCACCCACATAGCGCCGAACCACTCTGTCAGTGGCATTGCATCTTTCTCCCGTAAATGTTCAAACAGCCTTCAGCAATTAAGCTTTCCTCGCGTCTTTCATCTTATACGTTTCAATCTTCGTTCTTGCACTCTTTACACAATGTTGCCCCTTGCAGCCTTGACTTCAACACAGACCGGTCTTGTATCAGTCTCCCCAACTCACCAGCCAAGGATGGAGCCAAAGCAATGACTGATCCTCGCCAACTCGGTCAGCCATGCAGGACAGTCCTGGGTATCTCCCACACACAGTACAGGATTCTTCAGTTTGGTTTCCGGGCCTTATGCTTTCAAGTTTGAAGGATTCTGGAAAGTAACTGTTTCTTAAGAAAAGGTCAAGGGTATCTCCCTCATTGCGTACCCTTCTTGGCCTGCTGTCTGTCTTCCCTCGCTCAGCTGCCATTGGAAAAGTACTGTTCCTTGGTGTGCTTTGTCTCACTCAGAGTGAGCTCTCGTGCTCTACCTTTTATCCGTGTGGAGAAGGTTAATGGAATCAGGTGTGAGTGATTACCAGTGATGATTACCTGATTTTGCCTAACCCCACGAATCACCACTCAAGTGGAAGTCCATAATAAACCTAACTGCCAACAGCCGGATATGTTTGAGGAAGATATAGTTGTGATACCTCTTCCCCCTCTGCAACCTTCACCTTACAATAAAACAATAGAGCCCCTATCACGCCCCTCGCTAGCCTTGAACGAGGGTGAGCTAACAGGTAATCCTCCAGAAGTAGAAACGTCACTCAATACAGCAAATGAACCAGTAAGTGAGCCCTACGCACACAAAAGAGAAACAGCAATGGCAATATTTTTAAAAAAAAGCTCTGTCAAAAAAAAAATCCAGAGACCAAGGGGAGACAGTAAATCAAGGTCTCCAGCAAAAAAAATACCGCTCAATAACAAAGAAAATGGACCCAGGAAAGACAACTGTTACAACGCAAGTTGAGGGGTTGCAATGATGAGCCAGGAGACCAGGTTGGGTTAAGAGACTTTAGTGGGTTTGTGGTACATAAGTCACAGGTAATAAGTTACAGGCAGGATAAGTACATAAGGGAGGGAAGCATCCACCGGTCCCCCTCTGCCTAGTTCAACTGCCAGAGGGAGAGCCTTGGTACTCATGCCATAACATTCTACATGGAATGCACCACACAAAATACAAAACATTCTAGACTCAACTTCACACATACATAGGGAATGGCCACAGACCCAGGATAGTTTAAAACATAACAACAACCTTCCCAAATCCCCTAATGTCTCACGCCTTGAAAGATTTCTTCACTAAACAAATGAAGAGAAAATTGGAAACTGAGGCAGAGCTTTAGGAAGCAGAAATCTTGGACGCAGTTCTAGAAACCTCCTGAGCCCCTAAACAAAGAAAATCATGGAAAACAATCCTCAAAATGTACTTGCTGGGTCCCCTTCTTCACAGGTCTACATCTCACGTGAAGATTCTATAGGAGACCATCAACCACGGAGTATCCACTCAAATTTGCCTCTACCAGCAGTGGTAACTGCTTCATACCATCTGTTGGCCGAAGGCGACCCATCACTACTACTTGGGAAGAAAGGATTGGTAAAAAAGTCATCGGTACCATCAGTGAACACCAACTTAGATGTAACCGAACAAAGGAGCAAAACTTACCCATTACCGAACCATCCCCGTCGATATTTGTGGGTCAAAATACGAAGATAATCGACCTAGCTACAGCAGGTTCACCAAAACAAAATGACTATCCAAAAGACGCAGACGGTCTGATCTCTCGGTCTGGCCTTAAAACTTCAACCGGGACTACTCATAAAAAAAAAGAATTACCAAAAGTTGCTACAATCTTTAAACTTGCAAAACCTGTTGTGACACCCCAAACCAAACCATCCATACCAGCATCAGTTATTCAGATAAACTCCTCTAAAGATACATCACAGATGGCTCAAATGATAATTGAGTTAGACAACTCTCAGTCATCTCCAACAGATTCGTTGGTGAACTCCACTCTACTGGACTTAACTGTACATCTGGACCAAGACTTCAGAGCCTATGTCTAACGCAGACTTTAAAACTATTCCTCACAAAGAAAACAAGAAACTGACACTGGTCACGACTACATCAGAAACACATCAAACAGAAACAACAGTGAATTACACTTTGAGAGGGGCACAGAACGAAAAAACACCTAACAAAACACAAACCAGGCATACTGAAAGGCCAGAGTCCCACGAAAACGCGGGCTCCAATATCACTGAGGTTGTAAACTCGAAAACTAATAAATTTGAGAAAAAAGACACAAAACGACCTGACCTCCCGTATCTAGATGAGCTAACAACAAGATCCATCCGCATTTTCAAGATGGAGCAGTTGAGAGCCGGGAAAAACTTCCTCGTTTTAAACAGGAAGGCGGTTCTAAATATTCTAACCAAAGTACCAAAATTGAAATCTCTGAACATAACAGACTTCGTCTTGATTGAGCCCTATCATAGGGAAAAAAGGGCTAAGGCGTACCTCCACGTTAAAAACTTAGCGAGTCATGAACTAAAAGAAGACGTCTATGTGGTGCTGATCCAACTGGGTTTCACTTTTCAGAAAATATTACCTTCGCCACCCCCTGCCAATAATCAGCCTTCACCAAGCATAATGGAAGAACCATGTACCCATTATCGGTCAAAAACAGAAGATCTGTACAAACATAAAAGATGGAAAACCCATAAAGACATAGGTGGGCAATGCCGTGGGAGGCTCCAACCTGTGTAAACCCTCGAAACGAGAGAAAAACTACTCAAGAACAGAACATGGTGAAAATTCAAAAAGAAGAAGATTAAGATCGGATAGAAACTATGTATACAATGTCTTGACAACACAAAGATCTGATCAGGGGCCAATTAAAAAACGTGAGCCAACAGGCCCATGGAGATGGCTGAAAAATGTTTTAAATCCAAACCCCAAGAATTAGCAATGAAAAAGACTGGATACATCCTCCGCCAATCACCCACTGAAACTGCCCGCCAAAGATAACACAAAAGCAACAACGATGTGCTCATGGAACACGAGGGGGCATGAACACCTGACCAAGCCCGACAAACTAGATGTAGCCCTATTCGACATAATATTTCTCCAGGAGACTTAGTTGATAGAAAAACCGGCGCTCGACGGCTACAAAACACAAATATCACCAGCAGTGAAAAGTATCTTGGGCAGACCATCGTCAGGCCTTTTAACTGCAGTACATGTCGGCTCGGGGATCTCCATCAAAACGAAGGTGGCGGAAACCTATGGTATTTTAGCTCTACAAACAGAGTGGTCTCACCTCAAGGGGCAGAATAAAGTCATATTTAGACATTATAAACGATTACTGGAACCCCCAAAGAGTCAATAACATCAACTTCTGTGATTCAGTGGCCGACATACTGGACAAATTTACAACTGAACTGGCAACTGACCACATCATTATCTGCGGCAACCTAAACGCCAACTGCGATCAACCTTCCACCACTACATCTACCTCAGCTGCCGTCGAAAGGGGAGTGTTATGGTCAAACCTTATGGATGCTATAAATTTCCACAATGTAGCAGCAGTGCGAGGCCAGCTACCAGCCATACCAACATGGGAATGAACTGAAGCATCAGCAACGCTGGATTACATCTTCATCTCACACGCTTTACTACCATATGTGAGTTCGTATGAGGTCTATAGAACGAAGGAAATCGATCACAATTTACTAGCCATGGCTTTAGAAACATCAACAGGGTAATTCATAGAATTTCGCAGAAAAGTGTCGCAAGCGGCTGGCGCAGAGTGTCCGCGTGCGATTGTCTGCGCCAGACGCGTGCGCCAAAACCGATTTCCGCGCACAGCGTATTCATGGATTTTAGGCTCCCAAACCAGCCGTGGCGCAGAGTATCGCAGCGACCCTGCAGCAGCGCCAGTAACGCCCCCAAGAACGCCCTCGCGCAAGGAAAAGCCATCAAAATCGCTAAATCATCGCAAAGGGCTGCGCTAACCCTGGACCAGTTTACAGGGCTGCCAAACATGGAACGCAAAGCGGGTAACGTACATATCAGGGGTACGCGGGAAGTTTTACATGCGTTTAGCCAGGGTACGTGTATGACAGGGGTACGTGTGAAGTTAAACACGCGATTAGCCAGGGTACGTGTATTACAGGGGTACGCGGGAATTTTCACACGCGATTTGGCTGGGTACGTGTATTACAGGGGTGCGCGGGAATTATCACACACGATTTGGCTGGGTACGTGTATTACAGGGGTGTGCCGGAATAATCACACGCAATTAGGCTGGGTGGGTCCTCACAGGTGTTCCCTGTACACCCTCCACGGCCCCTGCAGGCAGCCCACAAAACAGGGGACTACCCTGCACACCTGCTCATGTCTCCCACCCCCCCCCAGCAGTGTGGGGCACCCTCCACCAGGCCCCCACTCATGTCTCCCACCACCCCCACCCCCGAGGCCACCAGGGGCAGCCTCCACCAGGCCCCCACTCATGTCTCCCACCCCTACACCCCAACAACCATGGGCAGCCCCCACCAGGCTCCCACCCATGTCCCCTATCACCCCCACACCCCAGCCACCATGGGCAGCCCCCACCAGGCCCCCACTCATGTCCCCTATCACCCCCACCCCCCAGCAGTGCAGGGGCAGCCTCCACCAGGCCCCCACTCATGTCTCCCACCACCCCCACCCCCCAGCCACCATGGGCAGCCTCCACCAGGCCCCCACTCATGTCTCCCACCACCCCCACCCCCCAGCCACCATGGGCAGCACCCACCGGGCCCCCACTCATGTCTCCGACCCACCCCCACCCCCCAGCCACCATGGGCAGCCCCCACCAGCCCCCACTCATGTCTCCCACCCACCCCCACCCCCCAGCCACCATGGGCAGCCTCCAACAGGCCCCCACTCATGTCTCCCACCACCCCCACCCCCCAGCCACCATGGGCAGCCTCCACCAGGCCCCCACTCATGTCTCCCACCCACCCCCACCCCACAGCCACCATGGGCAGCCTCCACCAGGCCCCCACTCATGTCTCCCACCACACCCACCCACCATCACCATGGGCAGCCCCCACCAGGCCCCCACTCATGTCCTCTATCACCCCTACCACCCAGCCACCATGGGCAGCCCCCACCAGGCCCCCACTCATGTCTCCCACCCACCCCCCCAGCCACCATGGGCAGCACCCACCAGGCTCCCACCCATGTCCCCTATCACCCCCACCCCCCAGCAGTGCAGGGGCAGCCTCCACCAGGCCCCCACTCATGTCTCCCACCACCCCCACCCCCCCAGCAGTGTGGGGCACCCTCCACCAGGCCCCCACCCATGTCTCCCACCACCCGCACCCCCCTTCCACCATGGGCATCCCCCACCAGGCCCCCACTCATGTCTCCCACCCACCCCCAGCCACCATGGGCAGCCCCCACCAGGCCCCCACTCATGTCCCCTATCACCCCCACCCCCCAGCCACCATGGGCAGCCCCCACCAGGCCCCCACTCATGTCCCCTATCACCCCCACCCCCCAGCCACCATGGGCAGCCCCCACCAGGCCCCCACTCATGTCCCCTATCACCCCCACCCCCCAGCAGTGCAGGGGCAGCCTCCACCAGGCCCCCACTCATGTCTCCCACCACCCCCACCCCCCCAGCAGTGTGGGGCACCCTCCACCAGGCCCCCACCCATGTCTCCCACTACCCCTACCCCCCAGCCACCATGGGCAGCCCCCACCAGGCCCCCACTCATGTCTCCCACCACCCCCACCCCCCAGCCACCATGGGCAGCCCCCACCAGGCCCCCACTCATGTCCCCTATCACCCCCACCCCCCAGCAGTGCAGGGGCAGCCTCCACCCGGCCCCCACTCATGTCTCCCACCACCCCCACCCCCCCAGCAGTGTGGGGCACCCTCCACCAGGCCCCCACCCATGTCTCCCACTACCCCTACCCCCCAGCCACCATGGGCAGCCCCCACCAGGCCCCCACTCATGTCTCCCACCTACCCCCACCCCCCAGCAGTGCAGTGGCAGCCTCCACCAGGCCCCCACTCATGTCTCCCACCCACCCCCACCCCCCAGCCACCATGGGCAGCCTCCACCAGGCCCCCACTCATGTCCCCCTGCCCACAGGCCCTGACAATCTTCAAGCATGGGCCTCATGGCCAGCCACCACAGCCCAAAGACACAACCAAGTATTACATGCGCCCATGATACTACTCCAATGGAAACAATGTAAATCAACACATGTGTCACACACACACACAATGGTTGCAAGAGAACCTGAAAACCCATATGATGACATGCATGAAAACAATGAGATGAAACTACACATCGAAGAATTAAAAAAATCCAAATAATGTATTAATAACAACAGTAATGGCAAACAAAATTAAACAAAATACACATGTAAAAAAAAACAAAATTAAGCTGGCTGTCCCTTTTCAAATTAAAATCAATAAATGATAATCCAAAAAAATGTCTTCCAAAGTTCAATTCCATAAAAAGGAAATGAAGGGAAAAAAGAAATAGAAAACCATTGCTCCATGGGAAAAAATATTCATAGTAAAAAAAAATGTCCAAATCCAAACTCCAACTATGTACAAAGTATTCAGGGTCCATCATCCCAACAGAAGAAATGAAACCTACCAAAAAACATATCTAAAATGGGACTATATACAAAAGGTGGAGCAGTGTCCGTCGACTCCGAATAAAAATAAACTATAAAGGAAACCTATCACTAAATAACTATATACAATGGGGGCAGGCCAGTCCAGCGGCTCACTTAGTGGTGTTCCGGGCCAGGGCATCATCGAACTCCTCGTCTATGTCCCGGAGGCGGTCCTGTTCCATGGCCCGAGGGTCCGCAGGGACGCCGACATGTTCACCTCCAACTCCCTGCGGATTGCCTCGAGGCACTCGGCCCGCCTCAGGGCCCTCCGCATGGAGTTCTCCGCCCTGACCATCGTGAGCCACGCCTCTTCCGCCCGCCGCCACTCCGCATCTATGGCGTGGCCCAACCACTGACACACGGAAGACACTTCCCGTCCAGGGTCCTCCTGCCCTCCGGGCGATGCCTGCACCTCCGATGTTGAAGGCCCCGAGCTATCGTGGCTTCCACCTACAGCCTCCTGCTGCTGCAGCTGCTGCTGTCCATGTGCCCTGTCCGATGGTGCCTGCACATCCTCCTCCAGCTGGGGTGCAGTCGTTGATGTGGCCACCCCTGCTGGACGTCCGACTCCCGACTGTGGCAGGGATCTGTTGTCCACCAGCCTGGCCGCACGGTCGGAGGCAGCTCCACAGGGCACCCAGGTGACACATAGGTGGGAAGATGGCATGGAGGACGACTGGGGCATAGGGGGGTGGAGGAGGGGGTCGGAACAAGGTCCAGGAAACGGAGGAATCCAGCCCTGGTGAGCTGTCCCAGTGGGTCAACACAGTCAACGAGCCATGCGAGAAGACGTGCAGACTCATCATGAAAAGACTGCAGGTCAGCTCGCATGGCCCGTAGACGCAATGCCACCCCACCCTGGACAGGCTCAACCTGGTGCAGGATAGCCACATCCGCAGGGAGAGGAAGGCCATGTGTTGTAAGCCAATCCCCTCCCTGAGAACCGGTCTGGAGGTAGGCATCCCCGCTGGTGCAAGATGATGCAGTGACAGGAGCAGGGACAGGATTGCACACAGGCACCTCCGCGGCGGCCTGTGCTGCCTCTTGTCCCAGATCCTGCACTGCACCACTAGCACCAGTGGAATCCCCACCTCCAGACCCCGCCTCTGTCGCTTGCACAGCCTCCTCCTCCTCCAAACCCCCCACCAACCTGGATGTCTCCGTGCCATCTTCCTCCGTTGGGCCCTGTGGGGTCCCAGCTGCCCCTTCTGTCCAACTCCAACCTCCGCCTCTTGGACCTCCCCTCGGCAACTGCGGCCTGGGACACGGCACCGGACTCCTCACTCCCCGACGAGATCAGAACCTGGGAGGGGATCCGGGCCTTGCGTCTCCGGCTGGTGGTGCGACCCCTGCCGCTGTGCTCCACAGCACCTTCTCCACCCTCTTCATCAGTTGACGCTGCAGACAGGGAGAAAGAAAACACAGGCATCAGGGCACTGTCCAATGGACTCATACACACATGACAGTCATACATGAGTGACATTGGTAAACCTCAGACATGGCATCACAATCCCCAACACACATGTCATTTCAACTTGCACACATGAGCCATACCACAGCCATATTGCAACAGCCTGCACCATCCATTCACATACAACAGCATGAGCAGCCAAAGGTTATCCACACATCACATGCAACATAGGGAGTACACTACACATGCACACACACCACCAAACTTGCATGCATGTGTACACCTCCGCCAACTGTCGCAGTGTTCCGATCGACATCCATGTCACACCTGTCAATCATTCCTCCACATCCTGTGCCATGCAAGCCCACACACACAAGCACCATCCATGTGTCACACATGAGACCCCTCGCATGTGTCACCCTCACGGCCCTGTACACCCCCCCCTACTTGCCACATAAAAATACATGTTCAACCTGCACACTCCTGGCACACCACATGCCCAGCTTACATTCAGTATGCATGTACACTTACCGCTCGACTCCAGACGGGTCTGCCTCTCAAGGACCTGGACGTGGAGCGCTGGGGATATGCGTTCCAGGACCCTCATTTGATCTTCCGACAAGTGGCCCCGGCGCCCCTTAGCATCCGCTGCCTTCAGGAGGCGCCGGGCCTTGTTGTGGGTCCTGGACCTGAAGTCCTCCCAGCGCTTCCTGACACGTTCGTAGTCACGGACTGCCACCTCCTCCGCGTTGATGGCAGTCACGATGTCCATCCAGATCCGAGTCCGTCCTTCCTTGTCGGCGCGTAACCTTCTGAAGAGGGCATCATACTGCGCCAGGACATGCTCCACCAGGACACCAACTTCGGTGGCAGTGAAGCTGGTGCCCCTCTGCCTCCTTGGCCGGGGGTTGCCACTGGTGCCAGATGTTGTAGTGCCCGACATGGCAACTCCAGAGGCAGGAGTGGGTGGGCAACTGGGTCCTGGGGCTGGGCTGTGGGGCGATGGAAAAGCAGTCGGGAGTCTTTGGTTCCAGCAGGGGTGGTCACAGCAACAGCACCCCTGGCTGATGTGCAGGCAGCAAATGGCAGGGCAAGTGGGCAGCAGGCAGTCAGGCAGCTGCAGATGGCAGGTGGAAGCGTGCTCAGGGCTCTGGGGGGCAGTAATTCAGCCTTCTGGGCAGGAGCGTGGTCTTCCGTGTGTGAACACGTGGCCAGCTTGATACGGAGTGATTTTACACGTGAAAATCCAGCACGTCTGCATGTAATTCAGCACACGTCTCTACATTCATTGGCCCAAAGGCCACCAGCGTATGCACGTCTATGAAGTCACGTGCACGTTGAATATGGCACACGTTTGAAATGTTGCGTGTAAAAAAAAATAAAAGACACGTCCGAGTGTCAAAGCGTGTAATTGGTGGAAATGGCCTTAGCGCGTACACGCGGAAGTGACAAAGCGTGTAATTGGTGGAAATGGCCTTAGCGCGTACACGCGGAAGTGACACAGCGTGTAATTGGTGGAAATGGCCCTAGCGCATACACGCGGAAGTGACAAAGCGTGTAATTGGTGGAAATGGCCCTAACGCGTACACGCGGAAGTGACGAAGCGTCTAATTGGTGGAAATGGCCCTAGCGCGTACACGCGGAAGTGACGCTGGACGTGTGGGCCTGCATAAAAGGTACGTGTAGAACACCATTTCCTTGTACGTGCTTTTCGTGGAGAGCGAGTGGGTGAAATCTGTACTTCTTTTCGTTTCACACGCGATTTACTTCACGGCGTTTCAAGTTCGTACTCCCTGTTACCTCTGACAGCTTTTTCTCTTTCTTCTCTTTTTCTGGTTTTCTTGGGCCTGTTCCCTCAAACAGCGTTCCCTTCTGTTGTCCCTTTTGTTGTCCTGTCTCCTCAGACAGAGTACAATTCTTCTTTTGGCGGGGGTGTTGCCAACGCGCACACGTGCTTCTTTTTCACGCTCTTTTTCTTGGCAGACGGTGAGTCACGCACGTATCTAACATCTGTGCTTGCCCCGTGTGTAGCCTACCCCTTCAGAGGTCAATCTAGGCTGCGTGTGACACACATACGTTCATTCTTGTGTTACTGGGTGCCACAGCGTAGTGCAGGTTTTTTTTTCTGCACACGTGGTCTAGGAGGGGTTGCGTGCACGTCATCTCCCTTTTTGGGCTTCCTGTGCGTTGCGTGACCCGTCATCTTTCCCCAGGGGTCATATTCAGCCTTGCTAGAGCACTAGGGTACAATTACCATCTGGTACCCAACCCCTTTGACCCCCAATTGCCCAGGACAATAGTTTACAGCCACTCCCATACGCACATTAACATCAGTGCCATGGTTGGGAGGCGAGGAATCCGTAAGGGTGGCAAAGGTGGACGAGCCACAAGTGGTGGCCGTGGTGGATCCGGTAGGGGATGTGGTCGTTACTTGCAGGGTGACCCTGTCCCCCCATGTGTGGAGGACCAGTCAAGGGCACCCATAATCCCCCCCACCCCCTGGTTGAGGCTGATGTGGCTGACACCATCCATGCTCAGCCCTTGTTGGACCAGCCCATTGTGGCACGAGACCTGGCTGACTCCATGACTGACTTCCAGGTCAGCAGGCCTATGACACGTGCGCTGGTGCACGTTGATGTCATCAGGCCACGTGGATCAGGGGCAGCAAGGTCATCTTCTGCCCCAAGTAGGCAGGGTGGAGAGGCTGCAGGGGCAGCTGCGGCTCCATCCACCCCAGCTCTCACACACCCAGCCAGGACAGTGTCGGTCCTAGTCCATCCTGCTGACATTCCCCCTGACACCATTACACTTGAGCCAATGCCTGCACCAACTCCCATGCTGAGTGTGCAATCCCACACTCCTGATACAGAGTCCACCAGGGCTCCTGCCCCTAGTGTCCAGAGCGGCGTAGGACACTCAGGATCACAACCACCTTCCAAGCAGAAGAGGAAGAGTGCTCGTCCGGCACAGGCTGATGCCCCAGACACGGCTACACAGTCCGGCCCCTCGAGGAAGCCCAGCTTCACGGATGCCGAACTGAATGCACTTGTCGAGTATGTGTCCGCACATGATAACGAAATGGTCATTGTTGCAGGATCCAAGACCACACCTGCACAACGCCAGGCACACTGGCAGACTGTTGCGGACATCGTAAGTGCCCTTGGAATCGTGAGGCGCACAGTCAATGATTGCTATAAGCGCTGGAATGACCTAAAGCGCAGGGCAAAGAATAAGCTGGCCTCAAGTCATGCAGCAACTCTAGTGACTGGAGGTGGGTCTCCAGTAGAAGACATGTAACTCACTCCACATGAGTCAGTCGCTGGGACCTACGTCACGGAGGAACAGATCCAAGGCGTGGGAGATCTGCCTGATTATGAGGCATTGTCCGGTGAGTGCACATGCATGTGTGTGTCATCCATGTGCATGGTGTGTGTGTGAGGGCTTCTGTTTGTGTGCCAGGTGAGGGTGTGTGCACCTGAGTCATTTGGGTCGCCCATGTGCTTCATGCAATACATTCTGCGCAGCAGCATTTGGCCATAGCAGTATCCCATCTGCCAACAGTAGACATCTAGCCCAACAGCACGCCAGTTGCCCTTGAAGTGTCACCTTGCCACAACATTGTTGCTTATTTTTCTCTGTTCATTCAGGCAGATTGTTTGCATTCCACCACTTTTACTAGGTATTTCTCAGTCCTCTAGTCACATGTCTGACATGGCTATGGTAAAGTGGAGTGACTTTGTTACCTGGATATCATTTGTTTAGACATGTCCCTGTGCAATCGGACCATTTTGGACTGGCAGCTCCAGGTGAAAAATCAGACCTGTTTGAATTAGAAAAGCTATTACATGAGGGAACTGGACTGAATGAATAAGTGCAGCCCTCCTCTCCATCTTCACTCAATAGCAATGGTACATGCCATCTGTGTGATGGCATGTGTATTTCACCTGGCAATCACAGGCCAATGTGTGATGCCACTGCCAGGCAGCATGCAGAAAATGTGTTCATCTTCCATCTTGGTGTCATCAGTGTGTGCCATTTGCCTTCCCTTTATACGCAGTGAGGGTGCATGCATGGGAGGGTTTTAGTCATGTGGGACATGTGTCAATCAAGTACTGGTTCTGTTGCTTCTCAGCCCTCATTGTGTGCCATGGTGCTAATGCCTGTTTCCATTTGTTTGCTTTTATGTCTTTGCAGGGGAAGACGCACCTGATACTGCTGGGGTTGTGGAGATGGTGCAGACCCAGGAAGGGTCTGAGGGCCGACCGACCACCAGTGAGGGACGTGGTGTGGTGGTGGGTGAGAACCCACAACTGCTGCAGGTCGTGCTCTCAAGGGGTGTCTCTGGCTGCACCTCCCCCGAGCTGTACTCAGGTGTTGATTCGGATGATGAGACCTACGTGCCGTCGCAGGTGAGTGTTCCTGGGAGGGATTCTGTTCTGTCCCACCCACCTGCACCAGGGTCAGAACCCTCAATGGGGATGTCAGTGTTGGCAGCTACGCCTTTGGTGGTAACGGATGCAGGGTCACACTCCGCGACATCTGATCCTGTTCATGGGCCAGCAGATCAGAGGGGGAATGCAGTCCTGCAGCCTCAGGCAGTGCCGGCACAGCAAGGCGCAGTTCGCCTTGCCCCAGACAGGTGTGGTGCCGCCGACGTGGTGGCCGTACGCACCTGGCAATACCGCATGGGAGCAATCCATTTACGGTATGGCAACCCAACAGGCAGCATCATCAGAGATGATGGCTCAGGCCATGGATAGGGTGGCCACTTCCATTGTCCCCCCCGAAAGGCTGATGGAGCGACTACAGCAGGCAACCGACTCCATCTGCCAGTCACACAGGGAGGACATGTTGGCGTCCAACAGGGACAGGCGGGCGGCACTGGCGACTCTGCAGGAAGCCATCTCCATAGAGTCCCAGGGCCACAGGGAAGCCCTGAGGCTGGAACTCCTTCATTTCAGGACGACTCTTGTTGAGCTTGAGGCTTCAACAAACCGAAGGACAGAACAGCAGCTAGAGCGTCTCACCCGTACGCTCTCAGCTGAGATGCAGGCAACTAGGGCGGAGGTCCGGGAATCCCGTGAGTTGTTGCATGGGGACCTCCGCACACTCATCTCATCCTCCAGAACGTGACCTACCACACCCGCATGCATGCAGCCATGGAGGAACAGACTAGGGCCTTGCGTGGGCTGCCTCCCATAGTGCCACCACCTCCGGATGCAGCTGCAGAGGGTGATAATAGCGACAGCAGTGATACTCCCACAATAGGGTAGCCGTCTGGGCCATGAGCCCATGGAGGTGTTTTTTTTTTCGCAAGATCCACACAGGTGGGTTTTGGTGTGCACCCTGTCCTCGGACCTCCTGGGTGGCCTCCCCAACCCCCGGGCCCATTAATGGCCATTTTTGATTTTTTTTTTTTTTTTTGGGACAGTGTGTTGCCTTGTGTGGCTCCCGTGGGCATACGCTGCATTGTGGCTGGGCACATGCAGGCTTGTCATGTATTTGGTTCAGATGCTTGGGTTTTTGTCACACACACCCCTCCTGCTTCCCGTTTCCATGGGCTTGCAAAGGGTGTGCCCAAGTGACATTGACGTACATGGTGACATTGGACTCCCACTACATGTGTGGGTAGTCTAGTCAATACTGTGTATACATTCCTAGTGCATATTGCTGTTGTGTTGTACACTGCATGTTGCATTGATGTGTAACTCATCATCCATGTCTACCTCCTAATTTGCAGGTCCTTTCCTCATGTCTACACAAGGCCCTCTACTTTGGAGATGGGGTCCATGTTGGCAGCAGTGCACCGACAACTCTACATGGCGGCAACACTGTACAGTTGGAAGTGGTGGGAGTGCAGGCATTTCCAGGTGGGGAGACTACTGATTCCTTACATTCGTAATGTCATGTTAATGGTAGTTTTGAGGGTCAGTAGCTGATAAGTGTTATTGCTAAATACCTGCTCAAGTGTGTTGTTGGTCCTGCATTACTGTGAGCATTTCAGGCGTAGCGAGTTTCAATTAGGGACACTGTACTTTGTGACACTTGTGTCATGTTGTGGGGATTACTTTGTTTACCTGCACATAGCATGACATGGCACGGTGTGTCGTGTGGCGGTGCTGGGGATGGGTTGGGTGACATGGCACTGTCCTCATGTTGCATTTTGCAAGTGGGTATTCATTTTAGCTGCATGAATGTGTTTTTTCACGAAACTGCATTGGTGGTGTCTGTGTAGGTAGGGATGCACACATTGTAACACTTCCAGGTGAACAATCTCAGGCTGATATGGTTTTAAAGGTTGATTCTCCAGACATTCAGGATCAGTGTCAGGTTGAGTCATCATTAATTGTAAGATGGTATGTGCCAGGGCAGTGTGCACTCCACAGGGGTGTAATTTCTATGTGAAGTAATTAGCCACTAGCTGTGTACGGGCTGCCTCCCCCCGTGCCCTTTCCCCTCCCATGCGCAGCGGGCGTGCATGTGGTTGGGGATGTGGGGGCACCACCATGTCCGCGGCCAGGCCCCGGCGTGTTGCAACATTGTGCAGGACACATGCTGCCACTATGATCCTGCACACTACTGGGGGAGCGTATAACAGCTGCCCGCCAGAACGGTCAAGGGAGCGAAAGCGTGACTTAAGCACTCCGAATGTGCGCTCCACTATGCCCCGGGTTGCAATGTGGGCTGTGTTATATCTTACCTCGGGTGGCGTGGTGGGGTTCCGAATTGGCGTCATCATGTGGGGGCTGAGAGGGTAGGCACTGTCCCCTGTGGAGGTGGTGATGGGTATCATTGGTGGGGTTGTGACCTTGCTCAGTATCTGACATGCATGCATGTGCAGTGGCATTCATACTCACCAAGCAGCCATGTATCGCCATGCCGCCCAGCTTCTAGGTCCCGGTTTAGGGTGGACATTCGGTAAATGAAGCTGTCGTGGGTGGACCCGGGATAGTTGGCATATACTGAGGTGATGATTCCCTTGGCATTACATACTACCTGCACGTTGATGGAATGCCAGTGCTTGCGGTTCCTATAGATGTGCTCAGATGCCCTGGGGAGACGTAGAGCCACATGGGTGCAGTCGATGGCACCTAGCACTTTGGGGAATCGTGCCACAGCGTAAAAATCCAGGGCGGCAGCATGCCTTTCTGCAGGTGTTCTGGGCAGGTATATGTGCCTGCGGACTGATGGGCATGCAGTGATGATGTTCAAGACCTGGTGTAGGCAGCGTGACTGCGTGGCCTGTGACACCCCACCCACTATGGCACTTGTCCGCTGAAATGATCCAGTGGCTAAGAAGTGCAGTACCTTGAGGACCTTCTCCAGGGGGCTGAGTGCTTTGGAGCACAGGGTGGGTGATGTGAGGTCATCCTCCCACTCACTCACCAGGTCCAGCATTATGTGTGGTGGAAACCTGTACCTCCCATACACCTGGTCATCAGGCATCCCGAAAAGGCTGGTTCTGGGTGTGAACATTCTGGCCCTGACTATCCTCCTCCTCCTCCTTTGGTAGCCCACGGCCACTGCTGCTAGGAACCGTATATTCATCCTGGCATCTGAGCTTGTTAGTTTTTTGCGCGCAAATTTATGCGTCGCGGGTCGACGTATGCCTGCTTCCTACTGGTGTACGTGTTTCTTTGCGTGTGTTGTAGGCGAGCGTGTGAAACTTCCCGCGCACCCCTGAAATCCAGTACCCAGGCCAATAGCGTGTGGAAATTTCCACGCACCCTGGAATACACGTGCGCTGATGTACTCGCGTGTGTAAGTGCCCGCGCACCCCTGAAATACACGTACATAGGCCAATCGCGTGTACGTGCACTTTTGTCCAATTACACGTGATGACACTCTGACGTGCAGTCTTTCCACGTGTGCTCCAGCATCACGTGCTATGAGGCTAACACCCGTGCGGGTCACGTCACAGACGCGCTTACGCGCTGAGGGCCTTTGGTCCAATAGAATCGAGTATGCGTGCTGACGCGCTTACGCGCTGAGGGCCTTTGGTCCAATAGAATCGCGTATGCGTGCTGACGCGCTTACGCGCTAAGGGCCTTTCCTCGAATTTCACGCTGACGTGCAGGATTTTCACGTGCCAAATCACTCCGTATCAAGCTGGCCACGCGAAAACACACGGAAGACCACGCTCCTGCCCAGAAGGCCGAATTACTGCCCCCCAGTGTCCCGAGCAGCCTCCCACGTGCCATCTGCTGCTGCCTGCCTGCCTGCCTGCTGCCACTGTGACCTACCATTTGGTGCCTGCACATCAGCCATCTGCAGGGGTCCAGTTGCTGTGTCCACCCCTGCTGGAACAGAAGACTCCCGACTGGGATAACATCGCTCCACAGCCCAGCCCCAGGACCCAGTTGCCCACCCACTCCTGCCTCTGGGGTTGCCATGTCGGGCCCTTCAACATCTGGCACCAGTGGAAACCCCAGGCCAGAGGGGCAGAGGGGCACCAGCTTCACTGCCACCGAAGTTGGTGTCCTGGTGGAGCATGTCCTGGGGCAGTATGATGCCCTCTTTGGATCGTCCCGCGCCAGCAAGGAAGGACGGGAGAGGATCTGGGCCGACTGTGTGGTTGCCATCAACGCGGAGGGGGTGGCAACCCGCGACGTCCAGAAGATCAAGAAGCGCTGGGAGGACTTGAGGTCCAGGACCCTCGTGAAGGCCCGGCGCCTCGTGGAGGGGGGCTGGGGCCGCATGAGTTCCATCCAGATGAGGGTCCTGGAACGCGTACGCCCAGCGCTCCACGCCCAGATCCTTGAGAGGGAGACCCGTCTGGAGTTGAGCGGTAAGTGGCCAAGCATTGCTGGGTGAGACAGGGCATGTTGCGGTGTGCTGGTTGTCTGATACTGGCCTGTATGTGTGACATAGGCCATGTATGCATGTATGTGTGCAGGGACATCATGGTAATGCATGTGCGACCAGTGATGTGTGAACCACATGGTTGTTGCATGTGTTTAAATGAGACATGGGGAGCCCTATGCAGATTTTACACATGAGAGCATGCCAGTCTCTGTTCCTGGACATGGGTGGGGGTGAGGGATGGGTGCTGATGCCAGGTACATATATGGTAGCCATGTCTGTGTGCCTGACCTGCGTGTCTGTGACTTGTGAATGCCATGGATGCATGCCACATGTGTGTGACAATGCACAGATTCACTGATGCAGCCTAGTTATCCTTGTATCCGCTGTGTTTGGGGTGTATGAGGCAAGATGGATGTGACTGAGGTGAAGTGTGTGCATGTGATAGGCATGACTCATGATGCATGTGAGTTCCATATCATTGTATGTTTCAAGAGTCCATTGGACATGTATGGAAATGTCCATGGCATGCACCATGCCTGTTACTGTGTGTGATTTGCCTGGACTGACCCATGTGTTGTGGAGGGACATGATGGAAGTGTACTTTGACAGTGGTACTCATCTGCTATTGCTTCCTGTCTAGGGGACCATTGTACAGTACCCTGATGCTTGTGTTCTATGTCTCCCTCTACGCAGCGCTAGTGAAGAAGAGGGCGGAGACGGCGCTGTGGAGCAAGGCAGCGGGGATGCCCCCACGGCTGCAGCGGAAGGGGTGGGTGAGCCCCCACAGGGGCCTGCTACGGCGGAAGACGGTGAGGAGCCATCCAGGTTGGTGGTTTCCACAGAGGAGGAGGAGGCCGCCACTGAGGCACACATGGGGCCTGGTGGGGACATCCCTGCTGGTGCAAGTCGTGCAGTCCAGGGGCAGGGGCAGGAGGCAGCACAGGTCACCGCGGAGGGGCCTGTGCATGTCGCTGTCCCTGACCCTGTGAGTGCACCACCATGCACCAGCAGGGATGCCCCGTCCCAGGCCCGTCTGCAGGTAGAGGGGATGTCCATGTCACCTGACTCCCCTCCACCTGTGGACGAGGGGACCCGTGGCCGTATGGAGAAGGTCCTGATTGGGGTTGCGCTGCGCGCGTGTGCAATTCGTGATGACGTGCGTGCTTCCCGGGAGGAGCACGCACGTCATCACGAAGAGCACCGTGCCGAAATGGCCCAATTGGGATCTTCCATATTCGAGGGTTTCCTGCATATGTCGGCCAATCTGGCGGCCCTCTCCTCCTCTGTGGAGGCTATAAGCCGGTCGTTCTCCTTGCCGTCTTCCGGCCCAGATGCCACCAGGGCCCCCTGTGGACCTGCCCTGACCAATGCACCCAACTTGGTGGGGATCCCATCCCTGCCACCGTCGGGAGTCGGAGGTCAAGCAGGGGAGGACACCACAGCAACTGTACCCCAGCAGATGGAGGATGTGCCGGCATCATCAGGCAGGGCACGTGCAGTACGGCATCGGTGGATTCCATCAGCCTGGATGCCGTCGTGCTGGCAGAGGCAGTTGCGTCGGAGGCAGCAGCAGAGTCAACGTGGGAGGCATCATGGCTCCGGGCCATCAACATCGGAGGGGCAGGCATCGGCCGGAGGGCAGGAGGACCCAGGACAGGAAGTGTCTTCCGTGTGGCTGCGGTTGGGCCAGCAGATAGGTGAGGAGCTGCGGCGGGCGGAAGAGGCGCGGCTCACGATGGTCAGGGCGGAGAACTCCATGCGGTGGGCCCTGAGGCGGGCCGAGTGCCTCGAGGCAATCCGCAGGGGGTTGGAGGAGCAGATGGCGTTGTCCCTGCGAACCCTCGGGGCCATGGAACAGGACCGCCTCCGGGACATAGACGAGGAGTTTGATGATGCCCTGGCCCGGAACACCACGGAGTGAGCCGCTGGACTTGCCCGCCGCCTTTGTATATAGTTCTTTAGTTTTAGGTTTCCTTTGTTTCTTCTTATGATTTAGAGTCAACGGACACTGCTCCACTTTTTGTATATAGTTGCATTTTAGTTAGGGTTTTTTGTAGGTTTCCTTTGTTCAGTTGGGCTCATGGACCCTTCGATGTTTTGTACATAGTTCTTCATTGGATTGTTTTTTTTTTTTTTTTTTTTTATTTATTCACCATGGAGCAATGGTCTTTGCATTTATTTTTCTCTCTCGGATTGATTTTATTTTTAATGTGACTTTGGACAACATTGTTTTGGATTTGGATTTGTAGTTTTAATTTTTTGGACGGACATGCAGCTTATCTTTTTTCATTGCCATTGTAGTTTGTTTCATTTCATTTGCATTCAATTTTTTTTAATACAATTTTGTTTTCATACTTCACTGTGTGGTATCATCTCATTGGTTTCATGCATGTCATGTTGGGTGTTTTCCCATTCAATTGCAACCATTGTGTGTGGCAGACATGGGTTCATTTGCTTTATGAACATTGGGGGTGTAACATGTAATTTCCATTTCCATGTGGGTGAATGGGTTACTTGGTAGGGCCTTTTGGCTGTGGAGGTTAACCATAACGCACATGATTGGGGATTGTGAGGACCTGGGTGCAGGGGGACATGAGTGGGGGCCTGGTGGAGGGTGCCCTGCACTGCTGGGGGGTGGGGGTGGTGGGAGACATGAGTGGGGGCCTGGTGGAGGGTGCCCCTGGATGCTGGGGGGTGGGGGTGCAGGGGGACATGAGTGGGGGCCTGGTGGAGGGTGCTCCTGCACTGCTGAGGGGTGGGGGTGGTGGGAGACATGAGTTGGACATGAGTGGGGGCCTGGTGGAGTGTGCCCCTGGATGCTGGGGAGTGGGGGTGCAGGGGGACATGAGTGGGGGCCTGGTGGAGGGTGCCCTGCACTGCTGGGGGGTGGGGGTGGTGGGAGACATGAGTGGGGGCCTGGTGGAGGGTTCCCCTGGATGCTGGGGGGTGGGGGTGCAGGGGGACATGAGTGGGGGCCTGGTGGAGGGTGTCCCCTGCACTGCTGAAGGGTGGGGGTGGTGGGAGACATGAGTTGGACATGAGTGGGGGCCTGGTGGAAGGTGACCTGCACTGCTGGGGGGTGGGGGTGGTGGGAGACATGAGTGGGGGCCTGGTGGAGGGTGCCCCTGGATGCTGGGAGGTGGGGGTGCAGGGGGACATGAGTGGGGGCCTGGTGGAGGGTGCCCTGCACTGCTGGGGGGTGGGGTGGTGGGAGACATGAGTGGGGGCCTGGTGGAGGGTTCCCCTGGATGCTGGGGGGTGGGGGTGCAGGGGGACATGAGTGGGGGCCTGGTGGAGGGTGTCCCCTGCACTGCTGAAGGGTGGGGGTGGTGGGAGACATGAGTTGGACATGAGTGGGGGCCTGGTGGAGGGGGCCCTGCACTGCTGGGGGGTGGGGGTGGTGGGAGACATGAGTGGGGGCCTGGTGGAGGGTGCCCCTGGATGCTGGGAGGTGGGGGTGCAGGGGGACATGAGTGGGGGCCTGGTGGAGGGTGCCCCTGCACTGCTGAGGGGTGGGGGTGGTGGGAGACATGAGTTGGACATGAGTGGGGGCCTGGTGGAGGGTGCCCCTGGATGCTGGAGGGTGGGGGTGCAGGGGGACATGAGTGGGGGCCTGGTGGAGGGTGCCCTGCACTGCTGGGGGGTGGGGGTGGTGGGAGACATGAGTGGGGCCTGGTGGAGGCTGCCCATGGTGGCTAGGGGGTGGGGGTGGGTGGGAGACATGAGTGGGGGCCTGGTGGAGGCTGCCCATGGTGGCTGGGGGGTGGGGGTGGTGGGAGACATGAGTGGGGGACTGGTGGAGGCTGCCCATGGTGGCTGGGGGGTGGTGGTGGGTGGGAGACATGAGTGGGGGCCTGGTGGGGGCTGTCCATGGTGGCTGGGGGGTGGGGTGGGTGGGAGACATGAGTGGGGGCCTGGTGGGGGCTGCCCATGGTGGCTGGGGGTGGTGGAAGATATGGGTGGGGGCCTGGTGGAGGGCGCCCCACACTGCTGGGGGGATGGGGGTGGTGGGAGACATGGGTGGGGGCCTGGTGGAGGCTGCCCATGGTGGCTGGTGGGTGGGGGTGGTGGGAGACATGAGTGGGGGCCTGGTGGGGGCTGCCCATGGTGGCTGGGGGGTGGGGGTGGTAGGAGACATGAGTGGGGGCCTGGTGGAGGCTGCCCCTGCACTGCTGGGGGGTGGGGGTGTTAGGGGACATGCGTGGTGGCCTGGTGGGGGCTGCCCATGGTGGCTAGGGGGTGGGGGTGGTGGGAGACATGGGTGGGGGCCTGGTGGAGGGTGCCCCACACTGCTGGGGGGGTGGGGGTGGTGGGAGACATGAGTGGGGGCCTGGTGGAGGCTGCCCATGGTGGCTGGGGGTGGGGGTGATAGGGGACATGAGTGGGGGCCTGGTGGGGGCTGCCCATGGTGGCTGGGGGGGTGGGAGACATGAGTGGGGCCTGCCCATGGTGGCTGGTGGGTGGGGGTGGTGGGAAACATGAGTGGGGGCCTGGTGGGAGCTGCCCATGGTGGATGGGGGGTGGGGGTGATAGGGGACATGAGTGGGGGCCTGGTGGAGGCTGCCCCTGCACTGCTGGGGGGTGGGGGTGATAGGGGACATGGGTGGGAGCCTGTTGGGGGCTGCCCATGGTGGCTGGGGGGGGTGGGTGGGAGACATGAGTGGGGGCCTGGTGGTGGCTGCCCATGGTGGCTGGGGGGTGGGGGTGATAGGGGACATGAGTGGGGGCCTGGTGGGGGCTGCCCATGGTGGTTGGGGGGTGGGGGTGATAGGGGACATGAGTGGGGGCCTGGTGGGGGCTGCCCATGGTGGCTGGGGGGTGGGGGTGGTGGGAGACATGAGTGGGGGCCTGGTGGAGGCTGCCCCTGCAATGCTGGGGGGTGGGGTGATAGGGGACATGGGTGGGAGCCTGGTGGGGGCTGCCCAAGGTGGCTGGGGGGAGTGGGTGGGTGGGTGTCATGAGTGGGGGCCTGGTGGGGGCTGCCCATGGTGGCTGGGGGGTGGGGTTGATAGGGGACATGAGTGGGGGCCTGGAGGGGGCTGCCCACGGAGGCTGGGGGGGTGGGTGGGAGACATGAGTGGGGGCCTGTTGGGGGCTGCCCATGGTGGCTGGGGGGTGGGGGTGGGTGGGAGACATGAGTAGGGGCCTGGTGGGGGCTGCCCATGGTGGCTGGGGGGTGGGGTGGGTGGGAGACATGAGTGGGGGCCTGGTGGGGGCTGCCCATGGTGGCTGGGGGGTGGGGGTGGTGGGAGACATGGGTGGGGGCCTGGTGGAGGGTGCCCCACACTGCTGGGGGAGTGGGGGTGGTGGGAGACATGAGTGGGGGCCTGGTGGAGGCTGCCCATGGTGGATGGGGGGTGGGGGAGATAGGGGACATGAGTCGGGGCCTGGTGGGGGCTGCCCATGGTGGCTGGGGGGGTGGGTGGGTGGGATTGACATGAGTGGGGGCCTGCCCATGGTGGCTGGTGGGTGGGGGTGGTGGGAGACATGAGTGGGGGCCTGGTGGGGGCTGCCCATGGTGGCTGGGGGGTGGGAGTGATAGGGGACAAGAGTGGGGGCCTGGTGGGGGCTGCCCATGGTGGCTGGGGGGTGGGGGTGGTGGGAGACATGAGTGGGGGCCTGGCGGAGGCTGCCCCTGCACTGCTGGGGGGTGGGGGTGATAGGGGACATGGGTGGGAGCCTGGCGGGAGCTGCCCATGGTGGCTGGGGGGGTGGGTGGGAGACATGAGTGGGGGCCTGGTGGGGGCTGCCCATGGTGGCTGGGGGGTGGGGGTGATAGGGGACATGAGTGGGGGCCTGGTGGGGGCTGCTCATGGTGGCAGGGGGTGGGGGTGATAGGGGAAATGAGTGGGGGCCTGGTGGGGGCTGCCCCTGCACTGCTGGGGGGTGGGGGTGATAGGGGACATGAGTGGGGGCCTGTTGGAGGCTGCCCCTGCACTACTGGGGGGTGGGGGTGATAGGGGACATGGGTGGGAGCCTGGTGGGGGCTGCCCATGGTGGCTGGGGGGGTGGGGGGGTGGGAGACATGAGTGGGGGCCTGGTGCGGGCTGCCCATGGTGGCTGGGGGGTGGGGGTGATAGGGGAAATGAGTGGGGGCCTGGTGGGGGCTGCCCTTGGTGGCTCGGGGGTGGGGGTGGTGGGAGACATGAGTGGGGGCCTGGTGGAGGCTGCCCCTGCACTGCTGGGGGGTGGGGGTGATAGGGGACATGAGTGGGGGCCTGGTGGGGGCTGCCCATGGTGGCTGGGGGGTGGGGGTGGGTGGGAGACATGAGTGGGGGCCTGGTGGGGTCTGCCCATGGTGGCTGGGGGGTGGGGTGGGTGGGAGACATGAGTGGGGGCCTGGTGGGGGCTGCCCATGGTGGCTGGGGGGTGGGGGTGGTGGGAGACATGAGTGGGGGCCTGGTGGAGGCTGCCCCTGCGCTGCTGGGGGGTGGGGTGATAGGGGACATGGGTGGGAGCCTGGTGGGGGCTGCCCAAGGTGGCTGGGGGGGGTGGGTGGGTGGGTGTCATGAGTGGGGGCCTGGTGGGGGCTGCCCATGGTGGCTGGGGGGTGGGGTTGATAGGGGACATGAGTGGGGGCCTGGAGGGGGGTGCCCACGAAGGTTGGGGGGGTGGGTGGGAGACATGAGTGGGGGCCTGTTGGGGGCTGCCCATGGTGGCTGGGGGGTGGGTGGGAGACATGAGTAGGGGCCTGGTGGGGGCTACCCATGGTGGCTGGGGGGTGGGGTGGGTGGGAGACATGAGTGGGGGCCTGGTGGGGGCTGCCCATGGTGGCTGGGGGGTGGGGGTGGTGGGAGACATGGGTGGGGGCCTGGTGGAGGGTGCCCCACACTGCTGGGGGAGTGGGGGTGGTGGGAGACATGAGTGGGGGCCTGGTGGAGGCTGCCCATGGTGGATGGGGGGTGGGGGAGATAGGGGACATGAGTCGGGGCCTGGTGGGGGCTGCCCATGGTGGCTGGGGGGGTGGGTGGGTGGGAGACATGAGTGGGGGCCTGCCCATGGTGGCTGGTGGGTGGGGGTGGTGGGAGACATGAGTGGGGGCCTGGTGGGGGCTGCCCATGGTGGCTGGGGGGTGGGAGTGATAGGGGACAAGAGTGGGGGCCTGGTGGGGGCTGCCCATGGTGGCTGGGGGGTGGGGGTGGTGGGAGACATGAGTGGGGGCCTGGTGGAGGCTGCCCCTGCACTGCTGTGGGGTGGGGGTGATAGGGGACATGGGTGGGAGCCTGGCGGGAGCTGCCCATGGTGGCTGGGGGGGTGGGTGGGAGACATGAGTGGGGGCCTGCTGGGGGCTGCCCATGGTGGCTGGGGGGTGGGGGTAATAGGGGACATGAGTGGGGGCCTGGTGGGGGCTGCTCATGGTGGCTGGGGGGTGGGGGTGATAGGGGAAATGAGTGGGGGCCTGGTGGGGGCTGCCCATGGTGGCTCAGGGGTGGGGGTGGTGGGAGACATGAGTGGGGGCCTGGTGGAGTCTGCCCCTGCACTGCTGGGGGGTGGGGGTGATAGGGGACATGGGTGGGAGCCTGGTGGGGGCTGCCCATGGTGGCTGGGGGGGTGGGTGGGTGGGAGACATGAGTGGGGGCCTGGTGCGGGCTGCCCATGGTGGCTGGGGGGGTGGGTGGGAGACATGAGTGGGGGCCTGGTGGAGGCTGCCCCTGCACTGCTGGGGGGTGGGAGTGATAGGGGACATGGGTGGGAGCCTGGTGGGGGCTGCCCATGGTGGCTGGGGGGGTGGGTGGAGACATGAGTGGGGGCCTGGTGGGGGCTGCCCATGGTGGCTGGGGGGTGGGGGTGATAGGGGACATGAGTGGGGGCCTGGTGGGGGCTGCCCATGGTGGCTGGGGGGTGCGGGTGATAGGGGACATGAGTGGGGGCCTGGTGGGGGCTGCCCATGGTGGCTGGGGGGTGGGGGTGGTGGGAGACATGAGTGGGGGCCTGGTGGAGGCTGCCCCTGAACGTCTGGGGGGTGGGGGTGATAGGGGACATGGGTGGGAGCCTGGTGGGGGCTGCCCATGGTGGCTGGAGGGGGTGGGTGGGTGGGAGACATGAGTGGGGGCCTGGTGGGGGCTGCCCATGGTGGCTGGGGGGTGGGGGTGATAGGGGACATGAGTGGGGGCCTGGTGGGGGCTGCCCATGGTGGCTGGGGGGTGGGGGTGGTGGGAGACATGGGCGGGGGCCTGGTGGAGGGTGCCCCACACTGCTGGGGGGGTGGGGGTTGTGCGAGACATGAGTGGGGGCCTGGTGGAGGCTGCCCAAGGTGGCTGGTGGATGGGGGTGGTGGGAGACATGAGTGGGGGCCTGGTGGGGGCTGCCCATGGTGGCTGGGGGGTGGGGGTGATAGGGGACATGAGTGGGGGCCTGGTGGGGGCTGCCCATGGTGGCTGGGGGGTGGGGGTGGTGGGAGACATGAGTGGGGGCCTGGTGGAGGCTGCCCCTGCACTGCTCGGGGGTGGTGGTGATAGGGGACATGAGTGGGGGCCTGGTGGGGGCTGCCCATGGTGGCTGGGGGGTGGGGGTGGGTGGGGGACATGTGTGGGGGCCTGGTGGGGCTGCCCATGGTGGCTGGGGGGTGGTGGGAGACATGGGTGGGGGCCTGGTGGAGGGTGCCCCACACTGCTGTGGGGGTGGGGGTGGTGGGAGACATGAGTGGGGGCCTGGTGGAGGCTGCCCATGGTGGCTGGGGGGTGGGGGTGATAGGGGACATGAGTGGGGGCCTGATGGTGGCTGCCCATGGTGGCTGGGGGGGGTGGGTGGGAGACATGAGTGGGGGCCTGCCCATGGTTGCTGGTGGGTGGGGGTGGTGGGAGACATGCGTGGGGGCCTGGTGGGGGCTGCCCATGGTGGCTGGGGGGTGGGGGTGATAGGGGACATGAGTGGGGGCCTGGTGGGGGCTGCCCATGGTGGCTGGGGGGTGGGGGTGGTGGGAGACATGAGTGGGGGCCTGGTGGAGGCTGCCCCTGCACTGCTGGGGGTGGGGGTGATAGGGGACATGGGTGGGAGCCTGGTGGGGGCTGCCCATGGTGGCTGGGGGGGGTGGGTGGGAGACATGAGTTGGGGCCTGGTGGGGGCTGCCCATGGTGGCTGGGGGGTGGGGGTCATAGGGGACATGAGTGGGGGCCTGGTGGGGGCTGCCCCTGCACTGCTGGGGGGTGGGGGTGATAGGGGACATGGGTGGGAGCCTGGTCGGGGCTGCCCATGGTGGCTGGGGGGGGTGGGAGACATGAGTGGGGGCCTGGTGGGGGCTGCCCATGGTGGCTGGGGGGTGGGGGTGATAGGGGACATGAGTGGGGGCCTGGTGGGGGCTGCCCATGGTGGCTGGGGGGGTGGGTGGGAGACATGAGTGGGGGCCTGTTGGGGGCTGCCCATGGTGGCTGGGGGGTGGGGGTGGGTGGGAGACATGAGTGGGGGCCTGGTGGGGGCTACCCATGGTGGCTGGGGGGTGGGGGTGGGTGGGAGACATGAGTGGGGGCCTGGTGGGGGCTGCCCATGGTGGCTGGGGGGTGGGGGTGATAGGGGACATGGGTGGGAGCCTGGTGGAGGCTGCCCATGGTGGCTGGGGGGGGGTGGGTGGGAGACATGAGTGGGGGCCTGGTGGGGGCTGCCCATGGTGGCTGGGGGGTGGGGGTGATAGGGGACATGAGTGCGGGCCTGGTGGGGGCTGCCCATGGTGGCTGGGGGGGGTGGGTGGACGACATGAGTGGGGGCCTGTTGGGGGCTGCCCATGGTGGCTGAGGGGTGGGGGTGGGTGGCCGACATGAGTGGGGGCCTGGTGGGGGCTGCCCATGGTGGCTGGGGGGTGGGGGTGGTGGGAGACATGGGTGGGGGCCTGGTGGAGGGTGCCCCACACTGCTGGGGTGTGGGGGTGGTGGGAGACATGAGTGGGGGCCTGGTGGAGGCTGCCCCTGGATGCTGGGGGGTGGGGGTGCAGGGGGACATGAGTGGGGGCCTAGTGGGGGATGCCCATGGTGGCTGGGGGGTGGGGGTGCAGGGGGACATGAGTGGGGGCCTGGTGGAGGGTGCCCCTGCACTGCTGAGGGGTGGGGGTGGTGGGAGACATGAGTTGGACATGAGTGGGGGCCTGGTGGAGGGTGCCCCGCACTGCTGGGGGGTGGGGGTGCAGGGGGCCATGAGTGGGGGCCTGGTGGAGGGTGCCCCTGGATGCTGGGGTGTGGGGGTGATAGGGGACATGAGTGGGGGCCTGGTGGAGGGTGCCCCACACTGCTGGGGGGTGGGGGTGCTGGGTGACATGAGCAGGTGTGCAGGGTAGTCCCCTGTGGTGTCGGCTGCCTGCAGGGGCCTTGGAGGGTGTACAGGGAATACGTGGGAGCACACAGCCAAATCGCGTGTAGAATTTACTGCGTACCCCTGAAATACACGTACCCAGCCAAATCGCGTGTGGAAATTCCCGCGCAGGTACCCGGCCAAATCGTGTGTGGGACTTCCCGCGCACCCCTGAGATCCACGTACCCAGCCAAGTCGCGTGTGGAAATTCCCGCGCATGTACCCGGCCAAATCGCGTGTGGAACTTCCCGCGCACCCCTGAAATCCACGTACCCTGCCAAATCGCGTGTGAGACTTCCTGCGCACCCCTGAGATCCACGTACCCAGCCAAGTCGCGTGTGGAAATTCCCGCGCACGTACACGGCCAAATCGCGTGTGGAACTTCCCGCGCACCCCTGAAATCCACGTACCCTGCCAAATCGCGTGTGAGACTTCCGACGCACCCCTGAGATCCACGTACCCAGCCAAGTCGCGTGTGGAAATTCCCGCGCACGTACCCGGCCAAATCACGTGTGGAACTTCCCGCGCACCCCTGAAATCCACGTACCCTGCCAAATCGCGTGTGAAAGATCCCGCGCACCCCGTAATACACGCACACGTTATTTTTCAGTCAGCGGGTGTCCGTGTTTGTGGGTACCCCTTTGCACGTCATTTGTCCTGGAGGGCCACAGTATAGGACATTCATCATAGCTGTATATAGGTGCTATTTGTTGGCGCACCTTTTGGCGCACATTTATTACAGGTGCAGAGACGCTACCGCCTGCTTTCTTGTGGCGGTCGTGTTTGTGCCTGCGCGCTGGTTTGACCGTGCGCTTTTTTGCCCTATTCGTTTCCATGAATACGTGTTGTAGGCGAGCGTGTGGGCGTTCCGCGCACTTGCACCCTGTACTTCCACCGTGACGCCCACATTTTGGCAAGTTGTTCCCCATTCCGAGTGTTACATCCCGTGTTCCGCCTACTTTTGTTGTGTGCGCCGCGCTATGTGCGATTTTCGCTGTGGCCTGTGCGATTTTCGCTGTGACCTGGCGCACGCCGTTAGATGGCCTGTGCGCCAACGTGCGCCGCGCAATTTTTTATCGCACATCCAATGGTTTTCTCGCGCACGCCCTTCCATGAATCGATCTGCGCTGCTTTTCATGCGATTTTCGCACTTGCACTGCGATTTTCGCTATTCCACTGCAAATCGCACCTTTTTGGCCACTTGCGCCGCGCTAATTATTCCATGAATCGGCCTGCAAGTGTTCACAAAGAAATGTACACAGCTGACGTAGAGTTGTCAACTAAACAAACACGAATCCAACTAACGGTGGCAAATATAAAAGAGATTGCAAGCAAATACGATGAAGAAACCAGAAACACCAGCGACGCGCCAGTTAGGCCAAACAACCTCCCTTTTCTCTTAACCCACAGGACGAAACAAGGAAACCGAACCAGTAAAAAGAAACATGGCCCCCACAAATACGATACGCAATTAGTACACAAAAGAAGAGAACTGCAAAAACTAAGGCGTTTGTGCAGAGCAATCGATGATGACGATCAAAAAAGCATTTTCAAAGCGGCAACAAAATCATACAGATCATGACTAAAACAACACAAAGCAGTAATGTACCAAAACGACGCAGAGCAAATGCTTAAAACTTTAACCTCAAAGAGCACAGGAGATTTTTGGGCCTTAATCAAGAATGAAGATCTTCAGACTGACAATCAACTGATATACACCATACCAGAATCGAGCTGGATAACCTTTTTTTCAAATCAATTTGCACCCCTCCCTCTCTCGACTAACCAAAACAAAAAAAGCATCACTCTGGAGAGACCTATCTCAAACTTACTCCCCACACTTAACATACTCCCTGACAAACTGGATCCTGAAACTTTGGTTGAAGAATATAACAAAATCATGTCCACCTCTCTGGATTTAATCGCACCCCTTAAACTCAGACCAAGTAAGACTGAAAGGCACTTGAATAAATGGTATACACCATTCCTTAAAAACATAAAGCAGCAAAAAAGAAATTGCGAGGCCACCTGGAAAAAATCTCTGTCAGTAGCTAATAAACTTAAACTCACCAAACTAGCTGCCCTTTATAAAAAAAAAATTGTCCTAGCAAAACGAACCTCCTTTGATTCCCGCATATCCCGAGCCAAATCACACATGAAGGAATTATTCTCAATAATTAAAGAAGTAGAAACTCCTATAGCACAACCAGATACTTGTAGTAAAGACAAAATCTGGTGCACTGAAATCCAAAATGCTTGAGCTAATAAGATTGCTATCCAACAAAATAAAATCTCCTGCAAAAAAGCCTTCTTGAATGAGCCCCACCCGCCTAAATCATCTGAAAAGCCCACGGTAAGGGAACCCACTCGCTTCAATTTCGCCAAAGTCACCACACTGGAAGTAGAAAAAATCATCCTGTCTTTGAAACCTTCAAACTGCCAGGGGGACATGTGCCCTGCACAGCTTATTAAAGACACTGCCCGCGACCTCTCCCCTTTCATCACAAAGCTAATTAATGCTTCCTTTTCTACCAGCTCTATCCCCTCGAACTTAAAACAGTCCTGGGTACTACCATTACTAAAAAAAAACACACTTGACCCAGCCACGCCTACAAATTATAGACCTATAACGACCGTACCATTCCTCCTAAAAATCCTGGATAAGGTCGCTTACGTACAAATTCAAAAATACTTGGAAGAATTTCACCTACTTGGAGATAGACAATCAGGCTTCCGTCCCCAACATGGGACCAAGACGGCGCTTATTGACCTTAAAACACAGATTGACAAGCTTAGAGACAATGGCCAAGCTGCTCTACTCCTCCTCCTTGACCTCTCGGCAGCTTTCGACCTGGTCAACCACTCTGTCTTATGCACACACCTTCACACCTCAGCTAATTTCTGTCGAGGCCATCCATGGATCAGATCTTTCCTTAACGGCAGAACCATGAGGGGTTTTTCACCTACAGCTGCAGCTGACCCTATACCAATTACATGTGGTGTGCCTCAGGGCTCTTTTGTCTCCCCCACATTGTACAATATATTTACCAAGCCCCTTTTTCGATGATCTGGATCATCTCGGTATCACCTATACTAACTATGCAGATGATACCCAGATCCTGCTTCCTCTTTCTGGAGATTATGGGAAGGATTTGGCCTTGGAAATAGAGTGTACATCATCATCCAGGCATGTATGGCCACACATGGACTATGCCTGAATGATGATAAAACCGAGCTCATCACCCTGGGCACCACAGCTAGCCTAAAGAAACTAGGCCCTGCCTACTCTTCCTTCTTGATCGATGGCAACAATATCAAGGTGGGCCAAGAAGTTAAAACGCTAGGTGTTTACCTGGCCCCCAACCTCGCTTTCACTAAACAGGTGAATTCCCTGGCCTCCTCCACGGCCTACACGTGTAAATTGATCCGTGCAGCCAAACCCTTTCTCTCCGACACTAGCTGCTTGACCCTTGCTAGAGCCCTCATATTGTCCAGCCTGGACTATTGCAACGCCCTCTATCTAGGGTCCTCCAAAGTCATCACCAACAAATTACAAACTCTTCAGAACAACGTTCTTAGAGCAGCACTGTGCATCTCTAGAAGAGAGCATATCACAGCACATAGCCAACAGAATAACTGGCACTCTATTAAAGATAAAATTCTCTTAAAATCTGTGTCACTTACTCATAAGTCACTCAACAACGCTGCTCCAATCTACTTAATTGATAGATTTCATAGACAGACCTCCCTGAGACCTACAAGAACAGCCTACAAAGACCGCCTTTCCATCCCCAACTTCAAACGTTCCACCATAGGGGGCAATAACTTCCCAGTGAAACCGGCTAAATTGTGGAACTCCCTACCGACTACTCTTAGAACAGACCTACCCATAAAAACTTCCGATTAAAGTTTGTTGCATGGCTGAAAACGTAAACCTTCAAACATTCCAGTCATTAAGTCTTGATATTCCTGCCAACTAATTTTGCTGTACCAACATATGCCTACCTGTATCTTTGTATATAATCTTGCAATTACTATTATTGTGTCCACATACTTGTATATATTATTGTTGTTGTAACTAAGCTTTTCAAATTCATGTTACTGCTGCGCCTTGTTACCTGAGGGCATTTTGGCGCATTACAAATAAACAAACAAACAAACAAACAAAACAAACAAACCCTCAGAACAGGAGGACATTTTATTAGTAATCTCCAAACTGAAATCATCAAGGGCACCTGGCCCGGACGGCCTAACCAACATAGATTTGAAGCAACACCCGTTGGAATGGTCCGTCATCATAACAAAAATCTTTGAGCAATGCCAAGTTACCAAACAAATTCCAAAAACATGGACGGAAGTGGTGATAGTCCCAATCTTCAAAAAAGGAAATAGAGATAACCCGGCCAACTACCGCCCAATTTTCTTGCTAGACATCATGGGCAAGATTTTCGCGACTCTACTTCTAACAAGATTTCATAAATGGTCGAGAAATTCTCCATGCTTAGATCCATTGCAAACGGGTTTCTTGAAGAACGCAAGCACCAGCATCAACATCATGATCGTGAATATCATAAAAGAAAACATAAAGAACGGTGCGCCAAAAGTATTTCTAGCGTTCATAGACTTGTCGCAAGTTTTCAACAAAATCAGTTGACAAAAACTATGGTCCAAACTAATCAACTGGAACTGCCCCATGGAAATCCTAGAGCCTGTGATCGCACTCCACACAAACACAAAAAACTGAGTCTGACTAAACAGGCAGGGCATGTTTTCTGACCAGTTTAAGTCTGAACGTGGAGTGAAACAAGGGTGTCCAATCGCTCCGGCACTCTTTATTGCTTTCTTAGGAGATTTTCAAAACACTCAACCATTAGTCAGATCATTCCCACCAAAGGTTGGGAACAACCTAATATGAAGACTTCTCTACGCGGATGATTTGATCCTCATGGATCAAACACAAATAGGCCTCCGGCACCAATTAATTAACTTGGCAAAGTACATAAGTGAAAACGATCTGGAGATCAACACCGCGAAAACCAAAATGTTGGTCATGGGGAAAAATCGCTTCAAAGCTAGAGGAAACGACAACTGGTTCCTCAATAACACAAAGATTGAGATAGTCACAGACTTAAAATACCTGGGAATAATGATCGACGCAACAAGGACTGAAAAGTCAACACACATGGCCCTGTGGAGTAAAACAAAAACATTGACTCCCCAAATGAGGCTAGTCGACCGTAAATATGGGAAATTTTCCCTTTTACCAGCAATACAATTCTATAAACATAAGGTGGTTCCATCTTTAACCTATGGAATGGATGCGGCTTTAAACATACAGGAAACTTTATGGCCGAAACTGGAGGGCTGTCTTTGGAAAGCTGTACTGGGACTTCCCAAATCAACGTCAATATCTGCTATCAGACGCAAACTAGGTCTGCTATTGCTTGCGGCTTCGGTGGAACAAAGCCAAATGAGACTGCTCAGGAAAAATTTAACGCCAGAAACCCTTCCGTCATACAAAATGATACAGGCGGAACTTAACCAAGGTCGCTGCAAAGCTTTGAACTCCTGCGAACAGAAGCTCATAAAGAAGCTCAATGGTCTCGCCTGTACCCAAGACGACCTACTTCAAAACCCTGAAAAGATAAAAACCAAAATGGCCCAAGAAGATTGGATCCAAACGTGCGCCAACAAACTGTTAAGCCATCTGCCACCAACGTCAAACAAGCTAAGATTACCTTTGAACTACTGTATAAAATTTCCAAATTAGAAACTTCAAAAAATCTTCATGAAAATGAGATTAAATTTAATGCGAACCCAAGAAATCCGAGCTATTCGCTCTCAAACAGCTTCAAAAACCTGCAGACTATGCGCAAACGTGGAAAATGGAGGAAACCTCAAGACATCTGCTCCTGAACTGTGTTAAAACAGCCCATTTGCGGGAAGCTTTTTTGGTACCCCTGTTCCACGATTCCTACTCAGAGATGAAGATACATGGTGGTGTCACCTGGTTGCAGGAGAAAAAACTGAATGGTCAACAGCCGCAGTTAAGATCTTGGAAGTAGCACTAAAAATGGCAATAGAGACTGAAAACCTAGTCACTAAGTGAAAGCCTTCTGACAAAATCTATGATCTCCTACTCCTCCTTTTATGAAATGGTTTCTTGTAAAAATCAATTTTGTTTTGATTACAAACCAGTCAATAAAATAATAATAATAACTGCTGCCCCCGGGCTCTTCATGTTAGTGAATTGAGTCCTAATTTGATTTTTATTACATAATAGAGGACACAAATAGCAATACCTTGCACCATGCATGGCTTCAAACATTCTTAGTGCATTATTGTCAAAATAAAGCAATATTTCCAGAACGTAAGTCACCCTGCGGACAACCTTTGCCTTATAAAGTTCAATTGATGGAAGCAAGGAGAATCTTCCAAATGTATCCTTAATTTGCTTCAGTTTCAAAGTTAATGTATCTGCTTTTGTGCGTAAAAAAATATAAATTAGGATACTTTAAAAAAATAAAAACAGAACATTTACTGGATAGCCATGAGCCGTTGCTCAGTTTAGTGTGGGTGGCACCAACAATGGCGCCCATTCATGGAATGGCTGCATCGTTCCCTAGCCGAGGCGTCATGTCTACGTTTCCACTTTGTGAAGGCATCTTTCTATGTACAGAATGGATTATTCATACCGCAATCTGTGCACGGCTACCACAGAAGTGTCAGCTCCTGCAGTCAGGTCAACAGCTTCCAGTGCAACAGAAAGTAGCACAGCTTCTGGGCCAGTCCCAGATGCCCACCTCCCAGCATTGCCAAAGGAACCCTCAGGGAGTTCACTGAAAAAAAGCTTCCAGCATGCTCCACAGGTAAATGCACCACTTGTGATCATATGAACCCATCTGCTAAAATGAGATAACAAACAATACAGTATTAATGATAGCTTTGATTTTTACTGAATTCGTTTTGTGGCCGTCTTGAATTAACATAGAGCTGTAAAGCGCACGGCAGCCTTCATGCAGAACAGTATATCATCTTGCATGCATGCATCCACCCCACACTCATCGACTCGCTATCTATCAGCGATGGATCCACCAACCTCCATAGAAAAATTAAACAAAATGACTTTCATTATCAATATCAATCTTTTTTTTAAAAATCAACAGAAACAAGGAATCCAGACCAACAAAATACAAAATGTATGTGGGAAATGATTTGCATAATAATGTGCCAATATAAAGCCACTTTGCACATGCAAAAGCCACTGACAATTCTCAAAAGACTTAGGCCCCGAGTCATAGAAAATAGTTTGCGCCTCAAAGATACTTTGCGCCAAAAAAGTGCACGTTGCAGCATGTAAAACTCAAGTTGCCAATTCATGGATCAGACTTTGCGAGGGTCTGCAGTCACTTTGAGAGGGTCCTTCACTACTTTGCATAGTGCTGACTGCTTTGCGCGAGAGACTGCACAAAGTGTGGGAAGGGCTAACATGAAGGAACAAATAGGTGGCGTTACATGCATACTCCCCATTCCTTGTGCAAAATGAGGAAGAACGAGGAATATCGCGGGCATGTTGAGGGACGCTCCACATAAAAAACGAACACACCCAAACAAATGCAAACATTACCCCATACGTGGATTACTGCCTGCAACTTCCAAGAGTGGAAAGGCACATGCAAACCTTGTGATCTTACTGCCACATGATATGCGACACAACATACAAAGCCCAAAGGATACGTATATAAGCACGCATTGCACACAATTTCAAAGGTGCACTTCCAGGATGAATCTTGCTGTGTTGGTGGTGATTGTACATGTTAATGGAAGAGGATGGTATGGGACAGGATTTTTCATCCTTGCACATTGCTTTTTGGTATGCTAGATGAGGTTTATGCAAGGTACAGATTCCCTCGCCATGTCATCCTAGAGCTGGTTAGGGAGTGGGAGGAAGACATTGTGTCACCTACCATCTGCTGCCATGAACTGACACCCCTGGTGAAGGTGCTGACAGCCCTACGTGCTGACAGCCCTACATTTTTTGGCTACAGGCTAATTCCAAGACACCTCTGCCACTGATGGGGGCATATCGCAGGGCATGCAATCCCAGTGCCTTCACCAGACACTGCATTGCACTGTATCACGTGTGCATAGACACATGACACGCACACCGCAGGTGAGGCACAGGGTGTGCCAGGAGTGTTAAGCAATGGAACACTTCTCATGGGCACTGGGAGCCATTGATTGCATGCATGTTGCACTACACCCCCCCCGACCGACCAAACACATGTACCGCAACTGGAAGCATTGACATTCAATCAATGCATAGGTCATCTACGATGCAAAGGGAATTATCATGCATGTGAATGCAAATTTCCCCGGAAGCACACACGATAGCCTCATTTACCACCGTTCACTGCTATTCCATGCCCTGGCATCGGGAACCTTTGTCAACAACTGGCTCATCAGCGAGTATCAAATATTACACACATGCAAGCAGTCTCATGACACACAGAATAACAGCCCATGATAATCAATGCTAACTGCAACCATTTCCACATTTGCAGGGGACAGAGCCTACCCGCTCTCATCATTCCCCAGCTGAGGTATAGTATAACGCAGCACACATAGCCACTGGGGGCATACTGAAGTGCACATTCAGGGTGCTCAAGTCACGCATCCGCTACCTTGACCATTCTGGCAGCGTATTGCTATATGCTCCACCAGTACTATACAATATCATCATGGAATCTTGTGTCCTGCACAATGTTGCACACAGTGTGACATTCCAGTAGTGCTGTAGGAGGGACATCACCCTCAGCCACAGGCTCTACCCATCCCCTTGGCAGGCCAAAGGGCATAGAGACAGGATGCACACAATCAGGTTTTGCAAACCTGCTTCACATTAATACCAGCCCCTGTGGAGCACAGACAGTGAAGCCACATCCCTGGTGCCCTTCAATGATGAATCAGGGCCTATCCACTTTGCCCATAACAACACTCTGAGAATGTGTGTCTGGGTGAGGCAAACTGTGTGTGTCCATAGCCATCAAATCAAGTGCACACACCACTGACTCAGCCATAGCAAGTGGAATTAACACTATCCTTATCCCTCACACAAAAGTGCACAACACAATCAATGAAATCTGTAATCACTTTCACATGCTCACCACCAGCAATTGTGCTCTTAGACACCCAACAACACACAGGAGACCACAAGTTGAAAGGCACGGCATATAATGTAAACAGGAACAAACACTTGTGAGGGCTGCTCAGGCCAAGCTAGGTGTGTCTCATCCCAATATTCAGGTCGAGTGGCTAGCCCATTCCTTGCCAACAATACAGCTCATAAAACACATCTACATAGAAATAGAATACAGACTGAGAATAGTGCAAGTTCAGTTCAAGAAAGATGCCTATCTCACCTTGGCTATTTTCCCTTGAGAGTGCAGCAATGCACTTCTATGTAGATGCTGAAACAAGCCTAGACTGCCGAGGTGTGGCATGCAGGCATTCTAAAGCCCTGTGTTCTTGCATAGCAGCAACCATCTCCTCTAGCAGAATGCCTCAGGAGAAATGAAAACACAAAGTCATAGCAGATAACACATCCCAGCATCCAATGGCACAGTTCCCTGTGCCCCCCTGAGTGTCATGTAACAACTGCAGGCCTGCAGACCTCAGGCCAATGCACATAAATACACCCAACACAGTGAGCACACCCCTGCCACCAATGTCACTAGCACCCTGTGCTCCCCTGAGTGTCAAGAAACCAACCTGCACAAAGTACACACCTTCCTCCCATCCAAAGCATTTCACCCTGAATCACTTTTTCAGCTTCCATAGACATGCAGTGCATGTGAGTACCCAACTGGGCAGCCTTCAGGTATCCCGTATAGAACAAGGCAACTTGACAGCCATGGTCTAGCCAGTGGCACCAAAGTGTGGTGTAGTACCTCTGTCAATCCCGAGAAATGCCATTGGTGTCTTTGAGCTTTGCCCTCCACAGTGGGTTGGGTCCTCTATGAGGGACTCTGCAGAGTAAATCTGCTGCCACACTGCATCAGAGGCTGGCGCACAATGGATGGTTTACCACCCCTGGATGGCCAGGGCACTGGCCGGAACCACTATGAGCCATGCCATCTGAAGAGGCCTGGGCATTGTTTGTCAATCCTCCTTGACGGCTTGCCTAGGCCTGCATATTGCGGAATACAATAAGGATGTAATCAATTAATCCTGCATAGAACTGTGAAACCTGACAACAATGGTTTACTCAGCAGTGCCCTCTGTGAGCCTGAGGTGTGCTCCTGGTCCTGCAAATCTCCAATGAATTTAGCAGCTGCCTGTCCTGCCAAGGTACCCGCAGCCACTCCTGCTCCATAAAACCACTGGGGCATTCACTCCTTGGGCCACTCAAAGGTTTTGTTTTCTCTGCCAGGAGGCCTTGGGCTGTGCCTGCTTATCAGGCTCACTAAAAAAGCTATCTTGTGCCCTTGCCTAAGCTCTCATGATGGCTGGGGGGTGTCATCCCCCTCTGTTGAAAAACATGGGTCGACCACTTGCCTGGTCAGCAGTAGACCTGGGACATCTTGCTGTGGTCTCTCTCCCTCCCTAGAGGGAAAAGCACAAATGTCCCCTGGCCAGAGCATCATTGCCACACTTCCTCACCCCTGACCAGTGTGCGCCTGGTTCACATACTGGTCTTCTATGACCCATGGGCAGCCGGTACTGCTGTCCCTTGGCCAGCAGACCCATGGACCTTCCTGCCCAGGACCATTGGAATTTATTGCGCTACGAGATAGCCGGCCTCCTCCGGAATTCATTTTCAATTTGGGTCTATTAGGAGGTAGTATGCTTGTGGCTAGAACTCCCCGTCTGTCACCCATGTTAAATGATACAAGAATGCTCAGTCACCTAACTCCAGATTACTGTACACAGTGTGTAAGAGACCTGTCTGTGCCCCGCTTGGTTCTCGCCAACCTGTTCTTTGTGGTGAAAACACTGTGCCAGGGGATGTTACTAGCCTTAAACCATCCATGTGGTGTGCCCTGAACAGAAGGACCTGTGCCCCCTAATTGGTGCTGTGGAGTTTTTCTTCTGTACACCACATTTTCTGCATGCGCTTCTGAGCGTGCTTGCAGGGCTGGGCTCTTCCCTCCCCATGTGCTGTTAGTGAGGTAATCCTGGTCAATGATTACATCTCTGCTTAGCGAGATGGTCACTTTCAGCGTATAACCACATCAGTTCTGGGACCATACTGGGAGAGCAGTAACTAGGGTGGCTGGGCCTTAGGCCAGCCTTGTCAGGGTTTTGCACCAGCATGGTTCTTGCGTTGTGAAGGATGCGCTCTCCTGATCTGCAACAAAAATGACCTGGGGAGTGTTTGCCTGATGGATGCGGTTGAGGCCTGAGCCCCACATCCGTCCCATGCTGGCAGCTGTGGAACATCCTAGACAACCACATGTGCCACAGCCAGCTGCCCTTGGGGAGGGAAACGTGCATTGGGGGTCCACCCCACCTGTTACGCTCACGTGGTCTCTGTGGGAACGTTGGGGCACGGTTGCAGCCCTCCCAGTAAGTAGGACCCCCGATTTGCTTCCTCCCGCTGCTGCTGCGATGAATTGGAACTCTGTGAAGTTGCATGTGCAGCTGAAGATAGATAGAAGGCCACACCCGGACTGGTTACACACAAGTGGAAAGTTCTTGAAAGCACGCCTACCCATAATAAAAGAGTCTTGCTTCTGTTTTTCCATGAGCCTGGTGCCAAAGGCGTCAGGACTGAGTCCAACAGGGCCCACAATGTATAAAGGTCCCAAAGGGACGTGTGTGAACCATAGTGTCCCTTGCTCCCTCCACCTGATGGTACCACTCCTGTGATCCTGGGCAAGTGGCCATGACACCACCACAACCAACACCAGGTTCATGCATTGGGTGTGTAGGAGGAATCGTCTTATTGGGGTAAATTTGAGATTTGGCAGTATTTTTCTTACAGTAATATTTTGGTGGTAAATTGGCAGTAAACTGGCCTTACATTTAGAGATTGTTTGGTATTAGTCTATTTTGGTGATTATTTATTATTAGCTTGTGTTGAGTCACCTGCAAAGAGCCCCCAGACTTATGACACTTCAAAGAACCCAATGAGTTTATTCAGAATGCCACCTATGGTTTGCGGCTGATATTACTGGCTTATGTACATCTAGTAATCTGTGTGTCCCATCTGACAGTACCTTCTTTTTCAGCATGCAATGAAGGGATCACTCACAACACTTACACACACTTGCCTACCTTACAGATATCTATTCACTTTTCCTTGCTTGCTATTTCAGCTGTAAATTGGTAAATGCTTTACCACTCTGGTATAAACATCAAATCCCTGTGATTCCCCTGTATAGAAATTATTCACAGACGCATGGATGGCACCAAAATCACAGCCTTTGTTTTCTTTTTTTTGTACTCTGTATTATGATGACAATTATAAACAGCAATACATCTTACCACATGATATCACAGCATCACCTACAAAATATAAAAGAGAACAGAACAAACAAGCCTACTGCAAGAAAAACGAATTTGATTAAAAGCGCTTTGTTTTTCTTTTTTCTAAACTCCCTGCACTGCCAATAAATTGTATCAACTCACATTCATCATTCTCGTTTTCCTCACTTGGCACTAACTCACCAAGGCCATTGAAATCTGAAATTCCTGTACAACTTCATCGCTTTGCAGACCCAGTGCCAAACTCCTTTGCTTGTGTGGGGATGTGCCAGCTGTTAAGGTTCATAGCTAGCGCTCACACCCACATGGAGTTCATCAGATGTAGCACTGTCTGTCTCTCTGTCCCAGCGAAAACTGAATCCTTCCTCCTGTTCATTCCTTAAGAAAACTCTAAGTCAGCCCTCTGTTGACGTGGATCATCCACCTACAACCCCTACCAATCAGAACAACAAGAATGTGCCCTATATCAGTACTCATTTTTCAAGACACTGAAGATTTCAGCTGCAAAGCAACTGTTACTCTTTTCCTTTCCTGCAGGGGCATATTTCTGCTCTTCACAAGAGAGAAAAAAAAAACGCTCACATAAACTGAGTGTGCATCTCTTCATGGAAAAACTGAATTTGAAACCCTGCACGTAAAAACATAGAATGCATTTCATTGTGTACAAAAACTGCATTATAATGTTATAGGTGGAAATGTGTATATTAGTAATGCAGTTAGTACACGGTTAATCAGTTGTGTATTTCTAATGCAGAAATGTGCCTGCTGGCTGTTACTGAAATAATGCCTGCAGTTTGAAAAACTGGTCCTGGCTGCATTTCCATGCTGCATATTGCATGCTGGCAATAAAACCCCATATATATCCTTACAGGTGTACCTCACCTGACCCCATGAGGCCCCCGGAAACAAGAAACTGCACCAGTTCCATGGATCCAGTGATGGTGCTGATATGGGTCTGAGCATAGGGGCACAAAGGCAATGGGGACCCTTTGACAGCCACAGTTGAACCACAGGGAGGGTCCTGTGGCAATTCTGATCATCATAGCCTCAGGAGGAACATGTATCTGCAAGGTGAGATTGAAATGACGATGATCAATGTGTTCTCCAGATCACACATATGAAATTGAAACTACATGCATTTTTCATTGATGAATGAGCTGAGTAATCCACCAACAAGAGTCACAGACATCTTACATCCATCCAGATGTCTTGCAGAACCTGGTGGTGCAGGAGAATTTGGGGGAAACATCACCAACCGTCCTGCCAGCACAGTGAGACAGACCCATGCCCTTTTCAGCATCACCATTTGTGAGTCCAACTAGACCATTGTGTAACAAAACAAACATGTTCCCGGTACACTGCCCTTTAGGTCTGCTTGCTGGTCTCTGTGGCAGCATGGTGGCCCTTCATGTGGTGATGGTGGACAGGTATCCGACAGGCATATGTATGTGTTGTGCAAAACCACCAACCCATCACAAGATCTAACTAATGCCAATTACAAATGCAGCAACTTTAAAATATGCATGTGGACCTGGACTCACCATGGCTGCTGCCACCAGACTTGCCCCCAATGATTCTCCATTAAAGTATATGAACTGAACACATTCCTTTCACAGGGAATCGAAATAATCCTGTGTGATGTGTCAGAAATGTGAGGCAGACACATTTGCACAGAGATTTCAACTTTAGCCATTTCATTAAATAAACAGGTTGGATAAAAACCTCACTAACCCTACCCTGATCAGTATTTTCCCTGCCTAAAATAAACTAAAGGAAATACTCTAACAAAAGGATATCTGACCCTCACACTTGTACACCAAATAAAGCAAAAAGGAAATATATGGCAGTTCAATACAATAGCAATCTATAACATATGATCAGATTTTGAGTATGATCAATGCCTCTTCTCAAAACCTGAGTGAGTTTCCCTTCCCAAGAATGATACAAATTTTCTTTTTCCACAGTTCAAAGGAAACAAAGAAAACCCGTTTAATACAAAGTTCCAATAGAGTTTGGTACTCAACCACATACAGTTTGGTTGCTTCATTAAAGTACCTCAAGGAATCACCATTTCCCACTCTTCCTGGAATAAGAACTGTCTCTCGTGTGTCTTCACCAAGCAAGCAACAACATTTGTGGTTGTCAGGATAAGTGTCTCAATATTGTGGCTTCAGAAATAAACCTCCACTCTTCCTGGAGTAAGAAGAGGTTTCACCTTTGTAGGAACAACACATGTATTTGTCAATGTGGTTATTACAACTTCTGGTTTCAGAATAAAATGAACTGTTCCAACTCTTCCTGGTGCAAAAACAGGATGGCTTACTACACTTTTAGTTTAAAAAAGAACTATATTTTTCTTCAACAAGCTTCAAAAATGTGTCTTTGTTAGGTAAGATTTGCACAGGACTGTGACATCTTCCTTTCCTGGTTCAACCCCAGAACTTGTTGCTTTATTAGTTGGATATTTTTCATTAATACCTCAGTGAGTGGGAACCTTTTTCCATACTCACATAATCTTTAACTCTTTTTGTGGGTGTCATTTTTAAGTCTCTCCATAGTGTCTTTTTAAAGTTATCCTCTTTAACAACTTATTGGCAATAAGTGCATGTTGTTGCTGGGTTGCCATAGGGGCTCCCCTTTTAACTTTCTTGAGCTAACCTTGAGTGAACTACAGTTCCCAAGGGTAGAAAGGATCTTTGGACCACTTTTACATTTTATTTAGTGTGCTCCTTGAAAAGGTGCTAAAACTGCAGAACCATATTCAGCCATGAGGGAAACCGTGTCTAGAGCCTTCTTCATCAATCCATGCTGCAAAGTCCCTGCTGAGGTCTTGTTTTCAGTCTCCACGACAAGGAATCCATTGACTGGGGAGTTGGCTGCAGACCCTGAAGTTCTCCTGCTGCAAAATCTTCTTCACTGCTGAGGTACTGTGTTGGCTTGGGTATGTACTTACCTCAAGCCTGTTAAGATTTCTGTGTAGCTATGTGGTGCTTTCTGTGATTGGGAGGTCCCTTGTCCATTACACCCAGTCCCACTGCTAGAATCCTGCTAGGGTGTCTTCTGCGAAGCCCCTGGACCCTCTTCTAACTCTAAAGTGAAATACTTACCTGTTTGCCCAGTTTTCGTAAGGAACTCTGACTACTAAAGAACCTATTCCGACACTGCCTGTTGGTCACTAGTCCCTTCTGCCACTGAGAACACTCATGCTCCAAGAATAAGTGAAAGACTGTTAAGGGAAAGAAAATAAGTGTTGAAAAGTTACTTACTTGTAAAGAATTGGTTGGTAACTTTAATTCTAAGAGTGAACAGTTACAAAAGTTCCTACTGATCTTGAGGGAATAGATGGATGGAATGATGGAGGGAATGGATTGACGAATTGGGTTGATGGAATGGATGGTGTGGATGCATGTATCAAGTGATGGATGGAGGGATCGGATGGAGTGGATGGGGATGATGAAACGAGTGGAACAGATAGACGCATGTGAAAGGAAGGGATTGAATGTAAGGCACGGATGCATGTGGAACGAATGGAGGGTATGTATATAGAGTGGATAGAATGGATGAACTAGAGAGAATAGATGAAATTAATAGAACTGATGGATGGAGTGGATGGGTGGATGGAGTGGATAGATGGATTGGACTAGTGGAACATTGGATGAATGGATAGATGGAATGGATGGAGGGGAACAAGTTGGAGTGGAGGGATGGATGATGGGGATTGATGGAATGAATGCTGGATAGAATGGATTGACGCAATAGATAAAGACGGACGGATGGAAGGGATATATGACATGGATGGAGTGGACGGACGCATGTAGGGCAAGTGGATGGAATGAATGGCGTGGATACAGACGGAATGATTGGAAGATATGTACAGAGAATTGACGAATGCAATGGATGGAATGGTCGGAATACATGTATATGGAATTTATAGATGGAATAGATGGAAATGGATGATGTGTGTAGAATTGGATGGATGGATTGGATGCAGATGGCTACGGTTGGATAAAATGGATGGATGGAAGCGATGGATGAATGGATAGAATGGATGAAACGGATGGAACAGACTGAGCGGATGGAACGGATGGTGCAGAATCGATTGATGGATGGAACGGACGGAGTAGATAGAATTGATGGATGAAAGAGATGGAGTAGACGGAATGGATTGAACAGATTAATGAAACGGATGGGGTGGATGGAATGGAGGGAGTATGTGGATATGGGATTGATCGATGGATGGAACAGATGTAGACCGAGTGGATTGAGGGGATGGAATGAATGTATGAAATGAATAGAGTGAATAGAATAGATGGCATGGATGAAATGGATAAAGTGGATGGAATGGATGAAATGGATAGAGTAGATGGAATAGATGGAATGGATGAAATAGATAGAGTGGATGGAATGGATGAAATGGATAGAGTGGATGGAATAGATGGAATAGAAGAAATGGATAGAGTGGGTGGAATAGATGGAATGGATGAAATGGATAGAGTGGATGGAATAGATAGAGTGGAGTCAATGGAATGGATGGGGTGGACGGGGTGCATAGCATGGACGAAATGGAGGACATGGATAGAATCCAAGAAATGGAAGAGATGATTGGATAGAATGCAAGAAATGGAAGAAATGGATGGAATGGATAGAGTAGGTGTATGGAATGGATGGACAAAATCGATGGATGTTGTGGAGGGATGGAATGCACGGAATGGATGGAATAGGTGGAGTGGATGAAATGGATGGAATGGATGATGTGGGTGGAATTAATGGAATGGAGTGTAACCTGCCTTACTGTTCCCCATGCAGTTGCTTTATATCTGTATCCCCCCTGGCGCTGTAAGCCCAGCCCCCTGTCTCTATGTGTCTGTGTGTCGCTATTTTCCCTGCCATCCTGTTCACGTGCCTGGTCTTGGGCGATTTAAAGACAACCATCATATCACATCACTATGCTTACTCTCTACTATACACCATCCTCCAACTAGAACACAGCTATACCCCTGATTATTTCGGACTAGTTGTTCACATACGAATACAACCCCATATACACCTCATCAACCTAATAAAATGCAGCAAGCCAAGCACGTGTCGGCCTAGTTGCTCACATATGCGTCCTTCAGGCCTAACACAGCCAGAGCCCAGTCTGGGTGTCCACCCACCAGACTGCACACACTTAAAGGGGACTTCTCAGCTTCTTATCCCCCAACCCACATGTCAACACACCATGACAGGCAACCAAGGAAGTGACCCATGTCCTCAATACCCACACATATAAGGCTATGAAACCCCCCACCCCAGATTCAGACCCGCCAACTTACCACCCCTGTTGTACACAATCATTCATGCCCAGGTCATAACTCTCCAGATGTCGCTTCCCCCTCAATCAGAACCCACACCCAGGCTGAGCTGTTCCCGGGAAGGATGTGGGAAACTTTGGGTGTTGTTCAAACACTTGGAGGGACAACAGATTAATAGAAGCTGTGGGAAGGGGGTGTTGTTTTACATGCATGCACCCAGAACATACAGTCAAATATAGCGTAGGCACTCACTGTGCAAGATTTGAACAACACTTTTGAAAAGAAAAGTCATTCAGTACATTGAAGATGTTATGCTATGTTATGTTAGTGGGTTTTGCAGAGTGCTCATTCACACAAAGGTATATTGGTGCTAGGAGACACACAGAGAGGTCCAATTGGCTGTGGCCTAAAAAGAGCAGCATCTTTTACATACGTCTACATTCCAAATGGTTCAGAGTATGTCTAAGTGCAGGGGGCAGTTTGGTCCACAGCTTACAGGCAGAGGTTGAAAATGCTCACCATGGAGAGGCAGAACCTGGATATCGAGACTGAACAAGCACTGACAAAGTAGAGAGCTCGGCCAGGACAATAGGGAACAAACTTGTCCCAGAGAAAGTCTTCCCCCTGATGATAGAAAGCCTATGGGCTAAGCAGAAGGCTTTACACTCTATGTGTCTGACCACTGGAAGCCAGGGGAGTGACTGCAGAATGGGTGAAATTTTGGACCCATCGGGTGAATTTGTGGCAACTCAGGCTGCTAGATTTTGCAATACCTGAAGACAATGAATCATGTCCACTGGTTGGGTCAGGAATAGGGCGTTAGAGTAGTCTAATCAGTTTAAAACAAGGGAAGCCACTACTAGAGTTCACAGATGGCTGGGCAAAAACGGTAGGACCTTATGTAATACTCTAAGATGGAAATGGCTAGTCTTACAGAACAGGCCCACCTGAGAGACTATGTAAAGAGTAGAAGACAGGGAACCCCCCAAATTCTTCACCACCATCACTGGTAGAGAAAAGTCATCAAGGGCAGAAGGACGTGGTTCAGAGTGTAGGATTAGGAGGACAACCCACCACCAGGACTTACGTCTTGTCCCCCATTCAATTGCAGCCGATTGCTCCTTCATCCATTCTCTCACGGCAATCATGCATTGGCATATGATACGATATGATATGATATGGCATTTATAACGTGCCCATACACAAGTGTTTCAAGGCGTGACATAAGCACAACAACACCTCTGCCTGGTTGAGATCTAGCCAAACTAGGATTTGGTTGTCATCAGCATACGAGGAACACCGGAGGCCAAAGTAGCAGCTAGACAGACAAGAGACCGGATGTAGATGTTAAAAAGCATAGGAGACAAGGTGGAGCCTTGAGGTACCCCACAAGACAGGGAGCGAGAGGGAGGATAAAAAGCAGGAAGGGAGAATGAATGGCCGCTATCCATCAGGAAGGATGTAAACCCTGCCCGGACAGACCTGGAGAAGCCCACCAGGGTCAGGCAGGACATCACGATAGTGTGGTCTACAGTGTCTAAATCCACTGAGAGGTCTAACAGAATCAGGGCACGCACTCTCCCGCCATCTACCAGCCTGGTCACGTCATAGACCACAGATACTAGGACATGCTGCGTTTTGTGGCCTGTTAGGAAAGCCCATCTGGAAGGGGTCAAGAAACCTGAGGTACAAGCAGCTTCATGAAAAAGGCTAAAAGAGAAATAGTGCGGACGTTAGCAGGGACCAAAGGATCCAGTGACAATTTCTTAAGAAGGGCATGACCAAGGCCTGTTTAATTTGCAAAGGCATGTTTCTGGATTGACAAGACAAATTAACTCTTTGCAACACCCGAGCAATTCAACCAGGCATAATATCTTTAAGAACATCTAGTGGGACTGGGTCAGTGGGTGCAGCAGATTTCAGGCATATAACAGCCTGTCCCACTACTTTGTCTGTCAGCATAGGGAATTTGGACCAAGAAGAAGGAATTTTCCCAGTCACCTGCACAAAGGCTCTGCTGATAGCTGCCTGATGAGCCAGATGGATATTTGCATGTATGTTATAAATTTTGGTGACACAGTACTAGACCAGTGAATCGCAAAGTGCTTGCATGGGCGTGGCCATGGACATAAGATTAGTGGTGGAAGACAGAGATCTGACCACAGCAAAAAAACTCTTTAGGTTGATTGAGAGCATTCTCAATTTTGTGAGTAACATAAGCTTGCTTAGCTTCGTCAATGGCTATATGATAATGTTTAATAAGTTTGGTGGTAATCCAGCTTCTCCATTGCCCAATACGTAAGATGACAAAACAACACCCAAAACCAACATTAAACAAGTGACTTGTATGTGTAACACAGGAAAAGGTTGCCAAGCAGCACAGATGTAGATGGTCCAAGAGTGCTTAAGTGTTCCTGTGCAGGGAGATATACAAGTCAGCTAATGTATTCCTTTTGGCCAGGCACCCTGCTGGTCAAAACAGCTGGACTCCTGAAAACCAGCAGAGGCATGACTTGCATTTCCATAAGCCGGCAAGGTGCCCCCAGCAGGACAATCTGTGCTGGGACATTGCATGGAGTGTGGGCTTTGTCCAGCTTGGGGAAGGAAAAAGCCAGGTTTTGAGTGCCTTCCGGAAGGTAAGCTGGTCCTCCACTTGGCAGATGCTGAGTGGGTGGGAGATTCAGACTCTGGGAGCCTGGCTGAAGAAAGAGGTACCGCCAATTTGAGTTGACTTGAAGGAAGGGATCACAAGGATGAGTGCAGAGACCGGTATGAGGTTTCAGTTGTGTTGGTAGTATGTGAGTCAGCATTGAAGGAATTCAAGGCACATCTTGTGGAGGGCACAGTTGGTGGTGAAAATGACCCTGCAGGTTGCGTATTGGACAATGGGAAGACAGTGGAGTACCTGGAGTGCAGGAGTCATGCGTTCCCTGGTTGTTAGTGCAAGGATGAGTCAGGGTCAGTTGTAGCTTTCTGAGCTGATAGACAGGGGTACACCCATAAATATGCCAAAATCACCGTGACTCAGTGAGGGTAGAATAGGCAAGGGAATGATCATCTATGGATGTGGACATGTAGGTAACAGGATATTCAAGCAGTGCAAATGTGGGGAGAGAGTGTTTTGTCAGAATCCATGGTGCATCTCAGGTTGTATACTGAGGTGTATGCTGTGGGAGTGGGGTCTAGGCAGCAAAGCCAGGTTGTGGGTTGTTGGAAGCGTGCTGCTTTACAGCAATCATGATTCCACTTCTGCCAGGATTTAGGACGAGATGGTTAGCTGTCAGGCCGTGGTTTGAAATCTGTGCATCCCGAGATGAGGTCATGGTGTGAAGTTTTCAAGGTCTTGGGGGTCTTGGAAGGATCTGGGTGTGATCTGTGAAGTTTTAGCAGGACAGGTCATGTGAGCAGATAAGGGGGGGAATAGAGCTCAGGCACAGGTTGAAGGGTAGGATGGATAGAGAGTCCCCCCGAAGAACCCTGTTGGAGACAGGGTGGGGTGGGGAGAGGAGAAGAGTGGCTGGAAGAAGATGTGTGAATGGTTTGTGAGGTAAGATGTGAACCATCTTAATGCAGAGTCCATGATGCCCAGAGAGATGAGTCTGTCAATGCTGATGCTGTTGTTGATGGTGTCAGAGGCTGTCAATGGGTCAAGGAGGATAAGTGCAGCACAGCCTTTTTGGTCTGCTGTCTGTAGGAAATTAATTTTGCCTTATTGGGGTAAATTTGGGATTTGGCAGTATTTTCTTACCGTAAAAATATTGGCAGTCATTTTGTGGTAATCTAGTCTTACATTTATAGTAGGTCTGGTATCACACTATTTTAGTAACCATATCTTGTTAGCCTGTATTGACGGTAATTTTAGTGGTATCTTCCTCTGCAGTATTTTCAGAATTATCTTATTCCTGTGGTGTAGTGGTGAGCATGGTTTCTTTTTTATACTGTAACCCCATCATAAAACAAACCTTTCATTTCTATTAGAATTCCTTCTAGTCGCCTGTAGAGAGCCTCAGACTTAGAACACTCCTGAGAACCCAATGAATGTATTCAAAGCACAACCTATAGTTTGTGGCTGGCATTACTGGCTTATGTATATCCAGTAATCTATGTGCCAGATTAGACATTACTGGATTATATTCATCCAGTAATCTATGTGTCAGATTAGACACCACTTCCCATCAGCATGCAAGGAATGACACGCTCATACATTGAACACATCCATTAGCTTGTAGATATTTAATACTGACTTTCTCTTATTTGTTATTTCAATTATAGTGGTAAATTGGTAAATGCACCACTGTACTGATATAAACCTCCCTCTGTACTTCACTTACATAAATAATTCACAGATGCATGAATGATACTAAAGTCTCAGTTGTTTTTATATATGCTTTGTATTACATATAATTTACAAGTCACCGGATCTTACCATGTGTTATTTACAGCATCAACTGTAATATAAAAGAACAAACAGAACAAGCAGGTATTTTGCAAACATGAATTAATGTTCCCACACTTTGAATATAGAGAAGAATACACATATGATATCCCTAACCTCTCTACACTGCAATAAATCTTAGCCACATACACGTACGGCATACAATATGTTCCTCACTTGGCACAAGGCTCTTACCAAGGCCAGTAACCTGAGATTCCTGCACAACCTCGCTGTCTTTTGCAGTCCCAGTGTCAGTGCAAAACTCCTCCGTATATTTGTGTGGGGAGCACCAACTGATTAGATTCACAGTCAGCGCTCGACTCTTTGAAAACCCAGTCTGTCTGTCTCCTGAGCCCAGCAGGAACTGCTAACCCTCCTCCTTTCTCTTCCTTAGGAAAACGTTGACTCTTTATTGATGTGGCTTGTCTGCCTACAATTTCTACCAATCAGGGTAAAAGAATGTGCCCTATGCCAGCCTTCGTTTTCAAAACAATGAAAGCTTCATGTCCAGAGTAACTGTTTTGTTTTGCTTCCTGCATCTTGCATAGTTTCTGTTCTCCACAAGCTTAATAAAATGCTAGTGTGCATTTAAAAATGAATTTTAAACAGTGCAACCAAAACATGGATTTTACCTCATTGTGTATATGACTGCATTATCATGTTAGAAATTAGCACTTTAGTATGGTTAGTAATATTAATCAGTTATGTATTTTAATGTAGTCATTACACATGAAGCATCCAATATACATTGTGCACCTCAATATTTTAACCTGGCAGCACACTAAGTTTTTCTAAAAGTGTTCTGAATACCTGCAGTTTCAACTTGGCTTTCCCAAATATCATTTGCAATATGGAATAGTGTTAGACCCCCAACCGAGACGATTGTATGTTTTGGAACCTGCAAGTAAAATACATTATATTTTAATTGCTTGACAACAAACGATCCATGATTCAAATGTGTGACAGTGTAATTTTTCACAGAAGTGCTGACCAACCAACTATTTTTAACCAGTTTACCGTGTGCTAATTCCTCACCCCGCGAATTGCTAATGACCACTTCACATCCCCCTGATACACCTGGGTCAGATTTTAAACCACAGATAGCATCAGCAGCATCAGGAACAAATGGTGTACCTGGACACATTTAATTTTGTTATTTAAACCATATACATGTTTCCAGATATGGAATCAAGTAAACCTCAGGCTCCCATGACTGAAATGCCACCACCTCTCGGGTTTTAATTTTTATGTATTTCCCCTCTTGCCAAAATCCCACATTATGTACCCATTTAGTTTGGTAAATAAGTTCAGGAGCAATATATGGAATACACAGCAAAAAAACTATTTCCATTCTTTCCAAATTCACATATAGTGGCATTGCACTGCCCATTTCCAATGCAACTTTCACCTGCATCACTTCTATTTCCGTTTTTGTGATCCTCTCCATCATCTGATGAACAATGCCTTGCAAAACAAAATATAATGGTATATAATAATGTCCTTGAATTAATTGGGAAATTGCAGTTTGAACCTCCCTCATATAATCTGTCAACAATCTATCAAGAGGATTTATTACATTCATAATATCGCTCAATATTCAGTCACCCTTGTGCTGTGTTGTAGAATTTCAGCCGTTCATTTAGTAATACAACTGCCTCATTAACAAATTTCACTTGTTCATCCAATCCACCCATAATTCCACCCAAAGCCTTTTGGATCATGTCCAGATCATAAGTCAATTGTTGTGCTTTGGCACTCAATGTCCCTACTGAAATGGCGGTAGCTGTTGACATCCTAGTACCTATTACAGCTCCAATAATAGACATTACCAAGGACACCACAAGCAGTACTGCCCCTCTCTTTCCCCTCCTTTTCTTTATATGCACTGAATTCACAAATGTCTTTTCTAATTGCATTACCATTTCTCTTATTGTCTGCTTAGCGTCCTCTTTTCTCAATTCTAGCCAATCTCTAGTCTGATCAGTCACAATTCAAGTTTTGTTAATAAATCTTTCTATCAAATTTTCAGGGTTCATTGGTATGTAAATGTTTTGGATAATTAACCTCCTGTTACCCATAATGAACCCAGGCACTTCCTCCACTGCAATGCCAGATGCTGGTCCAGGTTCAATGATAGCCTGTGCTCCTGTGGCTTTAAGACTCCCTACCATTATAAGGATCATCATCCATGTTGCTGGTGCAATCATCATTTTCATCCGTCCTGCAGACTTGGTCTTCGCCCTGCCCGGGGCTTTTTTGGGACTTCCTCCCATGGACTCCAGGACTCCATCATCTCTCGAGTCCTCCGGCCCTGCGACCTCTGACCCCAATCAATGTTAATTAGTATTCTAAATTAAATAGAAAAGGGACAGATTAAGTACATAGCGCAATACCAATTTTATCCTTTCTTCTACTTTTTTGAAAGAAAAACTATGGCTCAAAATATGATTTGAATACCTGCAACCAGGCACATGTTGAAGAGAAAACAACACTATTTACATTTCACATTATCATACATAAAAATAATTTTCATGCAGAACATTTCAGCACATTATACCATATTAGGTTAAGCTGATTCAGCACCCTCTATCAATATATGTATACCGCACCTTTCCCAAATATGGTATTTTCATCTGCATGTATCTCCACAATAAACATTATATCTATTTTTTATGGTGTGAGACACTATGAAAACAGTCTTTTTCTCCATGTACTCAGGGCACTTAAGCTGTCGCTAATTGCTCAAGCCTCCTGATTTCATGTTTGGCGTGACAGTGTTTAATTTGGTTAACATGAACAAATTGTGCTGTCACCATTTCACCCTCAGTCTTTAATATTTTGTAAACTGCTGGGGACACCTTATCCACTATCTGAATTGTCCCTTGCCAGGCCGCAAGAAATTTAGAATTTTTATGTTACCATTTTCCAAAATGAAACTTATATAACTGATCCCCTACATTATACTCTTTAACAGATGCCTTTCTATCATAATATAACTTTGCACTATCAGCAGCTCTTTCCAGATTTCGCTGCACAAATGCAAATGCATGATGTAAATGCTTCCTCAGTTCTTCCCAATATTCGTGAACTGTAGATGCACTCACAAGTGTCTGCTCATGTGTCCTGTATAATAAATGTTGTGGCAGTACCATTTTCCTTCCTGTTAACACCTCATGAGGAGTGATACCTGTTGCTTTAGCAGGAGTCAATCTGATTGCCATCATTACCAGAGATAATCGTAAATCCCAACTGTTAATATCTCCACAACAGATCTGTTGCAATGTTCAATATTTCTAGAAGAGGCGTGCCGGTATGCAATATGCAGTTTCCTTTTTACCCTTAATATCTGCAACACCTTGATCATTAAGGTGCTTGAGAAATGACTTCCTCTGTCTCACTCTATTCTTTGTGGTAACCAAAATCTTGAAAATATATGATTTACCAGCAATGTAGCTGCTGTTTGCACACTACAACTGGTGCAGGAATACACTCTACCCATTTCGACATCAAACAAACCATGGTCAAAAGGTAACGGTTTCCCCTACTCAACTTTTTTACAGGACCTGCATAGTCAATTTGTAAATCTGACCATGGAAGAGTTAAACCTCTTTTCATCAGTGGAGCTCTATGCATTGGTGAAGCAGGTTTAAATTGTGGACATACCAGGCACCCCTGGTGTATAATTCCACATCTTGGGACATATGTGGTCAGTAAGCATAATCTTTCAGAATTTCTAAAGTTTTTTGTGAACCTCTGTGTCCTGCAGTTATTGCATCATGTGCATGGTCTACCATTAGCCCTCTGAATGAAAGGGGTATCACCCACTGTACCTGTCCTGTTATGGATTACCTCATCATAAGTTCATCCTGTAGTCTAATCGCTTTTTATTCTTTAATAACACCCTCAACTCTTCTTTTCCTGTACAATCATGTTCAGTTGAAGGATTTTGTTCGGGATCCATCAAATAATTATAACAGATCCCAAATATTGGATCATCTTTTTGCACCTTAATCAGATATTGATATGGTGTATCATAACTTCATTGCACTACTGGTTGTTCTACCTCTTTTGGAGCTTTAGAGCTTGTAACTGCATCTATTTGTATTTCAGCAATTAAGTGTTCAATGGGTAACAACTCGCCCATAACAGCCCCAATCTTAGCTAATTGATCTGCTTCATCATTCCCCTCCTTATATTCTCCTGGAGTTTGCAAATGTCCACGTATTTTCCTCCAGTATACTGTTAAATCATTCTCTGACACTAATTTGTCTATAGCTTGTATCATTTTCCCATGCTTGAGGGGTGTTTTATTATATGTGATCATGCCTCTTGCTTTCCAGCCAGGCAAATATTCTACAAAGCTATTTCGTGCATAATCAGAATCAGTCACCAGAACAATTTCACTGAATTTGTTATCAACTGCAGTAGAATTTCCTTTATAAATGGCTGCTAACTCTGCTACCTGGCTACTCCAGTTTTTTTATGGGATACGCCAAGCATGGTGCCTTTATGAGACATTCCTTCAATTTAGCAACTGCCTCAGATTGCTCCTTTTCCAATTTCCAGGGCATATTCAGCTTCAATAGTTTAGTCAATGGTTGAGTAATTTCAGCATAATGTTCAATACATTTTCTGTTGTATCCCATCATTCCTGATAAACTTTTTAAACCTTTCACATTTCTAGGATCTTTCAATTTCTGTATGGCCTCCACCGTTTTCTTTTGTGGATTTAGCCCATGTTCAGTTACCCCATCGCCTAGGAAGTTCACCTTTTTCTTGCACTATTGGGCCTTCTGTAAAGATACTGTGGCACCCGCTTTTTGCAATTGGTCGAGTACATGTCTAATTTCCTTAAAGTGACTTTTCAAGTTTTCATTTTTTATCAGGACATCATCTGCATAAACCATGGTTCCTCTTTCCGCTGCATCTGGCATAGCATTTCTCAAAAATATGCAAAATTCGTATGCACTATTGACATGCTCGAATGGTGTTTTAGCCCAAGCATATTGCATTTTATCAAATGAAAATGCAAATAAATTCTGACTGTCCTCTGCCAGGGACACACACCAATATCCAGATGTACGTTCTAATGCGGTAAACACCTTTGACTCATGCACTTGAGCAAGGCCTTGATCAATGAATAGCAGTGGCCATCTAGACACCGGCCCTCTTTTATTTAACTCCCTCAGATCTGCACACAGACACCATTGACAATTTGGCTTTAACACACCCAAAATAGGAGTGTTAGATGTATTATGAATGAGCCTGATAATTCCCCTAGACTCCAAGTTTTTAATTGTCTCTGCCAACAGCTCTAAGCATGCCAATGGCAATCAGTATTGGCGCACAAATACTGCATTTCTACCACACCACTCCGGTAATCTGGCAACATGGAAATTAGTTAGGCCGCAATCATATGCATCTTTGGCAAAAACTTCTTTAAATTCCATAAATATGTTTCTCAATTCATTCTTATCCCCTTCACTATCACATGTATCTGCTAACAGAATCTGCTCCTCTACCATTTTTGAAAATTCAGGGAAATCCTCCAGTGGAGGAACCTCCGTGCTTTCTTCCAATTGTGTGGCTGTATCTCTCTGCAAAATTGCTACTTTTAAACATTTTTGCATATCAGCCTCCACTTCAATGTGCTGATTTCCTGTTTCATTTTCATTTAAATCAAATACTATACAATTCTCTTGGTGACAGCACACTGTCTCATTGGAATCATAAGGGTACACATATTGAATTTTGAAGATCCCTTTGGGCTGAGAATACAGATACCCTGGCAACACACCCTGTGCATCTACATATCTTCCAGGGATATTTCAAATTACCAGGTTATTGAAATCTGCAGTATAATGTGATTTTTGTATGGCCATTCCTAATGAGGAATTCTCTTCTAAATTAATATCTTGACATCCTTTATTATCCACAATGATTTTTATGGACTCCTCCCCAACATCTATCAATGGGGTATATCCATAATCCAGTCCTTGCTGTTTCATGGATTCATTCAAGCACACACATATATCAGAATCCTTCATTTGCTGTCCATTCTTGCACTTTAGTGTTATAGCAACCTGCTTGGAGAATGCGGGGATAGTAATATCCTTCTTCACCTGTAATTCAATTGCATGTGGTACCAATTGTGCACAATGATAAGCCTTTCTCTTGTCTTCAAATGCGGGTGCAGGCCCGCCTAGTCAGTACCATATTTTTTGGTTAAGGAAATCTAACACCATGCACATTTTGTGCATGATATCATTGCCCACATTAAAATCATTTTGTGTTGCACTCACTATCCACACATTGTGGTAGATGGATTTTGTCCAATATTAATCTTTAGCATGCACCTTCCTGCAATTAAATTTTCAAAATCTGGATTGTCCAAACCAGAGATATATTGGTTTTTAATTCTAAATTTCGGGATCTCCTCCCTTTCCATTATTCTCTGCAGTAGTTTCTCATTAATACAACTCCTTTCCTGTTCAAGCGCCAAAGTGGCTTTTATCATTTTAGAATGGCCATTTATACCAATGTGAATCCATGACTGCTCATCTTCCATGTGTTTTTCAGCAAGGGTGGTGATGTGTTTTCTGTGTCTGCTTTAGGAGTACTGTTCTGTTTGCATTTCTTCTCTTTTAAATAAAAGCACAATGTGTGTTCATCTATTTCAGTTTGCCATTTCTTCCTAGGATCCAAATAAATCTGCACAGATTGTTTTTCTTTTTCACTTTGCATTTTGTCCTGACACATCAAAATGATAGTGACACTAGACACACAGCTATTCTGTAGGTACGCCCCCACTGCATCATTCAATTTGGCAACAGTATGACATTCATTTATGCTGCTGTTTTGTGACTTTATTTTCGTAGGCCTTAATGTTGTTTTTGTTAAAGATCACAGGACCCCATTTACCCCATCAATGAGAAGATACAATCTTTTCAGGCAATCTGTCTCCATTAAGAATGGAATTTCACAAATAGATGTGATCAATACTTCCTGTTTCATTCTGTCTTTTCCTATCTTTATGTCACCGTTAAAGTTATGTACTGGGCCTTCACTCTGCCTCACTGTGATCTGATTTTGTGGAGATCTCTCTTCATTGATACTTTTTACCAATTCTTTGGACATAATTGTGGCCTGTGCACCTGTGTCAATCATTGCAAATGTATTGCATTTCTCTTCTACAGTAATGGGAGAATAATATCTGTCTTCAACTTCTTCTAACACACACAAAAAGTGTGAATTCTTACTGATTTCAGGATTCATTTTTCAGACCCTTCTCACTTTTGGCTAAGCACATCAGTAAATGAAAGGACATTTTCCCCTTCTTTCTGTCCATTTCCATTTGAGAAACCTCACTCATCTCCCCATATTCAGAGGTCCTTTGGAGTGTGGCCACTGTTCGCCCTTCCACCCGGGGATCATCAAAGTTCACTTATTCTCCAACTGAATATGCGTATAAACATTACATGATAATTTGTCATTTTCCAGTTTTGGACATTTGTGGGTATTTGGCATGGCACCAATCTTTTCAACTTCTTAAAAAATCTGTGGCTTAAAGAACTCTTCAGGTGACTGATCTGTACCCTCCTTTTGAGTACTTATTCTTCCTGCCTGTATTTTATTATCATCTTGATGGTCTAAGGAGGGTGTTTTCACATCCACACTTACTCCCTGATCAATTATTTTATCCATGCATGAGTTGTCTTTCTTAAACCTGTTTCTTTGTTCTTTTGGAATTTCATGTTTTTCTTGTTTTCCTTTTTCATTTGTGCAAATTTCCAACGTTTGATTTAACTCCAGGTTAAACCAAACCTCTTTTTTAGATGTATTTGCAATTTCTGCCTCATGTTCATTTGCAGGTATTTTCGTTTTGAAATCATTAAACAGCTCAGAGTCATTATGCAAAACCGGATCAGGGGAATCTGTCTTGTTATCATTGCAGATGTCATGAATATTTACTCACTTATTATCAGAAGCCACCCGGTCACTACTACGGCCTTTGATGAATGTTTTTGGGCCGTACAGAGCTTTCCTATTTTTTCAGCCAACATTTTCACTTGGGCCTCGAGACACTGGAATCGTTCCGTCTCTCTAGAATCTTTTCTTTGCGGCCTATGCCGATATTGGTTATTCTCCCCCTAGTTAAATCTATTCTGATATCTCTCAGGAGAGTGATTCCTATTGGAGTTGTTTCTGAACTCTTGATTCATGTGGGGCAGGGAGCGGGGTGTACCTATCCTTTGGTTGTAATCCCCTGGTGGTGGTGATTTATTGTATTTATGTGGGGCATAATTCATATTCTGCCTCATGTCCTGTCTCTCATTTTGTGAGTATTGTCCCGTATGCCGATTCCCATTTTCAGTAAATCGATCCACATACCGGGGTCTGTCCTTTTTACCATATATCATGGTGTTGGGGTCAAATCTGCTCTGTGTCCCCAATGTCTGGTAGAGACCATTATTTCTTTGATCCTGATTTTGTCTCTGATTATTGTTCATACCTGACATATCAGGCCGATATCCTGCCCGGGGCCTGTCTCCTAAGTACCTAGGGCTAATGTAGCTCTCCCTATTACTAGGATCATGTGACTGAAACATCAGTGCAGAGGGCGGCAACCTCTGTTGATTACCCCTCTGTTCGCGTGTCACATTATTTTTGCTTGGACTTTGAGCGGACTGAAGTGACATTTTAGCTGACCTGATCTCCATTACTGTTGCTGAGGATTCTTTAGATTTTGATCTGGTATCTTTCATTTTATCACCCTCTCTACCCTGACAGTATAGCACTTCATATAGTTTTGTACTTTGGTGCACAATCCACTCAAGGGACTTCTCACTATCAAATTTGCGCACTAACTGTGATATAATGTCTTTCTGCAACCCATAGAAATAGGCAGTTTTAAACTCATTGGAATTGGGATCAAAAGATACATCAAAATGAGAAAAAGCTCTTTTTAAGTCTTGCAAAAATTGATGAGGGGACGTATTTGGCCCAGCTGTAATCGTGTATGCAACTTTCTTTGTCTCCTGTAATGACTGGAATGGACAAAAATGACGTCTAATCTCTTTTTCAAACTCTGCCCATGTCTTGTTTTGCTGTTCATTTAATCCTCTGATGATACTGGCTGTGGGAGTGTCCAGAGTGAAAGTATTGTCTATAATGCTCCTTAGGTACATGGAGGGCTTTAAATATATTGTGCACCACTTCTAAGTGGTCTTCTATACAGCACTCCCCTCCTTTTTTGAATGGTTTGATCAGGGCCTTGATTGATTTCATTATCTTGATAGGACTACTTGGCGCTATGTTTGGGATTGTACTACCTTGTCATTCAACCCTTATTTCAGGTGTATGGGATTGGTGGCGGCCCCCAATGGGTGTGTCAAACCCCCAAAGGCGCTGCAACCAAGTTCAGACACTGGCACCGCCACTGGGGCACTATCTCTCCGTTTAGAAATAGAATTCACCTCAATCCCATTGAATGTGGTGCCCTGCGGTTATCCTGGGACTTGAAAGTGCATATTTGCAGTTCCAAATCCTTGCACTCTTTAAGGAGCCAATCTGCCTCCTTACGCAAGTAATTGTTTTCATCACCCATCTTATTAATCACATTTTGCATATTGCTCATTTGCATTTGGCATTCATTAAACTCTTTGTCTCGTTTGTCTCTTTCTTGAAACATTTTGGCTATGTCTTGTTCAGCATTTTGAATATCACATTCTTTCTTGAAATGTTCTTTTTGTAAAATTTGCATTTCAAAAATAACCTCGTCTTTATCTTGTCTAATATGATCTACCAATCCTTTCAAGTGTTTTAAATCTTGCTCACTATCCTCAACCTGTTTCTTCCTTTGGGACAATTGATTGCCGAGATCTTTAAACTTTGACTGCATGTCCTTTTGACATACCTCCAGTTCTGCTCTTAACTTTTCCTCCTGTTCACTAGCTCCATCTAGTTCAACTTTTAGTCTGCTAATTAGCTTGTCATCATTTTCTTGCATTTGCAGGGCCTACTTAAAATGAACCATGTTTTGGCACATAGCCGTATCAGACAATCTTTCTCTACATGTTTATCAGCAACATTTAATAATCTCAGAAGACAGACCTGAATTATGCTACCTTCTTCAAAAATGCTGTCCAATGGTTCTTTCTGCACTTACCCATAGATACGGTCATGCCACTCTGTGGCGTTATTTGATGACCATGTTCCATGCCACTCTGTGGCGTTATTTGATGACCATGTTCCATGTGCATATAATTTTGCCTCCAGATATTGCGCTAACTCTGGGAATGTGGCCTCCATTTGAGACATTCTGAGATTCACTTCCAGTGTCACACTGCTCTCATAAAATGGGTTCCCTTTAATGCACATATAGTAGTGTTAGACACACTTGCCACGCCCAGTAGATGCTCTACAGTCATTTTCCTGGGTCAACTGCTTGGAAGGCAGCTATGCTCACCACTATACCACCAACGCATGGAAAACAGAAAATATGCAAGATGCAGGAAGCAAAACGGACATGAAGCTTTCATTGTTTTGAAAACAAAGGCTGGCACAGGGCACATTCTTTTTATCCTGATTGTTAGAAATTGTAGGCAGACAAGCCACGTCAATAAAGGGCTGTGTCAAAGTATTCCTAAGGAAGAGAAAGGAGGAGGGTTAGCAGTTTGTGCTGGGCTCAGGAGACAGACAGACATGGTTTTCAAAGGGTCGAGCGCTGACTGCGAATCTAATCAGTTGGTGCTCCCCACACAAATATACAGAGGAGTTTTGCGCTGACACTGGGACTGCAAAAGACAGTGAAGTTGTGCGGGAATCTCAGATTACTGGCCTTGGTAAGAGACTTGTGCCAAGTGAGGAACAGATTGTATGCCGTACGATGTGCAGTCAAAATATCGAATCAATAATGTTGAAAGTAATAATTTTGAAAACAATAATGTCGAATTTTTTGCTTTCTACATTTTCTTTTCGAGATTATGACTTTCAACATTTTGACATTCGATTATATGACTATAAACCATGCCGTACATGTGTGTGGCTAAGATGCATTGCAGTGTAGAGAGGTTAGGGATGTTATATGTGTATTTTTCTCTATATTCAAAGTGTGGGAACATTAATTCATGTTTGCAAAAAACCTGCTTGTTCTGTTCGTTCTTTTATATTGCAGATGATGCTGTAAATAACACATAGTAGGTTCTGGTGACTTGTAAATGATATGTAATACAAAGCATATATAAAAACAACTGAGACTTTAGTGTCATTCATGCATCTGTGAATTATGTATGTAAGTGAAGTACAGAGGGGAGGTTTATATCACTGCAGTAGTGCATTTACCAATTTACCACTACAATTGAAATAATAAATAAGAGAAAGTCAGTATGCAGAGTCCATGATGCCCAGAGAGATGAGTCTGTGAATGCGGATGCTGTTGTTGATGGTGTCAGAGGCTGTCAATGGGCAAAGGAGGATAAGTGCAGCACAGCCTTTTCGGTCTGCTGTCCTTTGTGGAAGTACAACCAGAAACCCAAAGCACATGCATGGATATTCAAGGGGACATAGACACACAAAGACGTGTCACCCAACTCACATCAGTTGGGGTGGTCAAGAAAGATCCCAGTGGGAACATGCGTGCCATATTGGTAATTTGGGGAGCGGCAATGTTGGCACAATGTTGCAGTTATTGTGATGACTCCTGGGGAGTCATCACAGAATCCCAGCATACATTCTCTTCTCATGTTTTCAGGGAAAGGCAGCCACTATGTGACCCTAACCCCAGGCTTGGTATTATGAGGGAGGATCACATGGGAGGATAAGGTTGTCAAGGGAATTTGGCGACTCTGTAAGAAGAGACACTGTGTTCATCCTCTTCTGAGGATGAGGTTTCCCTAGTACCCAAATACTTTATTGCAGGTTGTCAGAGTAGGGCTACCCCTACCAGACTTTCCTAAGGTGTCAAGTATGATAGCCCTTTTTGTAAAAATTAAAGTTATGTGTATAAGGGACAGTGAGTGAACACTACTACTTCTAGTAGTTATGATTCTAACTTGTGCTTGAGTTATAAACCCAAGAGAAAACCATTACTTCCTTTGAAACCTTCCCTTAAATATTCATCCTGTAAATCCCCTAAACAAAGTGGATTAAATAATGTGCAAACAAATAAGAACTTATGGACTTCAAGTCTGATAATGCTCTTAGTACTGAGATGCGGAAGAGGGGTTGAAACTGTCATAAGGGGTCTAGTTGTTGTAATGTGTACAAGAATTTAAAGGGTGACCCCTCACACTTGTATGCTCAATGCCTGTGATCAGCCATTCAAAGAATTATTCTGTTCCTTGTTAAGTTTACTAGAAGTGTAGAAGGACATTGGTCTTTGAGCAGAACACCACCACCTTCTAGGAAAAGATACACACTGTATTTGCAGCTCTTTTTGAGAAATCTGAAAGACAGACCCACCTTAATCCAGGAGGCACACGGTTACCCACCTGTTGAACAAACAGGAAGCCCTTGCTTACAACTACCCAGAGGACTCCCTAGGAGATGCCATGAATGAATTAAGTTAGTATATATAGGAATACACTCAATGTTATCCCACATGGGTGCGAACAGCACTGCGCCTAGCTCTAGCACTGGAAAGCTTATTGACAGGATGAACCATTGAATCTAAGACCAAAAACTAACAGATTGTTCTATAATCTAAATTTCTAATCATTGAATGTAAAAATACTGTATGTTATAATGAAACAGTAAGGAAACAAAAGTTACCACAACTGAATGTCAGGAATTAACCTGGCTAGAACCAGATATTGTGCAACTAGCCTAGAGGAAGCCATTGTTTGGCAAAATAAGAGTCACGTGCACCAAGGGGTTAGTGTTGGCTATTACTTACTGCATTGCATGCAATGGATGATTATGATTGCACAGGTACACATCTGATAAGTATGATGTAACCTTCTCATAGCAAGTTAAATAAGCACTTCTAGTAAAACTAACAAGAAACAGAATAATTGTGTTGAATGACCGATCACAGGCATTGAGGACCCAAATATGATGGGTCACCCTTTCATTTCTTGGACACATTTTCAGACCGGCAGGTGTTATGGTCTTCCCCCCACATGATGCTGACAGTGCCTATTTTTTGGAAGTATAATATTGCTAACATGGACAAATAGATTGGCACAGTGTCACTTGGTAACCAACACCACTCATTTCTTTAGTTGTTGTTTTGACCCACACTTGAACGGGACCTTTCAACATTTAAAGGCCTTTCAGGTGCAAACCAGGGAGTAGCAGCATGAAGAAGCAGAAGTTGGAGTCGCTGCTGTCATGACAGAGGGACGCAATTCAATGAACGTTGCGGAGGTCAGGATTCCTATTTTATGCAGCGGACGCGTAGCAGGTTGTGGTATTGAAGTCAGCTACCCAGACGGAGAGAGACGCTCTCTCTGTCCTGCAACCTGCTCCTGTGTAAGGTTTTCACCGGTGAGTGTATGGAATCGTGAATGCTCCATTGATAGTCAGGGCAGGCAGTTGCAAACTGACAAGAACTGTCACACGCTGAGGGAGTGCCAACAAACAAAGAAGCAGAAGGAGACGCCAGGACATATCGGTGAGTTGGCCTGATGCCCATAACCCCGGGGCACTCCAAAGGAGACCACAGTGCAATAACAAAGATTTTGAATACCAAAGTTTGAATTCAAGCAAACTGGGTGCAACACTCCTATTAAAAGATATTGAATAGGGGAATATTGTAAACCGTATTGCCAAAGCCAAAAATAGGTAATAACAAAGCAAAGTGAATACAAATTGCCTAAAGGGGGATATCCAATAAGGGAATATTGCAGCTCACATTGCCAAAGAGGGGCAATAGTTAAACAAACAGAACACAACTTTCCTAAAGAGGAATATCCAATAATGGGATACTGTAACCTGCATTCCCAAAGCTAAAGAAAGCTGAAAGTGACACCAAGGCAATTTGTGAAAGAGAAAGTTATAAACCACATTGCCAACAGCCAAAAGGTTTTGTAAACAGAAATCAAAGACGGCAGGAGAAAAGCCCTCCTCATAAAAAGGATCAAGGGGGGGAGGACTGTATCCTGCATTGCCTTTTGCAAACTGATAAATGTGAGAATCATTATGCTTTTTTGCAGTATACTTAAGCCAATTATGTTGAAATTCAAAACATTAACCCAAGAAGCAGATGTTTATTCAATGTTTCCCATTGAGGATTTAAGTGGGGAAAGTTGGGAACAAGCCTTACCACAGAGTACAAGTTGTAGTAGTAAGAGTTTTATCCTGGCAGGTGAGTAAACCAGGAATGGGACAAATAGTAGTTAGTCCTGGTAGGTGATTGGATCAGGAAGAAGGTAATTTGAAGTACTATGATGTGAATGTGGTAGAAGGTTGTGGTGGAAATTAAGTGGCAATTCCACTTCCATGTTTTGATGAACTGTTATATAACCATCCCGACTAAAGTATATGCTTATGAAGGAGAAACTTGATGTGATAAAAAGTGATTGGTCTTCAGAGAAAAGAAGATATACATTGACATCTGACTTGATGTGTGAAGAGAAAGTCTTTGGTTTGCCAAGCAGAACATTGTGGAAACTTTAACTATTTTCTTTAAGTGTGAGAAAACTGTTGCCACTTTGCCATGTTTAGGACATATTGAATGATCTTTTTTTATATTCTAACAGGAGTGGAACTTGGCTACTGAAAAGAACTTTCCTGAAATGGAACTTTGGCTTGAAACATCCTGAATTGATCCAGTGGAAGGGCATCCAACCATGGTCTCCAGGATTCCTGTTTATAACCTTTGTGTGTGAATGTATATGCTATTTTGTGATGTTTAAACATCCACATAATTCATGTATGATGTTGTTGTGCATATTAGTGAGAGGGACAGCTACTTTTGGACACTAGGTCATTTTCCTTTAGCCTTAGTTTGTCAGGTAGGGAACTCCTTGTTTGGCTAGGGAAAGATAGGAATTTGTCTCACCCCTTATTATCTAATAAAATGGCAACTTGTGAGAAGAATATACTTATGTGTCTGTCTCCCTTTTTCGACCCATCACATTATATAGTGTAGTGAATGAGAATGGGTTATGTGTTACTTTTGTGTTACTTTGTATTAAAGTTGATACATTTAGATTTGTATGTACAAAGTAAGAAAAAAAAGCAATATGCAGATGAAATATCAATGCAATATAGGTACGGTGTGCCACAAAGTGCCTAGAAACTATAAAACAAGGACCTCATAATGCGCCTGTGCGAAAGGAGATTTGTCACGAAGGAACCTCTGTGAAGAGGACACAGTAATTTTAAAACATGCATGCACCGACATTCATACATGGGGGTCTCAAGGGATATATGTTGAGGACAGTTTGGCATACATGGGGAATGTTCAAATCTGCACGCCCTGTGCTTTGCATAGTTTGGCTAAGCCCTGCATTGAGGGTTTTGTGAGGTGAACTCTGTGTTACTGGGAAAACATTTTCTTTCAAGGTTGGAGGCCAAAGCAAGGCAACAAGTAGTTGCGAAATGATAAGAGGATCAGTTACAGCCAGGCAGGGTTTTTATGACTTAGCAGTATTGTGGACAGGAGATGCAATCTTTTTAAGTGCATGGGAGTGTGTTATTTATTGTCCAAAGGAATCTGGGCATCTGTTTGTGGCTGAGTAATAAACCTGGGGTGAAGAGACACCTAAGGGCAGGGTTGACTGATTTTATTTATTAATTTATTTTATTGTAATATTTATTACAAGCGACATTCCGATAGCCCTCTGAGCACACATGAAGAACAGACAGATATGAAACAACAAAAGTAATTTGTCAGGCAGCGAATCTGCCAGGATGGCGGGGAGTACAGGAATTAACCTTGGTTGAGGTTGAACAGATATGTTTTAATCTGCTTCTTAAATAATGCCAGATTCCCAGTCAGGTGTATAAGTCCGGGGAGTGAGTTCCAATGAAGAGGAGCCTGGACGTCAAATTATGTCCCCCCAAAACGCACATGCCTGAATCTTGGCTGGGCAAAGTTGGGGAAGGCAGAAGGGCATAGCTCTCTCCCTGATGTGTGTGTCTTCACTCGATCCTTTAGGTATGTATGACAGACATTGGTATGGCATTTGAATTACAATGTCAGGATCTTGTGCGTGATCCTATGTTTTACAGGCAGCCAGTGTAACGTTCTATGCACATCGGACACATGAGCATATTTAGACATGCCATGAATAGCCGGGACTGCACTATTCTGTGCAACCTGGAGTGCTTGAATGTTCAAGCGCGTTGTTCCAGGTAGAAGACTTTTGCAATAGTCCAGTCTGGAGTTTGTTAGCGCAGAGGCCGGCAGTGCGCAGTTCTTGATAGTGAGGAATGGGCGGATGTAATTAAGTAGCTTGCAGATGGGACCACAGGAGGATTGAATATAGGAACCATGCGGTCTCATAGTCACCTCATCAAGAACAACCCCTAGTGATTTGACTTTCTTAGACTCATTGATAATTGTTACCCACAATGCAGAAATTGGTGTAGTCTAGGGCCAGTCTGTTTAGATTGATTCCGGAGGCCACAATCAAGAGCTCTGTCTTGTCACAGTTCAAGGCACAGGAGTTGTTTGCCATCCATGCTTGAACTGCGTCATAGATTTTATTTATGGAGGCCAAATCCTCTTCATATTTCTCACTTAGCTCAAGGGCGACTCTGGTGTTGTCAGCATAATTTGTATAAAGTACACCCAGGGCATCCAGCAAGTCAAGCAGAGGTCTGATGTATATGTTGAACAAGGTGGGCGACAGGCAGGAGCGCTGAGGGATGCGACATGTTTGGGGAACGGGTCGAGAGTTTTATGGGTTTGGATTATTTTCTCAGGTTGTGTCTGGAGGTCATACATGTTGAATTGGTAATCATTTAGATTATAGTGAAACAAAGGACTCCAGCAAGTCTGGGCGGGTGAGATACGTATCACAAGTTCAAAGTAAACTTCTTTATTCTCCCCTTCTCCATATTGTTTGAAATGTCCTTGCAAACCACATGTAATCACGTCTGGGGTTAGAAATTCCAAGCTCTCCTGGAACTTGTAATGAATTATGTTTAAATGTGTAACTATGTGATGATATCACAAGCTACCAAGGAAGACTCCAGGAAAGGGGTGTGCTACGAATATGGGCTGATGATGGTAGATAAATGAATGTGACCAATGAGAATGTGGGAATAAGAACAGATTGGATTTATTTTGTACAGGGTTGACCAATCATCTAGGGGGGGGGCGTGATTTGTAATTAAATATGTGGGAATGTTTTAACTGTTGTACAATGTGTATAATGTGAAGTGTTTGTGTGGTTCAGGAAGAGTGTGGTTAATTTGACTCTATAGTGTAATTTAACCCCTCCCGGATGACTGTAACAACAAACTTGCTTTATGTAGAAATGTGCACTCGCTTCTTAAGTGATGGGCCTGCTTTGGGTTAAGGTGATTAGGGGCCCAGACAAATACAATATATGTGACAGGAACCTTCAGCAAATCACATGATCCATGCAAAACCTCTGTGTGCCACAGCATGCCACTTTTGGGGTGGAAAAGTCACAAGCCATGAACATGATTGACAGTGCACAACCTTACTTTTCTGGCAGAGCTGTTCTTCTGTGATTGCCTCACCACCCTCACCTAACACTGCACCTCCACATTAGAGCCTGGGGGGCAGTGTCCAGCAGATGGTATGGTGAGTAGAGTGGAAAAAGGTGCTGGGCGAACCTTCTCCGGAAGTGCAGGTTCTGGATGAGGCAAGATACATGTAACAACATAGGGCATTGGATTGGACTAGCTAAAGGAGTCAAACATGCAGACTGCACATTTGTAAATCAATGTAGAATACAATATGCATCCATATGTTTGAGGCTGTTGCAGTCCACTTAATCATGGCAGTTAACTCCACTGCACATGGCTGCATATCCAGTCCTTCATTCAGGAAGGCTTCGAGAGGGCAATTGCACAGCATTCAAGGTGACAAAATTATAAAAGGAAAAGTGTTCATCTTGGATAGGGTGAAAATAAACATGTCCACACTGGGGTTAGGTGGGTGTCCACAAAGTGAAAGAAAATCAACACAAACACAGAAAAATCATACCCCCTCTCTCATGGACATCAGGGCTCAGGTGGTAGAGGTGGGGTGGGTGGTCTGGGGCTGCCATACTCTGGTGGATCCTAGGGTGGTAGTAGGGGTGGTGCTGGTGAATCCTGGCCACACAGTGCCAAGTCCTGGTCTTCATTGGTTAGGGCACACATGACACAAATGCTTGCATGAGTTACCCAATGGCAGAGGTCACAATGAACTCCCTCTCCAGTGGCCACAGAGTCGGCATGTGCGCTCACTCATGACAAATCCTGGTGGAGGTCAGACCGTGTAGCCAAGAGCTCATCATGCAGTGAATCCTACAGAGAACCCAGATCAGCCTGCTGGCTTTTGATGTTGGCCTTCATGCCCAGTTTGCTGGAGAGACTTGAGGACTGCATCTCAGTACGCAGTGTCCTCGTCAGACTGTCTATCCAACCCTGTGGATTATACTTGTTGTTTTATAACATGCTTAATAACATAGACCAGTTTCTAAGTGTGAGCCGGGGATTCAAACCTGTGTGGCTATGCGTGGTCTTGCTTCCAAGACATACGCATTGCCTCTGAGCTATCCTACCTACCATGGTCCCGAGAGGCCAGATGCAGTGCATCCAGTGCAGCTGGTGAGGAGATGTTTTCAGCCAGCCAAAGCATGACCTCTCTATGCTGGATGGATGCACGCATCATCTCATGTTCCCACTCCGACTGTCCGTCATGCACATGTCCACCATGTGTGCTGGCTCAACTGCAGTGGGATGCTGGGGTCCAGGCCCAATCCAGTGGGACCCCTGTTCGTGGCTGCAGGTCTGCAACTCTCCTTTGGACAACAGCCCCTATTGCTGATTACAACAGATGCAAAGGCGATCTTGCAGCCATAACCACCGTAGATTCAGGGCTTCCCACTGACTGTACACGTGACTCCTGGCCCACCTCCTTGGACTCAATGGCCCCATCCAGACTTCCCATTGGGGAGCCCTCCATGTCCCTCCATGAGTACTCCACATCTGAATCAGCAGATTCATGTGAAGAGTCTGTAGAGTCAGGAGAAAATCCTGCAACCCTACCGAAGACTGCCTAGAGCACCAGCGTATTCTCACATGGCACAACACCCCTGCATCCACTTTTGGTCTGTCGTAGGTCACCCTCCTCTTCCTCCTCCACCTCTTCATCTGCTGCATCTACACCTGCACAAAGACAGACAACAACATTTTTAGGCCCAAGTACCTGGCAGAACATGCATATGTGCATCACATTGCATAGAGACACAAAATGGCCTGCCACACATACATCACACATTGTGACTGAGCAATCATGGCTGGACATATCAGGTTGTGCAACATGACATTGAAATGGGATCAAGAGTCCATGCATACACGTGATTATGATTTGAGAGGCAGACAAAAACAGCATTCAAATAGATCAATTCCTTCCACTCACACCTCATAGCACAAGCACAACTTAGTTGTTCCCTTTCTACCCATCAGAAATACACCATATGAGACTCCTACCAAGTGTCAAAGAACATTATCATGCCCTTTTCAATATACAATGATGGCACCCAGATATTTAACTATTTGGAGTATTTTAATTCAAACAACCAATCGGAAATCAAATCCTGCCTGAACAGTATCCAGGATAGGATGGACCTCAAGAATGTATGTCTGCATGTCAGGTACACACCAATTGCTCTGTTTTGCAATCTAAATGTGATTTGTTTCACGTCACCTGGTTCTCTTCATTGTGACTTCCTCCACTCCAATGTTTGCATCAGGCGTAATTTACACAGGTACATGTCTGCAGATTTCACCCATCCTCGTCAGGATCATGGCCCGCATGTAAACTCCAAGATGCAGACTTTGGTTATCTAGCAAGTACGTGTCCGAGAGTTAGACCCTTCTGGAATGGAACACCTTTCGAGTGATTTCCATAGAGACACAGAGGTTGAGAGGTTTAGAATGTCTGCGTTTTGTAGAGTACTTGCATACTTGCAACCAGTGCCAGGCAAAGATGTTCAGATATTATCTGAATCACAGGAATTTCCTTTATTATTTACACGAACCCTTATATCCTATCTAGAAATTCTTTTGTGAAATTTTGAAGTCACTGAAGGGTAACAATCAGGTCCCCAAAGTCGAGCACAGACTGCTTCCATCCTTTAAAGTAGTCTTGCCTCATAATATGCCCCACTGCGTGTCTGTAGAGGACAACCGGGCATGTTGTACTCCTGCTCTGGAAATACATAAAATATTCTTTAGGTGATTTGGCAATAAGCAGGGGTCCAAATAGAGGGAAACTGGGAGCCATATAGCTCCTGCATGTAGCCTTGAAGAGCCGGGTTAGCGTGGCACCAACAGCTTCCTGGAGCCACGTTTCGCCCCTCATGCCAATTGATGTTGAACACACACAGCTATTTGAAATTAACTCTGTGTGTTTGGTGCACTCTATAAAAAAACATCAGGACACAGCAACATGATATTTAAATAATAAGCAGTGATATGTAATGGGCAAAATGTTATGTTTGCATGGTATGCAGAAGTTAAAATTGCAGAACGTTATGTACTAGCTCCTCGTTCCTCAGTGCTGGCTGCTGCTCACCACTTCATGATGGGTTCCCAGGAGCAGATTTTAGCTCCTTCTTATCCAGTCTTTATTTCGATCCCTGAAGATGTGAGGCCATGGGGAGCAAAGAAAAGAGGAAGGAGGCATTAGGTAGTGCAAGGTGCTGATTTGCAAACCCAAATATTCCCCCTAAAAGTTTGTGTTAAAATGTATCTTTGGGGGAAGTTCATCAAGCCTTACCTATGATGTATGGTCCCCAAACTATGCAATAACCTTCCTCAAGAATGGAAACTACATGAAAACCACTTCGAACCTGTAAACCTGTAAAGCACACACAACTCTTTCTTTTTCTTCAGAGTAATCTCACAATCATATCGAGAATAATGACACACTTGGGTATATCAACCTGCCTCAGACAATGTAATTAAGGAATTTGAATCTGACTATCTTAGCACCGCCTGTCCTCTGGCTCTCTGAATAATCATTTCAATTACCACCTTACATATCACGAAATAATAAATGTGCAGACTTCTGCGTGATTGTGGACAGAACATATACTAATTTCTCTTACTTGTAAACCATTAATTATGTTGTGTAAAGTTTCTAATTTTGATCCTATGCATTTCAAAGTCAAATATAGCAGGGGTTAAACTATCCAGTTTATTAATAGTGACGGTCAAATGTTCAGTTGTCATCTAATGCATAAGTGGATCAATTTCAACATAAACCGGCAGCATACAGATGGCACATGTTTCATTGTACATTCTCTTCATAAGGACTCTTCAGTAAAGTGGCATCTCTTCAAGAAACATGTGAGTAGAAGGAACTCTGTCAAATCGTACAGTGAAGAGAGGAGTGTACACAGTATTCCATTAGCATTACCCTTTCCTCTTTAGATATTAATGTCCATATCTATGTTTTGGTTAAAAAGGGCGTTGGTACAGCAGAGCTTAATAAGTCTCATTTCATAGCTCTCATAGTGAATGGAAGATTATTACATTAGTACTTGTTTATTATTATATTAATTCAGCTCAACGGAGAGGAATGCCAATTTCTTAAACAATTTGGGCAGGGTTACTCATCCTGAGAAAAGAGGAAAGTAACAAATCTCAATAAAATTAAATAAGTGGTACATGGGGCCCCTTTTTTGCAATGTTACATTTTTGACATGTGGGAACGCCACCTGCTTCCGGCCTTAGACCGGCCTTCCGTTTGATATGGGATTGATATAAAACTGATATAAATGTAATATGAAATTGTTATCAAAAGATATCTATTTTATTTCAAATGTATGTTTTTTGATATAAAGGTCCCGATTCATGGAATATATTGCGCGGAAAATCAGGTAGTTGCGCGCGAAATGGCGTACAAGCAGGGCTTACCTGGGACTTGCGAGGAATCCGTGCCAGTCCGACACGTAAATGCAACAGTACATACGCCTTGCTCGAGAACACAAGCAAAGGGCCGTCCGGGTCTACGCAGCCACCGAAAAAGGGGGCAGAACACGTGGAATGGGTAACAACAAGTGAAAATGTGGGTGTCACGAGGGAGGTTATACAGTCAAACAATCGCAATGCCCATACATGCGCAAAGAAGGCATGTTCATGGATTCAAACAGGGATTGACAGCGCAGGAAAAAGTGTGTACAAATCCCGAAACTGCTATGCCACACAATAGCAGGAGGAAACTTCGAACGCGCACACACACAAAAATGCATAAAAAGTGTGCACGATCAACAAACGCACTTATACTGCCACGATTAATGTACTGTTTGTTGCAGCATTGATCATGGAACATCACAGGAGGAAGAGGATGGGCAGGGCCCGGATTTTCCACCCAAAGACCACACTTTTTGGGATGCCTGACAACCAGGTCCATGCCAGGTATAGGTTTCCCCCTCATATCATCTTAGACCTGGTCTCAGAGTGGGAAGATGACCTCGCATCACCCACCCTGTGCTCCAAAATATTGAGCCCCTTGCAAAAGGTGCTCACTGTACTGCATTTTTTGTCCACTGGCTCATTCCAGCGGACCACTGCTATAGTTGAGGTTATGTCATAGCACACTCAGTCACGCTGCCTACACCAGGTGTTGGCAATAATGACTGCACACCCCTCAGTCCGCCGGTACATCTATAAGCCCATAATACCTGCTGAAAGGCAGGCCGTGGACCAGGATTTTTATGGGGTGGCACACTTCCTTTAAGTGCTTGGTGCCATTGATTGCACCCTTGTTGCTTTATGTCCACCTAGTGCAATAGAGCATATATATCGCAACCGAAACACTGGCACTCCATCAACGTTCAGGTTGTTTGTGAACCCAAGGGCATAATTACTTCTGTCTATGCAAACTATCCTGGCTCCACTCATGATAGTTATATACTCAGAATGTCACCCCTACACCAGGCCCCGGAAGCTGGGAGGCAAGGCAACACATGGCTCATTGGTGAGTATAAATGGCCCTGCACATGCATGCATGTTAGACACAGACAAATAGACACCAATGACAAACATTCTCACCTCTACAGGGGACAGTGCCTACCCTCTGATCACGTACATGATGACGCCAATACAGAACCCTACCACACCTGCCCAGGTAAGATACAGTACTGCCCATATTGCAACTCGGCCATAGTAGAGCGCACATTCGGAGTGCTCAAGTCATGTTTCCGCTCCCATGACCACTCTGGTGGTGAGTTGCTGTATGCACCACAACTAGTGTGCAGGATCATTGTGGCAGTATATGTCCTTCACAATGTTGCAACACAGTGTGGAGTACCAGTGAACATGGTAGTGCCCCCACATCCACACCCACAGGCACACACCATTTGCGTATGGCTGGGCAAAGGGCACATGGAGAGGCTACCTGTACCGAGCTTGGGGCTACTTTTTTCACCTAAACTCCATCCCCTGTGGAGTGTGCACAATCATGCTACATTCCAGGTGCCAGTCAACGATGACAATGAGCCAATCAACTGTGCCCCCCAAACCACACTAAGAATGTGCCCCTGGATGTGCAAAATTGTGTGCATCCCTTACAACTTAAAATACATTCCTCTCTAACCAACACACGTAACGCATTGACACTACTACCAATATGCCAAACCTTCGGTTAAGTCACCTCTGTGTTACTCAACCCATCAGATATGTCATGTAAAATTATCCTTATACTGTGTCATGTTATGGCATGTCATGCAAAAGTATATTTGGAAATACCTGATACACAAGGCAAGTGTCACAAAGAGCTCAAGGATGGATGGAACAAGGGGCGAAAATAAACACTCGTACAGAGCCATAGAATCACTGAAACCATAATAGTCAATCCAAGTTACCTCTGTGCATGCCATAAAATCAACAGCAGTGGCAACAGTGATTATGTCTCATGATGAAGCTACAGTTTCATCAAGTGCATGAATGTGTTATCATGCAGGACCGAGGACAGGGCGGAACACACAGACGCCGTACAGGCATGGTGCAATCAGGAGGAGCAAGTGCACAGCCGTTTACAGGGGAGTGGCATTTGGAGGGTGGGAACAAGTTCAGGGGTGGTCCAAGTGCGTCCAGTCAGCAGAGGCTGGGGTAAGTGCCGAGAGATGCAACTTTATAGAGTAATTCATCAAGTGCATCGATGATGACACTAGTTCAGGTCCCGGAGGCAAGTGCACAAAACATTGCTGGGGGTGACAGGGACCTGTGAGATCCTTAGGTACATCAATCAGCCAGTCATCAAGTTGCAAGCAAAAAAGTATGTTGAGAGTGAGAGAGCAGGAGATCACTTAGCAGGGAAGAGGGAGAGAGAAGGAAGAGTAGAAGAGGAAACTCCAGAGGAGTTCCTGGAACATACGGATATGAGCCCCAAACAGAGGGTGGCAGGAAGGGTATCCCATAGGGTGGCCCCTGCTGATGATAATGATCACCCTAAAAAATTTGCATCTAGAACTGGCACAACTGAAGAAGGTTGGATTACCATGACGATATTGCTCTGGAGGGACAGCATTGAGGTATGAATATTTGCAAATAGGTAATACACAGACCCCACAAAGCTCTGTGTACAATGCATATTTTCTATGTATCGACTCTTTTAGCCACGGCTAGCCAGTGGAGGACAATCAGTGGCAGACCGATGTGGTCCCTGGTTTTGACATCAAGCGTAATCCTTGCAGTCTTTTTCAGAATGAATTACAGAGGGTGTGGATTCAAAGCACGGAGTTCGAGCAGGAGGCAGTTACAGTAGTGCAGCCTGGCTAAAATCAGGGCTGTGGAGACAGTGACCTGCTGGTTGAAAGTGAAAAAAGGTGCGGTACCTCAGAGAAGGTGTAGCAGGTAGTTGTACTTCCAAGAGATGACTGAAATGGGACATGAGAAGGAGAGATTTGAGGCAAACATGACCACAATCAGTTATATCTGTGCATGTTGTTGTGGCTGTACGGCCAAGGGAGTCTGGCCACAGAAAAAGTCTAAAAGCTGGTTCTGGGGCACAATGCAAATGAACCCAGTCCTGCAGGTGTCAAGGCAGAGGTTATTTGGAGCAAACCATGACTGAATTGTGGACAGACAGTCAGATATGAGTGATGAAGATGATGTGGCTGAGGGTAGCCTGAACTAAAGTACAGTGTCATCCACACCAAACTTGAATCCAGAGGTGAAAGTGCCAATCACATGTGCAAAGTCAGCCATGTACACGTAGAATCACCACAGGGATAGCTCATATCCCTGTTTAGCGCCACAGTTAGAAAGAGCCATAGAAGAATGAAAGCTTTCGTTGTGCACGTGGTATGGGTGGGCAGAAAGTAATGAGGTTATCCACACCATAGCTTGATCCCTGAACCCTGTGCACCAAATAAACAGTACTTCACTCGATACATGCGGTGGATCAGGGCACCAAGGACACATACAGCACATGGACAGGATGCACGCTACTGCATCAATAGCACAAAATAGTGTAGGAGATGGAAGTTGAGAAGAGAAAGGACTGCATGATCAATGTGACCCTAAGGAGTACTTGCTCAATGTGCATGGGGAGAGTAAGTCTACTACACTGAAGGCATCACGCAGAGCAAATGGACCCACCACCATCCCTTCCACCTAAGTGCTTCACACACAGGGAGTAGCTACCTGAGGAATGCAGGAGTACAGAAGTGTAGTACATCATCATGAAGCGTTGAAGACAGTACCAGGACCCAGACATCCCTGTGGATGATATCCCGGTATCACAATGTAATCCGTGCAGAGTGTGTGAGCCTCACAAGCATTCACCTTGCAGGATAGACGTTGGCCCTGGCCATGAGTCAAATGACGAGTCACGTATACATAATATGGCTAAACTGTAGGTATCACAGGGTAGAACAAGGAACACTTGTGAGTTGGATGTTGAAGTAGTGTAGCATGGAGAGCACCACAGCATGTGTAACTTTGCACCTCTCTGTGATGTTGTGGAAGTGTACATTAACTCTGTGCATCAAGAGCTGCAATCACACAAATATGTGGCAGTAAGGAAAGGGTGTCGTTGAATATAAATCCAACATTCCTGCCTTGGGATGAGTGTGCAGGAAGTGTGCACATTTAGGAAGGACAGAGTCAATGTCAGAAGTAAGCTGCAGTGGAGCCAATTGGGACATGTAATTTTGCAAATGGCACACAAGCCAAGGTCATTTTGAGGGCACCAGTCCAGCATGGCTGTGAGGTAGACATGGCGAATAAGGGTGCCAGTTTGTCAATAGGAACAGTGCTGAAGAGTAGTCTGTCTTCGTCATAGCACATGGATCAGTTGGACAATGGTTAAAACATGTGTTACAGCAGGAAAATGTATATGTCAAAGGTGCATGGGAAAGGAATGGATACCTGCATGATGCCACGGGTGGTGGTTGAAATAGGGTAGAAGAAAGGACACAGTATGGGGTTTCTATAGAATGGATTTTCTGGAATGACATAAGCAAGTCCACTGTCCGTTCATGGAGCATCAAAATGAGGATGGAATGCATCTCTCTGTGAAAAGCATGAGACATCAAGGATAGACAGGACAGCAGGGCATTATGAATGGAGTGATGCACCCATTCATCATGTGACCCCAGTGTCTGTTGCTCTGGACTGTTTCAATCCACACTGGTGTTGACACACATCCCCAAGAATGCCCCAATGGGTGTACATTTGTGTGTGGCCAACTTGGCAAGTAGTTTCTCCCGGAAGGTGTATGAAGCTATTCACCAGTATATTGGTGGTCAGGAAGGCTGTTCATGTGTCATATTAATGATGGTGTGCACAAGTGAGTGATTGATGGAGGATTGAAACTAAACACCAGAAAAGGAGAGTATGCATAGAACAGCAAGAGCATCAGACAGAGATGAGATGTTGGCAATGATGGTTCTGTAGGAGCAGCTGTACACCAATAGGAATGACACCTTCATGTACTTGTCAAATCATTTGACTACTTCAGGGGAGACATGAGTGAATGAGGAGAATGAATAATGATGATGGTGATTGTCAGGGGTTCCGAGGTGCAAAGGGTTGTGTTTGAAGAGCATGTCACTAGTTGGTTCTGTCAGTCATGTGTATTAGCAAGACATATGTGCTGGGAGCACGTACCAAAGGTACTGCGAATTAGGTCTTGGAGAATACACAGTGGATGTCTTGACAATCATACAGCTACTCGCCTCTTGCACCTCTGCCAGAACCCTGATTGATGGCACAACGTACTTCTGCACAAGCTGCAATGGAAGACATGAGTCAACAACACCAAGCAAATTGATAAAATCATCAACAATTAAATAATGGTAAAAGTACACTGTTAACCACCAGACCATGTTCGATACAGAGTTCATTGTCACCAAATAGCAATGGTGTAATGCTGCATCTATATCAATGCAGCGCCACCCTGCACCCAGACACATTGCACTAGAATCTGCATAAACCATGTTGCCGCATGCATGAGAAAAAGAATAAAACACACTAGCAAAATAACCCTGATGTGCTGTAAGACTAAATATCCCACATACCATCAGGCATAGCACCATGTTTGTGGCTTCACAGTGCTGTAGCACACTATAATAGTTGAACCATAATTGTGACCTGCCAAATGTGACAAACATCCTTGTTTGTTTGTTTGTTTGTTTGTTTTATTATTTGTAATGTGCAGCATACCCTAGGGTAACAGGGTGCAACAGTTACAAGTATATGCGAAGCTTAGTTACACAAAGAAATATACAGTTTACATACAGGTAATAATTAATTACATGTAGAAGTATTCGGTTTACAAGCAGGTGATAATTACAGTGAAATATGTATGGAATATATACATGGGTACTTAATTACAAGAGTAGTATGCAATAGGAGAGTGTGCAGGCAGTCTCCGGTGAGGCATTGTGTTCAGAGTATGGTTAGAGCGTGCAAATATATAAGGTGTATGAGAGGAAAATAGGTAAGATGCTGGTATAGAGTGAAGATGTCAAGTCACGTCAAGTAAAGGGTACTTAGGTAGTAGCCAGTCGATACTATCTCTATTCTAAGTAGAGGGTCAGTTACAGGTTGTTGTCTTTAACCATGTAATGGTGTTGGATCTAAACTTGAGATAGGGTTTGTCTGCTCTCAGGTTGAGAGGTAGGGAGTTCCACAATTTGGCCGCTTTCACCGGGAAGCTGTTACCTCCAATTGTGGAGCATTTGAAGCAAGGTATAGAAAGCCGGTCTCTGTTGGCTGCTATCATTGGTCTCGTGGAAGTTTGTTTGTGGAATCTCACCGCCAGGTAAATGGGTGCGGCATTGTTGAGGGATTTTTGAGTCAGTGATAGTGTTTTTAGGAGGATTTTGTCGTTGGTTGGAAGTCATGTCCCCCTTAATCCCACATACCTGCTAGGGATCTGATGTGTCACTCATTAGGCCTGATAAAAGTTGAATGAGGCACACCTCAGCCCAAACATCTGCAACTGACACAGGCCACAAACTGTTGACCATGCCACATGGCCCCAACAACCATGAAAGCCGGACACACAGATAGAAAGCACAGTTATCATAATTAGTGAAGTGTGGCCCCAGCAATCCATCTGATGAACACGACCAGAGCCATCATTAGAATCGCCCCCGTGTGAATCATGCCCCACTCCAGGAATAGTGATTGAGCACAAGGTAAGTCAATACAGAGGGAGCACACACAGTGCCCCACTCCCATGCAAACACCACAGAAGTGTCAACAAATGTCATGCACTTACCTGTTCATGGAACTCACCTCTCACGCATCTCTCGATGCACACCATCGAGAGATGCTTTATCGAAATGGAATACAATTTAGAAAAAACAGCACAAACCACACGAACATACATGATCAAACTTAATCACAGAAACAATATGCATACAACACACTGTGCATGGGCAACACAGGGTGCCACAGGGTGAATGGTTATCGATAGTGATTTGTTCAGGAGTACAGTGTACCATAACAGAGAGAGGGAGAGAGTGACACAGAGAGGGAATAACAAGGAAATGGCACATCAATGAGTACACAGCCTGGTCTTTAGATCTACAATGGCATGCTGCACAGCACAGTCAGTATGCCCATAGAGGTAAACACATAGGTAGGTTACACAGTGACATGAGCACCACTCAAATTACCATAACAGCATGTCAGCATGCAAAGGACATATTTCACCTGGTAAGAGAGTGAGCCTTTCTCCCCACTCTTACATGTGTTTTGCTGTGTGTTTTACATTTTTGGTTCATAGACTGTGGAGTCTCGCCTACTGCATAGGCATCATCTTTTTACTGTTTGTCACACAACACCTTTAGTGCAGTGACACAGGGTTGTCTTTTTCAGACTTCCCACTTTAAACTCCATTTTCTGGGACTGACTATTGTCTCCCAGAACACGTAAAGTTGCCATTGACTTTATTAGTCTTTTTAAATTCACAGACCAAGTACAAACTATCTTCAATAGAGTACTGGAAAGGGTTAATAGTTATCCCTTTTTGTCAGTTTCTCATGGAAAATTATTTTGTTCCCCTTTCTTTAAGATTTGGCTGGTGGCAGTGGTATCAACAATTTTTTTCCTACCGCGGACTATGAAAATATTATTGGTACTGTTTTAGGCTATATAAGTAGCCCCAAACTTTAAACTGCTGGACCCCTTTTAATTTTATTTGGTTCCGGCTGGGTTTATTCACCATTTCTTTTTGTAAAGGTCTTTCTCATGTTTTACTCTGCGCGCCAAACCACGTTTGGTTCCTTTGTTTGCCGTCCTTTGGTGGGCTTCTGCTCAGAAGCCCTCCTTAGGATCCTGAGTGTCTGGGTGGACAGGATTTGAGGGAGGGGTTTTAGGTGACTGTCCTGCCAGGACAGCCACCCTGCTGTGTGATTAAGAGCCAGGCTCTGTGAATGGTGGGAAAACTGCATAAAAAGCAGATCTCTGGGACTTGGAAGGAAGAGTCGCCACTGGATCGAGAGAAAGGAAGAGAGGCTGAAGGAAAAGGCCTGCTGCAACTACTGAACCTTCCGGTGAAGCCCTGCTGCGGGTCCAAATCTCCTAAACTTCGGCAACCGAGAAGATCTGCAAGGAATCTTCTCCCCTTGAGCTGGCGGGACCAACCAGTTTGCCAAACACTAAGCAAGGCCTCCCTCCCCTGGTCGAATTTGCTGTACATCGCTGCAGTGAACCGAATAGCCAGGATGACTGGACCCTGTTTGGGTTTTAAGGAGCACACCTTTTATTCCTCGCTTTGCTCTGCTGCTGGTTTCTTCCCTGGGCAGTGCAGGACACTCCAGTCTTCCTCCTTCTTGTCAGTCCGACAGTCGCTTCAGGAACTGTGAGCCGGCAGGACCTGCCAGGAACTTCTGCCTCAGCCACAGCATTCTTATTCTACTAAGGTACTGTTCAAATCTGGTTGTTCATTCCGTCCGACCGCAGTGAACGTGTTTGAAATCCTTAGGTAATCCGAGTGCTTGTCCTTCTCTACTCTTTTAAGTAACTTTTCTTCTGACCAACTTCGTTTCAAACTCTTGGCAAAGACTTAACCGCAAACTACTCTGAACTATGTGATCCTCTGCAAAGACCCTTAACCATTAACATTGGACCAGGCCTATTGATTTGAATCCTAGTTGTAGTAAGCCTTTTCTAGATTGCCCTGCCTACTTACTTGTTGGTGCTGCTTGCTGCTTGATTTCGAACAACCTTGTCTTTCCCTCACTTTTTATATTGCTGGAGTGCCATTTTGCTCACACTTCATTTTGAGCTTAACTTGTCCAGAATTCATTGGGTGGTGTGTAGTGTATTAAGATTGTGATTTTCTGCTGCTTTACATTAGTGAACTATTTAATAACTGATTGTGTAAATAAATGTATATTCTTTTACTCAGAAACCGTGAGTCAGTGTTTGTTTGAACCATAGCAATTGCTGTCCTTTATGTAACTTCTGATACTGCTCACTTTACTCTTGAGATAGGTCTTGCTGCTCAGCCATGGCTACCACTTTACTGTGTAGTACAGTCTTGCACAAAAAGTAAATTTGTACTTGCACTTGTAGTCTTAATTGTGTGTGTTGTTCACGAAGGGTACTGTATATGATTCTGTCCAACATAAGACAACAGACACATGCAGAAAACATGCACACCAATGAGGCATGCTCAACATGCAAGACAGTGCAAAAGCATATACACTGACTGTGTCTGCATGGTGTAAATCCCACATAACGTTCACCAATAAGTGTGTTTCCTAATTTGGTACAGGAAGGACAGTGTCTAGTGGAGGGTATGGGAAACATGGACTTCAAATGGTGCAGGGTGTCTCCCCTGGGGCAGCAGTCACCCACCGCCACATCACAGATTACTGGAACAACATAAAACAGCCATTGTGTAGTACCATTGACACAGCACACACGGGCAATGGAACAACAAACCTACAATTACCTACATATGCCATCCTCTGCACCGCCATGCAAACATGCTAGTTGACTTCACTAGGCATGTATGCACATACACCACAGCACAGCACATGTGTAGTCCTTGAGGAGTTAATGGTACACCTCAAGGGAAATAAAGATAAAAATGAAAAAATAACACAACCAGGAAAGGGCAAAACAAAATATGATATGGCAACATCTGAGATATAAATAAATCTAAGAATTAGAATGTCCATCTTGGACTGGGGAGGGGGCACCCCAGAGGAGGGGCAGGGTGCATGTCAACTCCCACATGGGTGGATGTTGAAAAAAATATTTCCCTCCATGTGCTCATGGACCGCACGGCTATCGTGAATTGGGAGGTATGTCTCTGCTGTGGCCACCTTCCTGTATAGAATCAGAAGGTGGTAGTGGTAATGGAGGTTGACCAAGTAGTGCCCTGGCCTGGTCCACACTGGCAGCGACCAGGCAGGACACAGATGGCTGCATATGCAACATGAAGCCTCAGAGTTCCTCATGCAACACCTCATGGGATGCACAGATTTCCTTCGAGATGGTCTGCCTCAATAGTTGCATCTCCGGTTGGTACTGTGTACTGAAGTCTGCCTCTAGCACTTACGATTGAAGATCTGAGTGCCAACAACTCTTGCCTCAGGGCTGCCCTGTGGGCCTGACCCTCTGCAAGCAGGGATGCCTACAGAGACCTCACATCGGCCGGTCGGCTCCTGCTGCTGGCCTGCATGTACTACCTGTGTGAGCAGCATGTGGATCACAATGCCTGCAGCTCATGCTCTACCTGTGTTTCTGGTGGTGTCATAGAATTTGCCACCCTATCCATGGCCTCAGCCAACATCTCATAGGCAGCACCTGTTATTGTGCAACACACAACATCGACTGCTCCCACACTGTCTCCCCAGTCTGCACACGTCCACCACTTGTGCAGGGCCCACACCTGCTTGACCCAAGGGAGCATGGCCCTTGATGTGATGCCATTGTCTGTGGCTCCAGGACTGCATCCCCCCCTTGGACATCTGGCCCAGGACCAGAAACCAATCCTGTGGAGCATGGCCTTGCAGCCATAAACACCACCGACGGATGTGACATGACTGACTGGCCCTGTGAGTGCACCTGACCACTTGCAGACACACAGGCTACAACAGCTCCAACACTTGGTGCACTCACCTCCAACAGCATAGAGGACTGGACATCTGGTTCAGCATCAGAGCTACTGATTTTATAGGAGTCAGTGTCAAACTGAGACATTCCTTGGATGGACTGTAGTACAAGTGGATTTTCGTGGACTGCCACACCATGTACTCCAAAGGTGGTCTGTTCCCGCTCAGACTCCCGTTCCTCCTCGACCTCCTCCCCTGTATCTAGTGCCTCATCACCTGCACAAGGACATATGAAGACATGAAGAATCAAGTTAATTGTGTCCACAATATACATCAATATCACACTGCTGTCCTGCAACACATTGCCGTGCCTGTTGCCATTCCAGAAATCACATATACACACACTATGTACAAGAAGCCATGTGAGCATGGCGTATGCACACTTGCAACAACATCCCATGTCCCTGACCATGTAGCCAGTGGATACATTGCGAACAGACATGGATCTCTGAGAGCCACATTCTGCTCCATGGCACAGCAAACTGTTGACAAATGCATGCTAAATGTGCATCATCATGTGGCTATGCAACATGCCATTACAGTACATGTGAACACATACACACATAATTACAGCCAAGTCCACTACAATTAAATGACACACCAGTGTACAACTGGCACAGGGAGTGCACACAATGTGGACAGGGCCTGAGTATGGAGTTCCAGTTGTGTGATGTGGAGAGAGTAATGACATGGACAGGGAGACAGGAAGAAGGGACAGTGACACACAAGAGGGACAGGGGCATGGACCCATGAAGTGTGTGCTGAGTGTAGGAGGTTAACAGGGAAGAATCCTGACACATATCTGACAACGGGGTCAGTGTCATAGCTGCAGCAGGGATGTGCATAGTATTGAAAAATCAATGTCACCCATGGCATACTGTCAGGCCCACAAGCAGACTTCATGGATGTTCTCTGGAGCATGGAAACGCCTACATACATGTGTAGATGCACTATCTACAACATGCAGTGCATGATGTGTAACACATGCTTCAGACACAAGCACTTGCCTAGTAGAGCAGAGTCACTAACATCACTCATGTAACTGACCAGGTGCAAAGTTGTGGTGGCATGTTAAAAATGTTTATACTGTATGCAGGTTGGTGATGACTACTGTCCCAATGCCATGTGCAATGGATGTGCAACACATGGGCTGTATCCACTCTGCAGTACACTGTGCACAAGCCTGTACACCATGACATGGTTCACCCAGGGCAGTCATTCAAATGCAGGCACAAGTGCAACCCAATCATACTTCTTTGTTTAATCTACATACACATACTCAGGATGCACACGCTTGGTCACTCACTGGACGTGTCCTCGTAATTTGGCAGGCCTCCCACGCCTTGCACCTGATTAACATGAATTAACTGGCTCATAGCCTCTTCATGTTGTGTGAGCTCCTGCTCCTGTGGTGATGACCTTCCAGTTGTCAGAGCAGAAGCAAGGTTGGCATCCAGCTTTTGTTTGGTGCGATGGTGGAGGTCATTCTACCGCTTCATGACCTGAGCAACAGTGCACCTTTCATTACCTAAGGTGTTGCCAGTGCACATATGTTGAGCAGGTGTATGTGTGCTCCCTGGCTGTGTGCATATGTCACAGGGGTGTGTGCCCACGAAGTCCACTGGAATCTGGAGTTCATCAATGAAGCTCTTCTTCCTCGACGTGGCAGTGCCCTGTGCCGTACATTGGGTTGAGCCTCTTCCTGTTGTGCACACTTTGCCTTCTTGGCATGTGGTGCAGACCCTGTGTGGCTGCGACCACTCAAGGCTCCAGATGCTGGACCCCTAGTGGCCTGGGCCATGGAATCACCCACTGATGCTGGGACAGCAGCTGACCCTGCAGGTCCCTGACCCTGGTTGGGGGGGGACTGGAGCTCTACTTGCACATCACTTACCCTTTGACAGACAGACAGTAGCTGCCCTACGGGTCTGTGTACCTAGGGGGGATAATAGCAGCTACTGCTGCAGCTCTCTGACCCTGGCTGGTGGGGACAGCAGCTGCACCTGCAGCTCCTTGACCCTGGGTTGTGGGGACAGCAGCTGCCCCTGCAGGCCCATGAACCTGGGGGGACAACAGCTGCTGCCCCTGCAGCTCCCAGACCCTGTTAGGGGGGCACAGCTCTCTCTGCACATCCCCTACCCCTGGAGGGGTGGGCAGCAACTTCTGCTGCATGTCCCTAACCCTGGCCACATCTGCCACCTTTTCCTCTTGGGGCCTTCCCCTCATGGCACAGATGGACTTGTACAATGGAAGGGCAATCGGAGTAAGAGGGCGTACGTGATTTAAAACGTACTTCTGTGGTCCAGCAAGGCTCAATATTACCACTGGTAAAAAAAATATATGGGACGCATAATGCACAGGTACCCCAAAAATCTAAAATGCATGTATGTGACACCTCGGTAGCTCCTGTCAAAATAATAAACGTTACGCAATATAATGTGGCACCCAGCAACATGAAAAATTAGTACACGAAGCCTGGAAAGCTACTGTAATGGTAATAATGTCCAGCCATTGTCAGTGATCCTGTCCTTGGCCCTGTGACCACCTCAGTGGATTCACCAGACTCCCAACATGCCTTTCTATCACCAGTGCTCCACAGCCCAGCTCCAGGACCACCTTGCCAACCCACACCTGCCTCGGGGGTTGCCATATCTCAATCAACATCTTTGGAGGTAAGTGGCAACCCTGTGGCAGCAAGGCAGAGGGCTGTCAACTTCACTGCCAAGGAGGTTGACATCCTGGTGGAACATGTCCTGGGGCATTATGATGCACACTTCAATGCCCAGACGCAGCACGGCAAGGAAGAACGTAAGCTGATCTGAGCTGATCTGAGATGGGATCATGATTGCCATCAATGGGGAGTGCGTGGCATCCCACACCTTCAAACATGCACTGGGAGGACCTAAAATCCAGAACCCACAGCAAGGCCCTGCGCTTCCTCCAGGCTGGTGCCACCAGAGAGGGGCTGAGGTGCCGGATCAACAACAACAACATGCAAGTCCTTGAAAAGTTCTACCAGGCGGTGCACACCCAGGTCAGCGAGTCCTCAGGTGAGTGTCCATGTTTTGCTGGGCTCCACAGTGCATGTGCATGTTCCTGTAGGTTGGGAGTGAGCACCTTAGGCTTACAGCAAGTATGCCTCTTGTACCAATGTATTTGTGCATGACCCAGACAGTGCTCTACATGTGTGCAGTGAACCATGAGTAATTTTAATGGGATTTAATTTGCTTTGTGTGTTGTACTGTTGCTTTTCACAATGTGCACATGTTTTGTTGCATGTGTCTGAGACTTGCCTTTCTGACAAGTGTGACAGATGAGGTTGTGTTAGAAACCTCATGTGCATGCATGGTGTTCATGTGTATGTGTCAAAGATGTGATTATGACTGGACATAACTCATGGCTGGATGAAACAGGTGCATTTAAATGTGTGACTTAGTCATGTGGTGGGATTGCCGTTGACGGTACTCTGATGTGATTGCTCATCACACTGTTTGAGGACTGCCAGCTGATGTGTGTGCATGACATGTGTATGGGCACAATTTGCATGTGTGTGTGACATGCGCAATTGAGAGGTTGTGACAGTGACATCTCTGGATGTGATTGTCTGTTGGAATGTACAAGCATGTATGTGCATGTGTGTACATTGCATGTACATGTGTGTTGTGGAGGGGGATGATGGTTGTTCCCTTTACCAGTGTAATTCATGTGCACATTTGTGTTGCCATGCACACATTGGTGCAGTACCCTGATGTTTGTGATCTATGTCACTGACACGACTCATGCCCCTGGCCCCCTCAGGTATAGCAACCCCCTAGCAGCAGTAGAGCTAAAGCCCTTCACACTGGCCCCATGGTCCTTAAAACTCCATTAGAAACATACATGGAGTCTTTGGCGCCAGGCTCATTATCAGGAATAAAGCAATACCAGTTTTGGACCTTACTCCAACCTGGAAGCCAGTAACACAGCTCAGTTCTTTAGAACCAAGCCATGCGGTGTAGCGTTTTGGGTGTGGCTGGGCATAGACCTACTTGGCCTGGAACTACTTTACCTGGGCTATTTAAACCACACCCAAACAGCAGAACACGCTTCGCGTTATTCTGCACTCCTGCAGCGTAACGCTCACCGTGTCCAGATCCTGCTCATCTGCTTCTCTGGTGGCCCGAACCTGAAGCCCTAGATCTGGATTCCATTAATTACCTGGAAGAACAAGAACAGCATTGGCTAGTAAGAACACTTACAGGTGAAGTAACCGGTCTTGAATCCATCCTGCGCTTCGCTTACCTCGCTCATCTCCAGAGTTCGCTGCAACCTGCAAAGGTAAAGAAACAAGGACAGCATTAATAACAATTCTTTCCTGGGCAAGCAGCGAGTCCTGGCAGCACCCTGCGCTTCTCTTACCTCGCCCATCTCCGGGTTTAATGGCAGCCTGCAAGGCAGAAGGAACAAGGTCAGCATTAGGGCAAGCAGCGCTTCAATCCCTCGTCACTCCGGAACATCACCGCAACCTGTACAAAGAAGGGAAGAGAACACAGGTTAGCAATTAACACCAATAAACAGCTCAGCGCTCCGCGCATCAATAACTCACTGTGGTCTTTGCCTACAGCGCAGCAAATCCGGGATCGCAACCATACCTGTGAAAACAAAAAGAGACATTGTTAGGGAACAGCGTAGTGCAGCAAGACGCCGAGAAGACAGAGAAAACGGAGGGAAAGAGACAGAATAAAGACAGAAAAGACATTATAACTCACCTGGACGACAGCAAGCAGAGTCGGAGTCACAGCCGGTCTGAACCCGACAGAAGGACACGGACCAGTGAAGCAACTAGGTCCACGGAATGCCTGCACCTACCACGCGCCCCTGCACAGAGACGCAGGATGGAGAGTTCAACGCACAAAAACCTAAGGTGAGCAATAACCCCAAGGGAGGGGATTTGGACCAGAGGGAGGTGGGTGTCCACCCATCACATAACCAGTATCTTAACCCTCCATGCTCCTGTTATAGGCACTACTCAATGTCTGGCACATAACCAAGCAGAGAGGGGTCCGGGATAGCACTTAGACCTCGATCCAGTATCGCGTGGCACCCCCATGGATACCAGGTGAGCGTAACAGTCTCTTTATCTGCAGTTGCATTGGAAGAAGAGAGCAGAGACAGTGCTGTGTAGGAAGGGAGCAGGGGTGTCTCCACCAGGCAGAGGTGCAAGGCCTAGCCACGCCCTCTGGACACACATCATTGGGGAGCAAGGAGCCTGATGCAGCATCTGGACTATCGGGCAAAGCTGTTAAGGGATAGTCCAAGAGGGTGAAGGTGGACGTGGACTCCTCAGCAGCGGCGGGACGGGTGAGACAACACAGGGGCCATCCAGTGCAGAAGATGCTCAGGAGTCATCAAGGTTGGCGGGGTGGAGGGAGAGGAGGAGACCGTAGTAACTCAGCCCATGGGTTCAGGTGGGGGTGGTGAGGCGGGTGTGACTACTTCAGTCCTGCCACACGGGCATGAGGCTGTGCAGGTCACCATGGAGGTGCCTGTGCAAAATCCTGTCCCTGGCCAAGCGGCTACAGCTGTATGCACCTGTTGGCATGCCTCAACCCGAACCCAACCCCAGGTGTCGAATGCTTCCACACAGACCGACACCCCAATGCCAGCGGCTGTTGTCATTCGGGATAGAGTGGTACCCCTGCTGGTCTGTGTTGGGAGGTGTACCGGTATGATACATGATAAAGTACAGGCTTGCTGTCATGTGCTTGCACATCATCACAATGACATATGGCGTCTCCTCAACTAGATAGCAGCATTCCTGGTCTTGATTGTGCTGCGTGAGCTGCCCACTAATGCAACCCCCTCCTCGTCTTCCTCCTCTGTGTTCCAGTCGTCCTCCAGGGCACCTTCCAGCCCAGATAACAACAGAGCCCCCTGTGCACAAGTCCCACCCATAATGGCCCGTCAGGTTGAGCAAACATCCCTGCCTGAGTTGGGAGTCGACAGTACTTCAGCTGAGGTGGTCACTGTGCCGATCCAGGCACTGACAGGAGCAACGGCAATGGAGGGAGAGCAGGCACCCATGAGCAGGGTACGGGCCATACTCCCCCGAGTAATGTCATCAGCTCGTAGGGTGTCCACATACAGTAAGCACCTGCCTTTATGGCAGCAGCAGGCTCTAAGGAGGAGGCTATTTTACTCATGGCGTCACATCACAAGGGGGCAGGTATACAGCATCAAACAGGATGCAAATGTGGCCCTGCAAAGCAGAATGTCTTCTGTGTTCATGCACTACGGGCAGTGTGTCCGGGCAGAGAGGCAGCGGGCTCAGGAGGCGACAGTGACAATGGCCAGGGTGGAGAATGCACTGTGTCAGGCAAGGAGGCGGACTGCCATCCTGGAGGCAACTTGCAGGGAGGCAGAGGGGTTGGAGAGGACCATGTTGGAGACCCTGCAAGCCCTCCAGGAATCAACAGAGGCATGACTGGGGGAAATGGACATTGTGCTCGATGATGCCCTGGTCCAGAACTTGAGTGAGATAAGAGATGAGGAGATGAACTAGACTGCTGCCTATGTACATCGTTCTGTAGGTGTACGTTTCCTTGGATTGTTTTGGAGAGGACAATCCAGACAATACTCCCGGTTTGGTTTGTACATAGATCTGTAGATGTAGGTGTTAGGGAGAATTCTCCAGAATGGCTAATTACCATTACCTACTGAGTCCCTCAGCAGCTTTGCTGGATTTCTAGGATGTACTTTTTCACCTGGTAAGAGTGTGAGCCTTCTTTTTGAAAATGTCTTTCTCTTGTTTTACTCTGCGCGCCAAACCAGGTTTGGTTCCTTTGCTCACCGTCTTTTCACAGGCTTCTACACAGAAGCGCTCCTTAGGCGCCTGTATGTCTGGGGGAGACAGGATGTGAGGGAGGGGTTTAGGACTCCCTGCACAGGTTCTCCTTGAAATGATTGGCTGTGGTGATTGTCCCGGCGGGACAGCGACCCTGCTGTGCGATTGACAGCCAGGCTGTGTGAATGGGGGAAAACTGCATAAAAAGCGGGTCTCTGGGTATGGAAAGGAAGAGACACCACTGGAACAAAAGGACCGACGAGGAGCTGACAGAAGAGGACCCCTACCACGGCTGAAATGCCCGGTGAAGCCATGCTGAAGGTCCGAATCCTCGAACTTCAATGACAGAGAAGATCCTCCAGGAATCTTCTTCCCCTGAGCTGGTGGGACCAACCAGTTTGCCCAAACTGCAAGCCAGGACTCCCTCCTCTGGTCAAATTCGCTGTACAGAGCTACAGTGCGCCGATTAGCCAGGAAGGTCGGACCCTGCTTGGGTTTTAATGAGCGCACCTTTTATTTGTTGCTTTAATCTGCTGCTGGTTTCTTCCCTAGGTAGTGCAGGACCCTTCAGTCTTCCTACTTCATGTCAGTCTGACAGTCACTTCAGGAACTGTGAGCATGCAGGAACTGCCAGGAACGTCCGACTCAGCTACAGCTTCTTCTCCATTGAAAGGTACTGTTCAAATCTGGTTGTTTGGTTCGTTCAGCTGCGGTGAAAGTGTGTGAAATCTTTCTCCACTCACAGGGTTTGTCCTTCTCTACCCTTTAACCTAACTTTTCTGCCGACCAGCTTCGTCCGGAACTCTTGGCAAAGACTTAACCACGAACTACCCTGAACTGTGTGATCTTGAGCAAAAGACTTTTGTCCTATTGACTTTGGCACTAAGCCTTTTTTATTTGATTCTATCACTGTAGTTCCTCTTTCTAGATTGCCCTGCTTACTTATCTGTTGGTGCTGTTCAAATTCTACCTAACTTTGTCTTTCCCTCACTTTTAAATTTCTGGAGTGCCATTTTGCTCCCACTTCATTTTGTGAGCTTAACTTGTCTGGAAACAAGAAGCCAAAGACCAAGTCGGATGCAAGGTCACACAGCCGCTCTCTTAGAAGACCCAATCAGGGTATGTAAGTTATGTAAACTCTATAAAGCTTGATAGACTCCAAAGTAAAATTGTTTACATATTCAAAAAATAATGATAATAATGAAAGTTCAGTGGTATTTCATAAAGATTTTTATCAATCACTGGTTTTGTGAAAAAATACGTCTCTTGGTATGAGGCGTCACTAATATCTTCTTAGTGAGGAACAAAAAAGCCAATAGCATTTTATGTCAGACCAAAACAATCTTTTGCCAATGCATTTCGGATTTACAAATCCTTCGTCAGGGCAAGTCTGTAGTTAACATTTATATTTACATAACATTCAAAAGAAAGTGTATCACAATGCACATTGACAAAAAAATATAAATAACATACCAATCATTGTAGTGGTAGAAAGATCGGTTGATACATAAAAGAAAAAATAGAAAAAGAGAAAGAATGAGCAATAAGAACTCTGTAAGTAATGAGGTTAGCGATGACAAGAAATGCAGAACGCGTTTACCTGAGAAAATGGCAGAATGCTTGCATGGACAGTGGCTTGGAGAACCAGAACCATGTGTTGGGCAGAAAGCTGCCCAGACAAAATCGGCGCCAAGGCGCAGATAAGCTGAAATGTAAGAGAGACATTGTAAGGAACCCGGGTGGGATCTGGGACAAATGACAGCAAATAGGTTTCTAAGTGATTATTTAGAGCTATAAACTAATTATACGCCTTAATTGGAATATGTCAAGAATTGCGGAAACAAAAAAATGTAAAAACAAGGAAACTGAAAGCATAGAGATAAAAGAAATACTCCAATACAAGACAAAGTAACAGGGGTGGAACTAGTGAAAGAAGATAAGAGAGTCATAAAAGAAAAATAGCAAATACAAAAGAGCCCTAAAGAATGCTGGGCTAATAAAAGAAAGTTGCAAAGTAAATACATAGTAATAACATCTATATCAACATTATTATATATATATATATATGACCACACAGGATCATGTCATCAAACGGCGGCATCTGAGGCTATTTTATGTAGTCATAGGAAAAATCATAGGAGAAATCAGATACATGAGTCTTGCTGCAAGTACCAACCCACTGTGGTGGTGTCGTCGCCAGACGGCACCTTGGGTCCCAGACCAAAGTCCAGGAAACACAGCGGGGGGGTCTAAGTCCATAACACATAAGATATATCACAGTAAATAGTTGCTAGAAATTATACCTTGAAGGCAAAGAGATTACACAATTAAAGAAAACAGTGATAATTTATCTCCTCGTTAATCCCATTGGGAACCAGACTCCCAAGTTTGTCAATCCAGAATGACTCCCTGCGATTCAACCGCTGGTTAAGGTCTTCATGTGGGTTATTTCTTGTGAGTACCTCTAAAACCACAAATCTAATCTGAGTCAAATTATGTCCATTCTCCAACCAGTGCCATGCTACGGCAGAGTTGGTGTTAGCATTACGAATACATGAACGATGCTCATTCCACCTTGTTTTGGCCATTCTTGTGGATTGGCCCACATAAAATTTTCCACACAGGCATTTAATGCCATAAATTATGTTGGTGCTGTCACAGGTTCCATAGTTTTTGAGCAAAATCTTTTTCCCTGTTCTGGGATGGTTAATGGAATCTCCCTTGATAACTAAGTTGCAGTTAGTACAGTTCAGACAGGGGTATGTACCCGTCCGTTGGGTTATCGGTTCCTTAAGGGGTGGTCTTGTGTGTACAAGTTCATCTCTCAGATTCCTGCTACGTTGGTAAGCAAACACCGGTAATTCTGTGAACCAGTGATTGATAAAAATCTTTATGAAATACCACTGAACTTTCATTATTATCATTATTTTTTGAATATGTAAACAATTTTACTTTGGAGTCTATCAAGCTTTATACAGTTTACATAACTTACATACCCTGATTGGGTCTTCTAAGAGAGCGGCTGTGTGACCTTGCATCCGACTTGGTCTTTGGCTTCTTGTGTATTTTTGAATTAGGGTGTCTCCTTATTCGTCACAGCCAGCTCCTTTTTATAATTTGACAACAAGGAATCTTCAGAGCAACGAAACTTCTACATAGAAACAATTATTTGAGAAATGTGAATATCGTATAGTGGTTCCCACTCTTTTTGCTTTCTGCTTAACTTGTCTGGAACCTATTGAGAGTGGTGTGGTGTATTAAGAGTGTGATTTTTAAACTGCTTTACTTTAGTGAAATGCTACACAACTGATGTGTAAATAAATGTATATTCTTTTACCCAGAAACCTTGAGTCAGTGTTTGAATCATAGTTATTTCTGTCCTTTGTGTAACTATCGATACTGCTCACTTGCTCTTGAGATACGTCTGGCTGGTCAGCCATCACTACCACTTTTACTGTGTAGTACAGGCTTGTACCAAAGGTGAATTTGTACTGTCACTTGTAGTCTTAATTCTGTGTGGTGTTCCCAAAGGGTTCTGCATATAATTCTGCCTAACAGTAAGTGTTGTTTTTAAATCCAGAAATTTTTTTGTTTTGTATATACATGTGCAAGATTTTATTTCTGATACAGACTGTATGATTTTAATACTTCTGCATATTACAGTATTTATTTACTCAAAATCATTGCTTATTGCTGTTCCTTTTGGTGTCTGCCTCTATACCTAGGCTATTTACGAGCTGTGCTTCTCTCCATTGGTCATCATTTTTGTGGTTGACTACACGCATGTGTATTGTTGCTGAGATGGTTGGAGAGGGCACTATCCACATGTGGCTGTCCGGTGCTGGTGTATCAAGTAGATGGATGGTTGTCCACTGTCAAATGGTATTTCCTTTCAGATGTACAGCATCACTCAGCATTTGCCTTCACTGTGGTTGGGGTGGAGGGAAGTGGGGTGACTGTGGGAGTGTTACATGTTCAACATCAGGGCACATGACTTAGTAAATGATGTGAGACACAAAGGTGATGGGGCTGGCAGGTGGTGTCCCGTCTGGAGGGGGCTGCCTGCAGGGGGTGTCACATGTGATGGGAACTGTGAGGTGGTGTCCTGTCAGGAGGTGGCTACCTGCAGGGTGTGTCACAGGTGATGGGGCTGGGGGGTGGTTTTCCATCTGGAAGGGGCTGTCTGCAAGGGGCTGCACAGGTGCGGAGGGCTGGGTTGGTGATGTCCCGTCTAGTGGGGTCTGCCTGAAGGGGATTGAGAGGTGCTGATGCGAGATTACACAGGGGTGCGGTCGGGGATTGTGAGGTGTTGACGCGTGATTTTGATGGTGTACGGGCTGGGCTTGCGTGGGAGGGCGTGCTTTTTCTCTGGGGTGCATCCAGGGATTGTGAGGTGCTGACGCGCGATCGCGCTAACGTGCAGTCGGGGATTGCGAGGTGTTGACACGCAATTCCGCTGTTGTGTGGGCTGGACTTGCGTGGGAGGGCATGCGTTTTCTTTGGGGTGCATCCGGGAATTGCGAGGTGCTGATGCTCGAATACACTGGGGTATGTCTGGGGATTGTGAGGTGTTGACATGCAATTCCAATGGTGTACGAGCTGGGATTACATGGCGGGCACATGTTTTTGCTGAGTGGTGTCTGGGGATTGAGAGGTGTTGACACGTGATTTCGATGGGGAGCTGGATGCTGGGCAAGAGATTGCACGGGGGCTTGCACAGTGTTAGGCCTTTCACCTGCTTTTTAGTGTGCGTGGAGGTGTGTTGGGGGCATTTCTCACGCAGCTTGCTGTTACTTATTTTACAGCTACTGATGCCTCTGGAAATCCATGAATTTCCCGCACCTCGCATGTTTTTATCTGCACCACGGCTCGTGCAAGGTCCTTCTCGGCACGCAGAACTTCCAACATTTCATTTCTGCTCCATATTCATTGAATCGGGCCCAAAGTGTTTTTGTAGTTTGATATGAAAAAGGCTATCATTTATATCAGTTTGATATAAAGTGAATATAAAGTTTACATAAAAATGAATCTTAAAGCGCGCAAGGGCAAAGTGAGTTGTGAAGTGAGTTGTGAAGAGAGAGACTCCACATTGTAGGGTTGTGTCATGGTGACGCGTTGATGCTGCGGGAGCGGGTTTGGTTTTTAAATGTAGTCCTGATGCCATGATTTTATAAAACTTTTTATATAGATTTACTATAAGTTGAGGCATAATAGCCAACATCACTATTTTATACCACTTTTCATATAGATTTAATATAAAAAGGAGGTTGTGTTTTTTTAAAACATACTGTCATAATTTGAAAATGTAAAGTGGAGGCTAGAGCTATAAATAGGTTTAGGAGGGTTTTGGCATTTTAAAGTGAATACAAGCACAATAAAAATGTATAAATGTGAATAAAAAATGTCTTTTGATAATAGGTCAAGCCAGGGTGGACAGCTCAGATATGTAGTGGGCATGGGGCTAACAGCTATGCGTGAGCATGCCTGGTCATGCCCCCAAATGAAAACATTGTAAATATAGGATGATAGATGACAAAGCAGGCATTGGTATGGTAATGTTTATTCATAAAGCGCCTATACACAAAGAAAGTGTTTCAATGCGCTCAAGGAGGGAGGCAACAGGGGGGAAAAAACAAGAGTCATTCAGAGCCCTTGAGTTTCTGAACGATAAGCAGTCTGCTGAGGCAGAGTAAGTGCATATAATACAGTTTGGGTATAATATGGTTATAAATAAAAACAGCTAAATTGCACTGCATGAGAATATATATTTTACTAACATTATAGATAGAATGAAAATAGACTTTGGAAAAAAAAAATTAAAAAAACAGGCAAGGGCTGTTTTACAGGGCTGAGACCAACATATTGTACGCTGTTCTCATTGCCTCTGTAAAGTGTATGTTTTACAGTGCCAAGGGTTGGAACTAGAGCAACAGGATTCTGCATAGTCTGGCCAACCAGAATGGTTATGCCATTTGAGACTTTCATGGCTGCAAAACAGTCCCATGCAGGCAGAAACAAAATGACAGAATGCTTTCTGGTAGTGCATGTTTCCCATTTAAAGACAAAATGTTCACAAAAACAGTTTCCTGCCCCAGAGGCAGACATGAAACCATTGAAAATATTGCATGACAAAGCAGAGCTATGGGTTTAATAACCATCTAAGTTGCATAGCATGAGAATATATATTTCACTAACATTATACTTGACACAATGAAAATAGAGTTTGGTAAATGATGCTTTACAGGGATGAGAAAGAGTTCAAAGTTCTCGTTGAAAGTGTAAAATGTAGTTTTACAGTGCAACAGAATTGTGTGCATACTACACAGCCAGAAGTGTTAGGCCATTTAAAAAGTTCATAGCTGCAAAACACAGTTCTATGCAGGCAGAAATAACATGTTCTGGCATTGGATTCTGTCATTTAAAAATTAAGAATGAAGCCCTGGGCAATGTTTGCTTCACCACACACACAAAGAAGGAGAGACAGGCTCTTATCTATAATGCTCACAGCTGACTGAGGCATCAAATTCACATCTGATGGGTGGCTGAGCTCAGTTTTCTTTTTTCACACAGGCTGAAGAATGATGCAATGCTGAAACTGCGCCTTGCAAAAACGCATGGTCCTCTCAAGTTATGTCTAACTAGCAAGTGTTATGTAAGCATGATGCTTATGAAATGTATACAAACAGCATCCTTTTTGTGAAGATTAAGCATGACTTATGAACTTGTAGAGGGCTGAGTCATACTTTATGTGCAGCATATGCAAGGTTTAGGCTGCTGATAACCTGACACAGAGGGTGTGTGTGTCAATTGGTCTTTAAAAGCAGACTTTGGAAGTCAGCCAAAAAATTGTTTTCAAGCTACAGAGGATTGCTGCTGCCCTGTGGTTTGGAGCATTGGTATTCTGCTATGTGTAATCCCTGTGACAAAAGAGGCCTTCTTTGTTATGAAAGAAAGAACATTAAGGTAAGATGGATTTCACATTCCAAATGAGGAGCAAAATGTAAAACAGATTGTGTTTGGTGTTTATATATTGTAGAGGCTGAGAGCAGCTGGGAAGATTTAGTATTTCTTGCACACTTTTATTTTTCTTTGCAGCCTTGCACAGGGGTGTTTGGGCATTTCATTTTACAATAAATAGCTGTGTTTCCTGACTTTATATGTTACACATGATAATGTACAGCAGAGCTCATAAGTGTGAAATATTTAGATAGTCTTTACCTGCAAAGAACATACTTTTTTAGTGCTGAGAAGGTGTTCAAAGGTGCTAACATGTGTTTTATGACTATGCATGCTGTCAAGGGGGGTACATAATATTTTTTACAAGAGATGCTTGGTGCAAGAGCCAATGTATTTAAAGCTTATGTTCTAGCTTGTGATGAACTCATCTTGTAATTTTAAGTATGGGACTGTTTAAAAAGCACAAAGTGACACAATGTGACAACAAATGGTAAACCTTACACGTAAGTAGGCTGGAATAAGTGACAGCCTACATTTTTAAAAATGAAAGCTTCAAACATGGAGAACATGTTATCTAGTCATTACAAAGTGTGGGCTTGTGCTGAGATGTAAGACTACAGCCGTTTTGCAATGCAAGCTTGTGTAAATATCTTTATTTTAAACTATGTGAGAAATATTCACATTCTGTCTTTGGAATGTGTCTGGATATATAAGGCAAACTAACATTATTAACCTTTATGTGGTATAGGGTTCTGGCAGCCTGCAGAAACAGTGGTAAGCCTTATTTTATAGATTTAGAATGTCTCAGGTGTTATATAGTGCGCAGCGTTAAATATCCAGGGAGTGTTTAGAGGATAGTGCACAAATTACTAAAAAAAAAAAAAAATATTTAAACCTACAATTATTTAAACATGTTTAAAAATAATGACGCCTGACTGTAACTTTGCAAACTTCGCTTATCACAAGCTACATGTGGCTTTATGAAGCAGCAGATGACACGTTTGTACAGGCCTTTTTGTGGTAAAAACTGCAACACATTAATTTTGCTGTCACAAAACCAAACATAAATGTTGATTAAAGCAATGTTACAAATGCATTCATTGTTGGGCCAATGTATGAACACATTTTAGAAGACAAATGACATAGAGAAGGTTAATAGCCATGGCTTTTATATAAGTATAGTGAAGTAGAAATTATTGGCAAATGTTACACCTGGGCTGCGCTAGTAATGTTGGATGATTTAGTGTTTATGGAAAATAGTCTGTCGCATTTGAGCCATCTGAATTTGAATATAGGGGTGCAGAAGGAGAACAGGTATAGACTATATTAAAGACTCTGGGACTAGTTGGAAAGTGTTTCTTTTTTATTCAGCATGCACAAAGTGACAAATTTTGAAACAAATTCTGCACCAAGGCACTACATTTATGTTGTATATTTTATTTGAGGTTTTTTTAAAGCACTTTACATCAAACCGCTGTACATAGAATCAAGTAGTACAATAAATGAGAAATACCAAATCAAAATTAACTGCCATATTAACCAGTGTGAAGTAAATAGACTCGAGAGAGTGACGGAGCAGAGGAAGCACTATGATAGAGTGAAGGGAAAGGGGAAGAGCATTCCAACACAAGGGGGCCAAAAAAGAGAAGGAATGGAAACGTGATTGCGTGCAGGGGGGGCAGAGAGTGACAAGGCAAAATTGAGAGCAATATTGAAGTGTGCGAGCGGGTGTGTAGAATGAAACCAGAGAATAGAGATAATCTGGGACAAGGCCATAGAGAGGTTTAAAAATTAAACAGAAGAAGTAATATTTGAGACAGGACTGCAAGGAAAGCCAGCTAAGAGTAGAAAGTGAGGTAGGACTAGATTTGCGAGGGGCTAGAAGAAAAGGTAAGCAAATAGACGCATTGAAAATTGATTTAAGGGATGCAAGACGGGTACGAGGGAGACCAAAGAGCAGAGAAACAGCAAACAAGGCAAAAGAAAATGAAAGAAGATACCAAGAGCTTGGTGGCATTGAAGGTTAGGAATAGACATGGTTTGCAGATATTACATAGATGAAAATGACAAGCGTGTGAGGATATAGAAATATGATGCTTAAAGGACAGTTCAGAGTTGAAAAAAATCCTAGGTTGAATGCTGTAAGAGAAATAGATAATTGGGAAGGAGGAAATGAAACAAAGGACAGAGAGAGAGAGGAGATGGAATATTGTTAGTAGGGAGGAAAAGTACCTCAGTTTTGTCTGCATTAAGAGCCAGAAAATGAGCTGATAACCAAGATTGGATGGCCAGGAGACCTGTAGAAAGTTTAGTGTCAATATCAGAAGAGAATGAAGAAAAGGAAAGAAAGAGCTGAATATCATCATCTTAAAAGTGATGGGAGAGACCAGAAGAAGACATAACTTTGGCCAAGGGGGAAGTATAGAGAGAGAGAGAAAAGGAAAACGTCAAGGAGTGAGCCTTGAGGTACACCGTGAATAAGCCAGAGCAAATCAGTGGAGGCCCCCGACCAAGATACTGAAAATGTCCTTTGCGATAAGTATAATTTAAACCAGGAAAGAACCCACCTGGTGACACCAAAGGTGGAAAGGGAAGCTAGCAGAAGAGAGCAGTCAACAGTGTCGAAGGCAGCAGATATGTAGAGAAGAACAAGATGAGATAAGGGTTTAGAGTAGTGTGCAGAAAAAAGAGAATCTAGAACAGAGAGAAGAGTAGCTCCAGTAGAGTGAAAAGGGTGGAATCCAACCTGAAAATGGGACAGAATAACATTGTCAGAAACAAAAGTAGAAATGTGAGGGTAAACAATGCGCTCAAGTATTTTAGAAACGTAAGGTAATAAGGAAATAGGGTCAAAGAAGGGTCAGCAGACCGTTTCTTCAAGATGGGAATGACTGAGGCATGCTCAAATAAGTATGAAAGTTAGAGAATTGAAGACAGATATTAATGAAGTAAGATATGAAACAGGAGAGGGATAGATTTAAGGAATAAGTATTGAGGGCATCATCAGTGAGGAGTAGCTTGGGTCTATAGGTCCAGCAGCCACAGGACCTACATCTGGGCATACCCGTCCCACTTGGAGTGACAAAGCAAAAACAAAGAGGTGATGGCTGGAGGGTTTAGACTGAATCCAAACCTCTGGCATTGGTCTGGGCAACCCTCCAGACCATCGTTCATCGACTGCCAAGCCATTACCAAAGGGAAAAGACCATATGCAAATGTAAGCCAACTTTATTTAAAAATAATATAAAACATATATAGATTTTATATAAAATTAAGGTTCTTATCAAATGTACTTCAACTTCATATAAAATCAGTTATAAAGTCATAACATCAGCTACTGCGCCTACACTATATAAAAAGTATTATAAAATGATGGTGTCAGCACTATATTTAAAAACCAACACGTCACCAAACCCTAACATTCGCAGTCTCTCTCTTCACAACTCACTTCGCCCTCCAATAGGCAGCAGTGCAAGCGAAAGTTCCCAGACACATTGGGCCTCATTACGGGTCTGGCGGTAGCTGTGCCTGTAACAAAGGCATATCTACTGCGGGGCCCGTGATTTTACCGGCACCCTCAAATGGGCAATTACCGGGTCATGCCGAGGTCGGGTGCCAGCAATAAGGGACTCCCCATCCCCATTCAGCCCCATAGGGCTGAATGGGAATGGGGAGTTCGGATGCACCGGCACCGTTCATAACGGTGTTGGTGCATCCACGAGTTGAGCACAACTCGCAATATGGCAGTACGGTAGCAACGTTGCCGGTAGCGATACTGGCGCTGTTGTTGCCTTACCACCATACTTGTAAGGAGGCCCATTTATATTCACTTTATATCAAACTGATATGTATCCTTTTTAATATCAAACTTCAAAAACACTTTATATAAAAAAACATACATTTGATATAAAATAGATATCTTTCACATCAATTTTAGATTAATTTGATATCACGTTTATATCAAAACCATATCAAACGGAAGGCGGGACTAAGGCCGGACACAGGGGGCATTACCACCTGTCACAAATTCAACTTTGCAAACACTGAAGGCATTCCAAAGTCTTGCTGGCTTGTTATGGTGAGCAAACATTAGTATAGATAGACTGGCTACCTCATACAAAGTATTAGGCAATATATAGAAATACGATCACATGTGAAACTGTAATTCTCATTGCAAATTCTGAATGGTTTCAATGTGCATGCTAAATTAAATCCTTACTAAAAGTGTCATGATGTGTGGCTATAAAACAAACTGTCCTCATATCAAATTGTTAATACACATGAAAATATATGTGGATTGTTTGCCCATTAGTACATATATCATGGTAAATTAGAAAACTGGCATGAGGTATTTCAAAGAATTGCTTTGATACAAAAGATGAATGTAGGGTTTTAAGGTAATATATACTTCACGCATCAAAAAGGTTATTATTTTTGCAGTTAGCAAGCATAAAAGTGTAATATGTAATTAGATGGCAGATATACCACTGGCTGAAGAATAATGGGCAAACACAATACCTCATTGAATGATTGCTGTACGTTTCACGGGTTAAGGCGCTCCAGAGCTCCTTAAGATCAATAACTGCCAGAAATTATATTGATTATCCATCTGCAAAGCCTTTTGCAAGGCATTACAATTGCATGTTCTGAGCCATCTCCTCCAGGCAAGACAGATATTGTGAAAATGAGTAACAACAAATAGAAAAATAACACAAATGGATTAACTGTGGTGTGTGTTAGGCTGATGATGAAATGGCGACTTTTTTTACATTGGGAGAACTATCTAATCTGAAATCTGAAATGGACATACAATGAATAACGAATGCCTTTTGACGTTCAACATATGCCATGCATTATATATATTGCAAAACTACAAATAGTCTGTTTCATTTTGCTTCGTGCAGTACAGTTGTATGAATACGCTTTCCAACAAATATTTGTTTAGTCCGGTGTCACTGAAACTGTTGTGCCGCTGCACCATCTGACCTCCTAGTTGATTTCAATAGCAGAATAATAAATAATGCTGTCTTTGAGGGATTTTGTTTGCAATTTTGCAATGTGTTTAAACGTAGTATAGAAAACACATTTTTGAATCAAATTGCTGCTGTTTTTTTTCCAGGTGTATCTTTTTTTCTGACTAACGGCCTGATTCGGACAAGCGTTTTATAATTGTGCAAGCCCGAATAAAAACGCTCTGTGAATCAGGCCCTAACAGTGAGGGTAATATGTGGCTTGAGCCTAATCAAAGGTTTGCGATCTCAAAGATGTTATTTTGACAAATAAAGAAAGCCACAACTATGAATGTTTGTATTGAAAACCTATATTGTGGAGAAGGGTTGCTTTGACTTCCCAAAATGTGCCCCATGGGAAAGTTGACCCAGCCAAGGGGATTCCCGCAGGATTTCTCTGGTGGAAAACTCCCTGTGCGTCTAATAGTGACGTTCGAGGCTTGCCATCAAATCACAATCCTGAGATTCAAGAGGGCATTTTGCCAGCCAATCAGAAGTCCTGCGTCATTCTAAAATAGATGTGAGGGTGTTTAAAAGGCACAGATTGCATCATATTTTCTTTGTGGGTTATGCTTGGCTGCTGGGTTAGGAGTGGACAGAACAAACGCACAAGTAAGCACAGATCAGCCCTTGGAAGAGTTTTCGGGTTCTGTTGGTGAGTTGGGAGTGGACAGAATAGGTTCACAAATGTATGGTAGTAGTTGGGTGTTAGTTTCTACTCCATTGGCGCTGGCATGGTTGTTTAAAAGTGCTTTTGACCCACTCAGTTGGGTACACTTGTTTGTTTATTTTTTCATTTTTCACTGTCCATCATCATGTAGACACTATTTCATCTAGTGCCAGATATTCTAGACATTGATTAACGAGTGTAACACATAATGTTGCAAGCCAGGATAGAAGATGAAGATGGGAACAGCATGATTCAGGGCCACCATGAGTACAAGATGCAAAGGAAGTCCAGCATGAGAGTTGAGAAAGGGTGACGCACCGTGAATGAATGAAGTCCATGAAAGCCAAATCCTGCATTGGCCACAAGACGGTGAAACCAGAATGTATCAGGACAGACGCCTGCAGAAGTAGGCTTGAGTGGGGAGAGGGGGGAGCACGGTAGAAGAATCAAGCAAAACAGGCAACACCTGTGTGCGAGAATGGTGGGCGCACAAGGGAACATCACAGGGGAACCAGAGGGGATGGGGATGGCTGTGGGGACAGAGGGAGTAACACATGTTGGTGCATACTTTCCTGCTGTCTGAGCAGGGGGTCGGGCCCTGGGTCCTCCTCATCCAAACAGGTCCAAACAGGAATTGCCCTTTTCTTCATCTGCCCTCCGCTTAGGATGCCCGGCCGAGAGACACCCTTGATCTAATAGTTAAGACCAGGAAGGAAGAGGCAGGGGTAAGAAGGTGGGTGGTGCTTAGGCCAGGTGACCTAGATCCACTTGCACCTGCTCCCCATCTGCATTGATGACTTCTCTGCAGGAAGTCTATATTTTCAGCAGTACAGTGCTGACATTCCTGGACTGCTGAGTAGTTTTGATAAACACTGGTATGGTGTATACACACTACATTTTCCAAAATAAACAAGTCCAATACGTGACATTTGACTTTTGCTGCTTCATCCATAGAGGCATTCTGTTCAAGCTGATCATGCAAATCAATCACTCTACCACAGGTTTCGAATTAATAACTTCTTGCAGGTATTAGAGAAAATAATTCTACTGTCTAACCATATTTTAGACTGTATACAATTACTGCCTTTGATGGTTAAAGGCAATCAGGTCAAGTACTGTGTCAGGAGACTACCTGAAAGGTATGTGATCAGTCCTTAGTGGTGCAATTTCAATGCCAATATGGGGAGACAGACTAACCTCTGTACAAAGAAGAAGCAATGAAGAGTATTTCAAATCTTCTAATACTTGTAACTATTGACAGTCAATGCAAAGCCATTTTAACTTTGGACATAATAGACACACCATGGGAATACCACATTCAGAAGCGTTGGACTGAATGGCGAGACATACCTGGTAGGTAGGTTCAAATAATATTCAGTAGTTGAAGTACAACTTGATATCCACTCTACTACAATCTCACAATAATTAAACACCATAACTAGAAAAAACAATTTAAAAAAAGAGCATTGAAATTAACCATTACTGGGGATTGAAGGAACATGTCAGCTTCGAGGATGAACATTTGATTTTTTACATTTCAGTAAGTAGAGTGACTGCTATAAGAGACAGACATTTCAAAAATCGATTACCTGGATTTGATTTGTTGCTAGCCTTCCTAGAAGTCATGTGAAGACACTTTTCCTTCATTCATCGCTGAATGCATTACACAATTATGAGCATAGGAAGTAACAAGTGGGGATTCAGGAAACCCCTGCAATAAAGGTTCCATGTTGTCTACATATGACTGGACTAAAACCTCCAGATCCCCCAGAGACAAGTGTATATTGGAAACAACAGAACAGAGTGGAGAGCCCTTTGAAGTCCACATGCTACAAAAGCCGGAAATGAGTGAAACATCCAATGCACAATTTGAGACTTGACAACATGGAAATTCTGAAACCATCTTAATTATGCTCTGCCAGCCCTACAATAAATGCCATCCTATCTAGTGCAATAGGAAAGCCCATGGCATCAACAAGATCAGGGTGGCCATGTGCCTCTTACTCACAAATGGTTGTCTAGCTTGCCAGAATTTCAGATTCAAACCATCACTGGGGAAGAAAGTCAATTGAAAAGCAGCTGAAGAGTTACTCTATCCTAATCCTAATTTCTTACACATAATTGCATTATGATCCTAAACAAATGTCTGCCCACCATGTCCCAAGAACGCATTTTTGAACAGTTTACGGAACATCATTGGGCATAGTTTCTTTTTCTACTCCCCCATTGAACTTTTGGGAGATATTCATCTTTGGCCTGATTGTCCATCCAGGCAGGAGTGTGGCCATGTTCTGTATTTCCCTTCTTCTCACATCCTTTTGCTTATGATCTCACCATCTCACAACAAAGGTCACTGCTTACACATGGTTATGTCCTGAGATAACTGTATTTTGCATATTGGCCCTATTGCAATCTCCTGGTCAGATAATGACATACAGTTTTTTTTTAATCTTGGCACTGATAACAAATCATTTGCATCTAAACATGCTCCTTTCACTATAGCCTTCTGCAATAAATACCCTATTCTCTATGTTATGTTATGCTATGTTATGTTGCTTTTTACCGTTCACTGCTACCACCCAAAGGCCATCTCCAGGCGCTCATGTGCTTCTGCGAGAGAAGATTGATGGGTGTGTTAGCAGGGATAGGATGATAGGATAGGTTCAGAACCAGGAGGAACTGGCATCTGTGAGCGTTGTCATGCGCATGGGAGTTGGTTGGGGAGGCCCTTTATGTTATAACCATATGTGTAGGACTCAGTGCCTCAGATGTGTGCTAATGTGTGTTGTGTGTTTGTGTCGTGTGATGTAAGGGTGGGGTTTGTGGCCGTGCACGCTGGCTAGTTGTATCCGTAAGGGGACCCCAGTCACGAATGACTGTTAGGAGTTTGAATGTATTGTGTTGTGTACATTTGTGTAGTGTCGATTGATTCATAGACTATGTGCCAGGGTTTTCCATTTAATATTGTTACCAAAGTCTCAGAGAGTTGGTTGGGTGCAAGCATTAGATTTGTTCTCAGTGTGTCTATGTGTAGTGTAGCTATCCCCTAGTCATGTATAGTGGCGTTGGTTATGTTGGAGGAGCAGGAAAGGCAAGGAAGTGGATTTTGTAAATCGGTAAGTTTGACAATGCCTCTGGCGTGAGACTTTGATTGCCTCTCCATGGTATCTACAACATTCTTGATTGTTGTCCATCGGTCAATCTTGCCTCCTCTCCAAACCTGGAGGCTAACTTTCCCTGCAGGTTTGAGGGCAGAGGGTTGGCTGTACCTAGTGTGTTCCTGGTTACTCATCTGGGTTTAGTAGTAGCAGTTGGGTTTATACTTGTTGTGCAGTTGGCTGCTAAGTGGCGGCACAGCTGGTGTTATAATAAATGGGGAAGTAGTGCTCGACCGGGTTGGCTTAGTTGTAAAGGTGGGCAGGTTAGGGTGATGCTTAGGTGTTAATACTTTGCCTGTCTGAGTTTGCTTGGTGCATATATTGCGCATGGGTGTTATTCCTGAGTCTGTCTGTTGGTTGGGATGGCCTTCTCTTTGTCAATCATTCCATTTGTTCGGCATGGCTGGGGGGTGGAGAATGTGGGCAGTGGGTAGTTCTGATACTCCTTGATTTTGCTGCTATTCTCTGTGACCTTGTCCCTTAGTGTGCTTCTTTTGGCCCGTGATATCTTTGCTGTCAATGCCCATTTGCACTTCTTATTATCAGTTGAATAACCAGGTTTTGAGTCATTTCCTGAAGGTAGTGTGGTATTCTGTGGTTCTAACTTCTTTGGGCATGGTGTACCATTGTTTAGAGAATGCTGTTCCTCCGAATTTCATCTTTTCGTACTGATTTGTCTCCATGTGTAGTTCATCACTTGATCTTTGGTCGCTCCTTTGCTGGTAGTGGCTGATCTTGGCTTGGAGGAATTTGGCTTCTGGTCTGTGTAAGGCTTTGTGGGCAATGCAGAGGGCTTTGAACTTGACGCATTTGTTTACTGGTAGCCAATGAAGGCTTTTCAGAGCTGGAGTGATGTGGTCTCTTCTGTTTAATCTTAATATGAATCTGGTGTTTTAGACACTTTGGAGTTTCTTGGTGAGTCTTTCTGGCATTGTTAAGTAGAGGCTGTTTGCGTAGTCAATTCTTGTTAAAAAAATGTACCAGGAAAGGAGAGGTATGGGAACCATCCTCTGAGTACTCCTAGGAGGTAGAAGCACATTTTAGTGATTGTATTGACTTGCGGTTCCAGGGATAGTCTGTTGGCCATGAATATTCCTAAGTTATTTACCATGTTGGAAGTCTACGGTTTTGTTCCAATGCCAGCCTACCAGTCTAGTTGTGGATTGGTTGCATTGTTTTCTGTGGGTGAGAATTTGATTTCCATTTTTGCTGGGTTCAGTTTGAGGTTGTTCGTGGTCATCCAGTTTGGATGTCTGTGAGACATCAGTGAGGAGTAGCTTGGGTCTCTAGGCTGAGCAGTCACAGGACCCACGTCTGCGCATACCCGTCCCACTCGGGGTGACAAAGCAAAAACAAAGAGGTGATGGGGTTTAGACTGAATCTTAACCTCTGACATTGCTCTGTGCAACCCTCCAGACCATCGTTCTTTACCTGCCAAGCCATTACCGAAAGAGGAAAGACCTCATCACATCAGGCTTGGTTCCTCCCCAATAGGGGCAGTCCAGTCCAAACTGCTAGGTCACATTTCTTCTGCACGAGACCACAAGCATCCCCAGACATGTTTCTGCCTCACTGGGCTTCATTAGTGAGGAGTAGCTTGGGTCAATAGGCCCAGCAGCCACGGGACCCAAGTCTAGGCATACCCGTCCCACTCGGTGTGACAAAGCAAAAATAAAGAGATGATGGCCGGAAGGTTTAGACTGAATCCTAACCTCTGGAATTGCTCTGGGCAACCCTCCAGACCATTGTACTTCACCTGCTAAGCCATTACCAAAGGGGATAGACCATATGCAAATGTATGCCAACTTCATATACAAATAATATGCAACATATATTGCTTGTATATAAAAGTATTAAGGTTCTTATGAAATGTACTCCAACTTTATATAACATCTTTTATAAAGTCGTGATGTCAGCTACTGTACCTAAACTTTTATTAAAACTATACAAAAAGTATTATAAAATCATGGCATCAGCACTATATTTAAAAACTAATGTGTCACTAAACCCTAACATTTTCAGTCACTCTCTTCACAACTCATTTCGCCCTCCAGCAGGCAGCAGTGCACACGAGCGCTGCCAGACACATTTTTATAGAGACGTTCTATTCACTTTATATCAAACTACAAAAACATTAGCGCCATCGGCTAGCAGTGCAAATCTGCCACCACTAGTAGATTAGCCTCCTGTTGATGGTGGTAGAATAATGTGTGTTTTCCCATGATTTGAGGAGTGCAAGCACATACATCATACGTTGCCTGCCCTCTGTCAAATGATCTGAGCTGGATGAAAGCTAGAAAGCTAGTTTTGGATGCATTGGGGCAGCACATGTTCCTGCATCAACCCATCTTCTATTAGACGAATGTGCAAGATGGTAGTAAAAGGGTGTATCTGGTACAGTGTGAGAAATCAGAAAAATTGCATCAGTCAATCTGCTGATGGGTAGAGGAAATTAGATTGAGGCAGAAACTCTGATTAATCCAATGCTGATGTTAATGGAACTGTTATGTTATGCTATGTTATGTTATGGTTCTTTGATTTATACCACGCACCACTACCACCCAAAGCAGTCTCCAGGTGCTCATGTGGCTCTGTAAGAGAAGATTGCTTGGTGTGTTAGTGGGGATAGGATGATAGGATGGGTTCAGAACCAGGAGGAACTGGCATCTATGAGCGTTGTCATGCACATGGGAGTTGGTTCGGGAAACCCTGGGTGTTGTAACCATACGGGTAGGACTCAGGGCCTCAGATGTGTGCTAGTGTGTGTGGCGTGTGTGTGTGTGTGTTGTGTGATGTAAAGGTGTGGTTTGCTTTTGTGCACGCTGGTTAGTAGTATCCATAAGGGGACCAGCGTCAGAGATGATTGTTAGTAGTTTGAATGTATTTTGTTGGTGTGCATGTGTGTGGTGTTGATGGATTTATAAACTATGTGCTAGGGTGTTCTCTTTAATGTTGTTTCCAGAGTCTCAGAGAGTTGGTTGGGTGTGAGCATTCGATGTGTTCTCAGTGTGTCTAGGTGTAGTGTGGCTAACCCCCAGTCATGTATACTGGCATTCGTTATGTTGGATGAGCAAGAAGAGTGGGCAAGTGGATTAAGAAATTGGTTAGTTTGACAATGCCTCTGCTGTGAGTCTTCGGTTGCTGCTCAATGTTATATTCCAACATTCTTGGTTGTGGTCTGTCAGCCATTCTCAGCTCCTCTCCAAACCCAGAGGCTAACTTCTCCTACAGGTTTGGTGCAGAGGGTTGACTGTACCTAGTGTGTTCCTGGTTATTCAGCTGGGTTTGGTAGTAGCAGTTGGGTTTAGACCTGTTGTGCGGTTGGCTGCTGAGTGGGTGCACAGCTGGTGTTATAATTAATGGGGAAGTGGTGCGCTACCTGGTTTTCCTAGTTGTGTGGGTGGGCAAGTTAGGGTGATGCTTAAGTTTTAATACTTTACCTGTCTGAGTTTTCTTGGTGCATATATTGTGCTTGGGTGTTATCACTGAGTCTGTCTGTTGGTTGGGATGGCCTTCTCTTTGTCATTCAATATAGTTATTGGGCATGGTTGGGGGGTGGGGAATGTGGCCGTTGGGTAGTTCTGATCCTCCTTGATTTTGCTGCTGTTATTTGTGACCACGTCCCTTTGTGTGTTTCTTTTGGTCTGTGATGTCTTTGCTGCCGATGTTCATTTGCGCTTGTCATTGTCTGTGGAATAACCAGGTTTTGAGTAATTTCCTGAAGGTGGTGAGGTATTCTGTGTTTCTAATTTCTTTGCGAATGGTATTCCATAGTTTAGCAATTAGGCATGAAAATGCTTTTCCTCCGAATTTCCTCTTTTCTCCATGTGTAGTTTGTCACTTGATCTCAGGTCCCTTCTTTGTTGCTAGCGGATGATCTTGGCATGGAGGAATGTGGCTTCTTGTCTCTCTAAGGCTTTGTGGGTGATGCAGAGGGCTTTAAATTTGATGTGTTTATTTACTGGTAGCCAATGATGGTGTATCAGAGTTTGAACGATGTGGTCTCTTCTGTTTAATGTTAGTATGATCCTGGCTGTAGCGTTTTGGACACTTTGGAGTTTCTTGGTGAGTCTTTCTGGTATTCCAAATAGAGGTTGTGTGAGTAGTCAATTCTTGTTAGTATAATGTACCAGGAAAGGAGAGGTATGGGAGCCATCCTCTGAGTAGTCTTAGGAGGTAGAAGCACTTTTTAGTGATTGTGTTGACTTGCATTTCCAGGGATAGTCAGTTGTCCATGAGTATTCCTAGGTGATTTATCATGTTGGAAGTCCCCAGTTGTGTTCCCATGTTAGCCGGCCTGTCTAGGTGTAGTTTGGTTGCATTGTTTTCTGTGGGTGAGAACATTATTTCTGGTGTTGCTGGGTTCAGTTTGAGGGTCTTTGTTGTCATTCAGTTGTAGTTGTCTGTGAGACATCAGTGAGGAGTAGCTCAGATCGCTTGGCCTGGCAGGCACGGGACCCACGTCTGTGCATACCTGTCCCACTTGGAGTGACAAAGCAAAAACAAAATGGTGATGTCTGGAAGGTTTAGACTGAATCTTAACCTCTTGCATTGCTCTGGGCAACTCTTAAAACCATCGTTCTTTGACTGTCAAGGCATTATCGAAGGGGAAAGACCATATGCAAATCATCCTTGGTCCCAGCCCAAAAGGAGCAGTCCAGACCAAACTGCTAGGTCACATCCCTTCTGAACAAGACTTCAAGCATCCCCGGACATGCTCCAGCCACATTGGATGTCATCAGTGAGGAGAATCTTGGGATTCTAGCCCAGCCGGCATTGGACCCACATCTGCACATACCCTTCCCACGCAGTGTGACAAAGCAAATACAAAGAGGTGATGGCTGGAAGGTTTAGACTGAATCTTAACCTCTGCCATTGCTCTGGGAAACCCTACAGAACATTGTTCTTTACCTGCCAAGCCATTACTGAAGGGGAAAAAATCATATGCAAATGTATGCCAACTTTATATAAAATTAATATAAAACATATATATAATGTATATAAAATTATTAAGGTTCTTCTCAAATGTACTCCAACTTTATATAAAATCTGTTATAAAGTTGTGAGTCAGCTACTGTGCCTACACGTATATTAAAACTAGATAAAAAGTATTATAAAATCATGGCGTCAGCACAATAATTTTGTCCATAACATTCACAGTCTCTCTCTTGACAACTCACTTTGCCCTCCAACAGGCAGCAGCGCACCCGAGCGCTGCCAGACATATTTTTATATAAACTTTATATTCACTTTATATCAAACTGATATATATTCTTTTTCATATCAAACTACACAAACACTTTATATAACAAAATATACATGTGATATAAAATAGATAACATTGATATCAGTTTTATATTAAATTGATATCACGTTCATATCAAAACCATATCAAACTGAAGGCAGGACTGAGGCCGGACGCAGGGGGTGTAACAACCTGTCACAGATTTAACATTGCATTAAAGGGGGCCCCATATACTACTAAAATACATTTGGCATTCCAAAGTCTTGCTGGCTTGCTATGGCGAGAAAACATTTGTCTAGATAGAGAGGCTACCTCATACAAAGTATTAGGCAATATATAGAAATATGAAAACATGTGAAACTGCAATTCTCATTGCAAAGACTATATGGCTTGCAATGTGCATGCTAAATGAAATGCTTACTAAAAGTGTCATGATTTGTGGCTATAGAACAAACTGTGCTCATGTCAAATTACTTGGAAATATATGTGGTTTGTTATGACCCATTAAGTACATATATCATGGTAAATTGGACAACTGGCATTAGATATTTCAAATAATTCCTGTGATAGCAAAGATCAATGTAGGGTCTAAGGTAATATGATATACTTCAGGCATCAAAAAGGTTATTATTTTTACAGTTAGCAAGCATAAAAGGGTAATATGTAATCAGATGGCAGATATACCACTGGCTGAAGAATAATGGGCAAAGACAATACCTCATTGAAAGTTTGCTGAACGTTTAAAGGGTTAAGGAGCTCCTTAAGATCAATAACTGCCAGAAATGATATTGATTATCCATCTGCAAAGCCTTTTGCAAGGCATTATAATTGCATGTTCTGAGCCATCTCCTCCAGGCAAGACAAATATTGTGAAAATGAGTAAGTACAAATAGAAAATAACACACATGGATTAACTGTGGTGTGTGTTAGGCTGATGATAAAATGGCCACTCTTTTTTACATTGGGAGAGCTATCTAATCTGAAATGGACATAAAAAGAATAACTCACGCCTTTTGACGTTCAACATGTACCATGCATTATATATATTGCAAAACTACCAATAGTCTGTTTTATCTTGCTTTGTGCAGTACATTTTATTTATTTTTTGTATGAATACTCTTTCCAAATACATATTTGGTCCATTGTCACTTAAACTGGGGTCCTGCTGCACCATCTGACCTCCTAGTTGATTTCAGTAGCAGGCTAATAAATAATGCTGTCTTTGAAGTATGTTGTTTGCAACCTTTGCAATATATTTAAATGTAGTCTAGAAAGCCAATTTTTCAAACAAATTGCTGCCGTTTTTTTCCAGGTGTATCTTTTTTTTCTGATGAGGGGCCTGATTCAGACATATGTGTTAAATAATTGTGCAACCTCGTATGAAAATGTTCTGTGATTCAGGTCCTAAAAGTTAAGGTAATGTGTGGCTTGAGCCTAATCAAAGGTGTGTGATCTCAACGATTTTATTTTGACAAATAAAGAGGTAAGACACACAGCCAAGCCACAACTATGAATGTTTGTGTTGTTTGGGAAGGGTTGCTAGGACTTCCCAAAATGTGTCTAATGGGAAAGTTGACCCACCCAATGGGATTCCCGCACGATTTCCCAGGTGGAACACCTGCTGCAAATCTGAAGGTGAGGTTCAATGCTTGCCCTCAACCACAAACCTGAGACGCAAGAGAGAAGATTGCCAGCCAATCAGAAGTCTGGCACCATTCTAAAACCAATGTGAGGGTGTTTAAAAGTCTTAGATTGCCTCCTGTTTCCTTTGTGGGTTCTGCACGACTGCTGGGTTAGCAGGGCACAGAGCAAACTCAAAAGTAAGCACAGATTCACCTTTTGGGCGAGTTTTTGGGATGTGTTGGTCAGTTTGGAGTGAACAGAACAGACTCACAGATTTGTGGTCTGGAGAACATTTTAGGTGCTTTTGGCAAGGTTAGGGGAGCTTTTTTACCCTTAATGCCTTTTTAAATGTTATTTTCAAAGCCTTTGCTAGTGAAGTGAAGAAGACTTGGTTTGATGCACTCCGTCGCCTTCCCTATGGTTTCTGTACTTTGGGAAGCCTTTCCCTTGGGTGAGTCTTGAGAGAAAGCCGTTTTGTCTCTGCCACTTGTTTTGTGTTTTGAACAGTGAAACCTTAGGGACATTTGGCACCATAGGCATATTCTTGTTTTGAATATTGATATCTCAGAGAAGAGCTCCTTTTAATTAGCAGTTAGTGCTGGAGAAGAAAATGTAGAGCTGGACTATTCCTCCAACACCCTGTCAGAGGTTGAGGGAGTCAGCCAACTAAGGGAAGACCACCTCTGAGGAGGGGCACACCGAGGTTGAGGTGAAGTGTGAGGTGGGAGTGTGAGTGGTTGAGGAGGGAGAGATGGTGGTTGAGGCGAGGGAGGCAATGGTTGTGGAGGTCCAGCTGGAACATGAGAAGTTTGATATTGCCACCAAACTGTAGTAGTTTGTGGTTGGCGCACTGTTAATTGAGGAGTACCCGCAGAAGGTTGGTGAGTGCCTTTACCCCGAAGCAAATGGGTCAGGAGGGGGAATACCAGGGTCACTGAAACTTTAGCTGCACATGCTGAGGAGGTAAGATCCGGAGGCTGTAAAAGTCTGTTCAGACATCATACCCACGCAAGACAATTGCGCTCATATAATGGAACTCCTTCTGCTTGCAGGAGGGTTTGCCTTTTAGGAGGAGACAAAGTAAATAATATCCATAGTGTGCCGGAAGATAGTTTGTTGCGGTGTAGAACTATGCCATATTGCCAGAGGGTGCTACTGACAGGGGAAGCAGGCAGTATGATATGCAACCCTTGCCATTAGATATTTCATTGGGGTTACTCTAGTAAGAGTGTATTGGGAAATTACACAGAGCACAAGCATTGTAGGCTGTTGCATAATGATGTGTTATAGGAGCGCACAATACATGCCACAAATGTACATACTGCAACACCCTTCTGCTGCAGAGACAGTAGTTCAATATGAGTCAGATGACTCTCCAGCCCATCACAGGTCACACTCTAGAAAGTCACATCCATCTCCACTGATTCTGGGCCAGCCCAACTATCTTCCTTCCCCACGCCTGAGCCAGTGCAGACTGACCCAATGGGACCATCGACTAGCTGCACAACTACCAGCACTAGGAGATTAGCCTCCTGTTGGTGGTAGTAGAATAATGTGTGTTTTCCCATATGGGCAGATCAGGCAAAAGAATGCTTTGAGGTATGTAAGCACATACATCACACTGTCCATCCAGAGTGGAGTGTAGCCATTTTCTGCATGTCCCTTCTTCTCACAACATCTGTTTGCTTATGATGTCAAAATCTCACAACAAAGGTCCCCGCTTAGACCTGGTCATGTCCTGAGATATCTGTTTTTCCCGTATTGACCCTATTGTAATCTCCTGGTCAGATAATGACATAAGGCTTTTTTATCTTGACTCTGATAACACATCATTTGCATCTAAACACGCTACTTTGATTATAGCCTTCTGCAATAAATACCCTATGCTGTATGTTATGTTATGCTATTTTATGTTATGGTACTTTGATTTATACTGTGCTCCACTACCACCCAAAGGCAGTCTCCAGGTGCTGATGTGGCTCTGCAAGAGAAGAGTTTTGGGTTTCTTAGTGGGGATAGGATAGGTTCAGAAGCAGGAGGAACTTGCATCTGTGAGCATTGTCATGTGCACAGGAGTTTGTTCGGGAGGCACTGTGTGTTGTAACCATATGGGTAGGACTCATGGCCTTGGATGTGTGCTAGTGTGTGGGGTGTGTGTGTGTGGTGTATAGGTTGGGGTTTGTGTTTATGATCCCAGACTAGTTGTATACATAAGGGGACCAGAGTCACAGATGACTGTTAGTAGTGTGAATGTATTGTGTTGGTGTGCATTTGTGTAGTGTCAATGGATTTATGGACTATGTGCCAGGTGTTCCCCTTAATGTTGTTTCCATAGTGCAGAGAGTTTGTTGGGTGCTAGCATGAGATTTGTTCTCAGTGTGTGTATGTTTAGTGTGGCTAACCCCTAGTCATCTATAGTGGCGTAGGTATGTTGGATGAGCAGGAAAGGTGTCCAAGTAGATTCATAAATCGGTTAGTTTGACAATGCCTCTGCCGTGAGTCTTCACTTGCCATTCAATTGTATCTTCCAACATTCTTGGTTGTGGTCCGTCGGCCTATCTCGCCTCCTCTCCAAACTCCCAGGCTAACTTCTCCTACAGGTTTAAGGCAGAGAGTTGGCTGTACCTAGTGCGTTCCCAGTTATTCAGCTGGGTTTAGCAGTAGCAGTTGGTTTTTGGACCTGTTGGTTGCTGAGTGGGTGCAAAGCTGGTGTTATAATAAATGGGGAAGTGGTGCTCGACTGGGTTGCCCTAGTTGTGTGGGTGGGCAAGTTAGGGTGATGCTTAGGTTTTAATGCTTTTGATCATTCTAATTGTTGGGCCTGGCTGGAGGGTGGGTAATGTGGGCGGTGGGGAGTTCTGATCCTCCTTGAGTTTGCTGCTGTTAGCTGTGACCACATCCCTTAGTGTGTTTCTTTTGGTCTGTGATGTCTTTGTTGTCGATGTCCATTTGCTTTTTTCATTGTCTTTGAATAACCAAGTTTTGAGTAATTTTCTGAAGGTGGTGTGGACTTCTGTGGTTCTAACTTATTTTGGCATGGTGCTCCATAGGTAAGCAATTAGCCGTGAGAATGCTGTTCCTCCGAATTTCCTCTTTTCATACTGTTTTGCCTCCGTGTGTAGTTCGGCACTTAATCTTAGGTCCCGTCTTTGCTGATAGCAGCTGATCTTGGCTTGAAGGAATTTGGCTTCTTGTCTGTGTAAGGTTTTCTACTGGTAGCCAATAAAGGCTTTTCAGAGCTGTAGTGATGTGGCCTCTTCTGTTCAATCTTAGTATAATCTTGGCGGTAGTGTTTCGGACCCTTTGGAGTTTCTTTTTGAGTCTTTCTGGCATTCCTAGGTATATACTGTTTGAATAGTCAATTCTTGTCAGTATAATGTAGATGGTGCCAAGGGTTCTCTGAGGAAAGGGGAGGTATTGGAACAATCCTCCCAGTAGTATTAGGAGGTAGAAGCATGTTTTAGTGATTGCGTTGACTTGCGGTTTCAGGGATAATCCCTTGTCCATGAGTATTCCTAGGTTATTTATGGCATTGGAAGTCTGTGGTTGTGTTCCCATGCCAGCCGGCCAGTCTAGCTCTGGGTTGGCTGCGTTGTTTTTAGTGGGTGAGGACATGATTTATGTTTTTGATGGGTTCAGTTTTAGGTTGTTAGTTGTCATCGAGTTGGAGATGTCTGTGAGACAGTTGTTGAGGCAATTGTTTTGATTCCTGGGTTGTGGGCGTCTTCACATTCATTTGTGTGCTGTCTGCATAGTTTTAGAGAGTTAGACTGTGGGTTTGAATGATTTTCATCAGGGGGCACATGACGATGTTGAAAAGCATGGGAGGGAGGGTGGATCTGTGTGGAACTCCGCAGGAGATGTTTTTGATGTTTGAAATGAAAGGTGGTAAGAAGGTTCTTTTGGTTTGATTTGTGAGGAATGAGGTAAACCCTCATTCCTGTATGCCATATTCCATTAGTCTTTGTATTGGTGTTGCATGGCTAATTGTGTCGAATGCCGCAGATATATCCAATAGTATGAGGGCAGATTGGGCATCGTTGTGTGAATTTATTTGCAGGTTGGCCCATATCTATCAGAGCGCCAATTCTGTTCCGTTCATTGGTCTGAAGCCAAGTTGTGACTGTTCCAGTATTCCATTTGTTTCTACTTATTTAAGTAGGATCGTGTATGCATGGTTCTCCAGGATCTTCACTGGGTATGGCAAGTTGGATATCGGTCTGTAGTCGCTTGGGTCTTCTGCGCTTTCTGATTCCCTTTTTACCAGTTTTTTATGTATGCTGATTTGAAGGCAGTTGGTACGATTCTTGTTTTGAGTGACAGGTCCAGTAGGTTCCAGAAGTATGTCACTGGTGTTCTGTGGTTGAGGATATCTTTGAAGATGTAGTGGGGACAAGGAGATCCTGCAAGGCTGGTGTCCTTGATGATTGTGGATAAGATTTCTTCGGTAATTGGTTCTAGGCAGGTAATTCTTGCTGTAGTCATTGTTTTGCACATTGTCTGTGGTTCTGCGGTTGTGGTTGTATTGGCACGGGTTGTGGTGATGGTCTGTTGGATTGTTTCTATTTTTGATCTTAGGTGGTTCATGATGCTGTCATATAGTGCTCGTGTTGGGATAACGACTTACTTGCAGGATGATTCTGACGAGTTCTTTCTGTGGTCTGTTTTCCTATTCAATTCTTGTGGTGTGGTATTTTCTTTGGGTTTGTGTACTGTTGATTTTTAGAGTCTGAACTGTCTTTTGTATTTTATTTTGTCCTGTCGGTTGTACTGTTCTCTCCACATTTTTTCCATTTTGACATTGTTCTTTAGTTCTTTGAGCTCCTCTGTGAAACATTTTGAACTGAGTCTTTTGGTGTATATTTGAAAGGTTTTGCTGGTGCCAGGTGGTCTAGGATCTTGGTAATCCAAATGTTGAGTGAGTTTTCCACTACTTCTGGGGTTGTTGCGGTTTGATCTGTTCTGCTAGGTAGTGTTCAGTCTAGCAAGTTTGTTAAGGACTCCAGGTCTAGGTTCTCCCAGTTCCTTTTCTTGCTGGAATGGAGTATTTCCTTTCCAGAACCAGTAGGCAGGTTTGGAGATTGCTGTAGAATGGTATCAGGTAATGGTCACTCCATACTATTGGTGTATGAGGCGCAGACAAGCACAGTCCTTCTCTGCAGAAGATTGCGTCCAAGGTGTGTCCACCACTGTGGTTAGATCCATTTACTATTTGCTTGAAGTGCAGTGTTTCAAGGAGTGTGCAAAGTGAGTTTGCTGATGTTTCATTTTCTTTTTCGAACCAAATGTTGAAGTCTCCCAGTATGACAAGGTTATCGTGGTAGGTTGATAAGATGACGATGCAGTCTGTTAGCTTTGTCATAAAGTTCAGGGTGTAGGATGGTAGTCTGTAGATCAGGAGTAACATTATGTTGGCTTGATCATTGAGTTCTATTGTGATGAGGAGGGATTCACAGTGTTCGACGTCAGTTGAAGTGAGTGGTGCGGCTCAGAAGTGCTATTTGTGTATCATTGTGATTCTGCCTCCCCTTTGGTTTTCTCTGTTGGTGTGTAATAATTTGTCCAGTATGGCTCGGTTCATGGAGGCTTTGCAGTTTTCAGATAACCAGGTTTCTGTGAGAATGAGCAACCCAATCGTGTCTGTATTTGGTTTGATTCTTGCCTGTGGGATTGTTGCTGGTAGACCGTCTTCACTTGTAAAGCAGTCGTATGTGTAGAGGTAGCGAGCAATGTAGTCTGTATTTGCTCTGTTATTTGTATGTGCCCTCTATCCGTTGGGCATTATCTTTGCCAGGTTTCGAAATCTTGCTGATCAGCACTTTTCTGTTTGTCTGAGGTTTCCCTCGTGTTTCTGTTTTCCATTCTAGCTTCTTTGTCTTTCTTGAGGTGAAGCATGATGTTTCTGAGTTGTGGGTCTAGTTTTTTGGAGCAGGCATCCTCTTTGGATTGGTTTGTTTCCTGGTTCTTGGGGTTGGCTCTTTACTGTTTGTAGTTTAGTTTGTGGTTAGTTGTTACTTGTAGTTGATTATGTTGAGGTTGTGGAACCAGGGGCTCAATCCCTCGTGGTTTGGACATTTTTCCAGTTTTCATTTATGGCTGAGTCTGGTTTTTCTGTTCTGGGTGTGGTCCTCTGGTGGTTGTTGTGGGGGCACAGCTCTGTCCTGTTCCAAGGTTTGATGGATTCAATTTGCACAGTGCTGGCTAACTTGGGTGGAAGGGATCCACAATCTTAGTGCTTGTGGTGAGCACCGTTCAGCCCCTCTAGCCCAGGATAACTTTGGTGGGGAGGCCTTTGATGTTGCTATAGGGCGTGGTTCTGTACCTAGGCAAGATGGGGGGCTGAGGATGTTAGGTTCGGAGCACAGCACTGGTGGAGCACCTAAATCGGAGTAGCGTACTAGTGGGAAACCATGTTGTAGAACACTTTGGCTTGGAGGGTTAACACCAAGGATTGGATTACAGCAGTTGTAAAGAAACACCTAGATTATAGCACAGTGCTAGAGGGAAAACACCTGGGAATTGGAACAACAGCAGTGGGGAAAACATCTAGAATAGGAACACAGCAATAGTAAGGGGACACAAAGAACTGAAACACAATGTTAGAGGGGGAACACCTAGAAGTGGAATAAAGCAGCAAAGGGGAGAACACCTAGATTTGAAACATAGGAATAGTATGGAAACACCTAGAACTGGGACACCATGTTGGAGGGTGTATGGGAGGAAAGGTCTTCATGGCCCCCCTCCCCTCCATTCTCGCCAAGCATTCAGACTATGACTCATCCAGCAGCCACCCATGTGCCTATGGCCAGGGATGCAGGATGACTGCGGACCGACGCATTTGGCTGAAATGCTCATCTGTTAGGATGGTACCAGACTCCATTTTATGACACACTCAGACTCCATCTTGAGACAAAAATACTTAGGCCTCAGAGGCCCAAGCGGCCCGCAGGTCTGCAGGTCTGCAGTTCTCCCCTGCTGACCGTGCACAGCGAGCCCAGTGCTTCCCTCGCCCTCCTCCCCTCGGCGTCCCTGCTGCAGTCCTGTTATCACAGGAGACTAGGTGCAAACTAGTTACGTGACAAACAAGGTATCTTTCACCTTCCGCAGTCCATCATTGACCTGCAGATTACCGGGCTGAAGCTGGGGTTTGAGAAAAACAAGCTACCTCCATAAAACTTGTCCTGTCCTCTCGCAGACCCCACATTCATGACATATGCTGTAGATAACCCTCAACCCTGTTCCCCGTTTGAAGTGCTAGACATGTATGCTAAGCCTGTGTGCCACCCTGTTTCACCTATGAAGCTAAGCCATCTGAAGGGATGATACATTTGCTTTGAGTCCATGAGATTGATTGTACATATTGAAATAAGATGGCCCTCACCCATCCCAGATCGCACACGAAACCATGAAGTGTGTGATCTAGCCTTTCATTACTAATCAAGGATTACTGTGTTTGCACAATACACAAAGTAATGTATGATACCAATATATACAAAATGATATCCTAAAAATGTACAATTTCAAATGTATTTAATTAAGTATTGCAATATGTATGGTTTTAATGAAATGGGTGCCGACTGTATAATAAAGTGTCCTTTGTAGCATTTGTTTACCCTCTGAGCATTGAGTTATGCACGCTATATTATAAGCAAAACGTTTCAGACCTTTCACTGTACCAATGCACACACTAATCTATTTCTACCTCATTTAAATGTAAGCTCTATGTGTGCCCCTCACAACCTAGCAAATGTAAGGCCCGACATGCTACAGGGCCGCTTCTCCCCTCACCCTCTCAGGTACCACTGCGTGCACAGCCCCCCACCTATCCTCCCCCTCTGGCCGGGCCAGGATTCAAAGCCTCAACCCTGTGAATGATGTGATACTACAACTGTAACCTCTCACCCCTTTCTCTGAGCCTGCACCAAGCATGCACCCTCCCCTCAGCCCCCGTAACTCACGATGCTACCATGAATCTGCCTGGCACCCCGAGACTCTAGTTAATGAAATATGGGAAGTAAGCCCCTCATCTTAATCTTAATGTTTTTTGAAGTAAGAGTGCATGCTCCTCATGAAGTGTACTGCCCCAGCTCACCCCAGACCGTCAGTGTGGCAATATATTCTTCTCACACAAACAAACAAAAAATATTTGCCTTAGGAGATCTAACATAATGATTGTTGAATGTGACATCATAATCTTATGAGTAATTTTGCTACTTGGACCCATGCGTTCTCACTTTTATTGTTCAGGTCAAACGTTTAAGAGTACGTCTCTCATGTGTTAACTTAGAAAGATGATGGTCAAAGTATGTGTGGCCACAAGGGCAACTGTTATGTAGCATAAATTGTAACTGCCCAGACTTCCTCGGACCCAGCGTTCCACCCAGATGAGCCCAGTGACCCAAGCACCCTACACTGGCACCACGTGGATCTCCGCCAATCATGGAGCCCCACCCTTATACAATACATAGTATTTAGTCTTCGCCACCCAATATCCACAACTATGTGCCCCCTATAGCTCACCTCACTGATGACGTTATTTTGTAATAAATATGAATGTCTTTCTATTGTCCGGCAGAGCGCCCTTGGAGTTTGACAAGTTCTTTGCTTGCCCTACATTGGTTTAGATAAACTTACCTTTTGAATTCACCCGCACTTGGTCTTGGTCTCATTCCCATTTGGGGTGTGTCCATTATTGACTCTCACTTGGGAGTTTTAAATGCCTTATTGGGGGACGCTCACTTTCAAGGGCAGAGCACCTGGCATGGGGAAAGAGAGCAGTGGGAAAAAACCTAGAATTGGAACACAGCACTGGTAATGCAACACCTAGAACTGAAACACAGTGCTAGGCGGTAAAACACCTGCAATCAGAAGTAGCAGCAATGGGGAAAAGTGCCTAAATTGGACACAGTGCACTAAATGGAAAACACCTAGATTTGAGATACCTGGGTAGCAGGAAAAAGGCCTACATTGGAGACACAGCAGTACATGGGACACACCTGTATTTTAGATACCTGGAAAGCAGGACACATACCTACATCGGAGATGCTGCAGTACATGGAAAACACCTAGATTTGAGATAGCTGGGAAGCAGGGAAAAATACCTGAATTGGAGACACAAGAGTAAATGGAAATCACCTTGATTGAGATACCTGGGAAGGGGGCATAAATGCCTAAATTGGAGACACAGCTGTAAATGGTAAACCACCTTGCCTCTCTTCCTATAATGATTGACAGAGGTCTTTACAAATGGCTGACGATTGGTCTGCTCCCTTAGGAAAGCTCAACTTTAACCATAGCCTCTTCCCTTTCTTTTCCCCTGAATTATCTGTGCTTAAACACACTTGTAGAATATTGGACCCAAATGGAGTGTGTCCCAAGCTATTTCAGACAGACAGATGCTAAAAGAGGCCCTCGCTGCCAGTAATAGGGCTATTTTATTGCAAAAGAGTATTTTTTTATATTAAGGACATGAATGCCCCTCATAAACCAACATAGAGTTTTAAAGTTATACAGGGATTTCTGCCTCTGCTTTGCCTGTCAGGTGCTTTAAGTCCTTCCCAAATACTTCCTCTAAACAGTGTTCTTAGAACTGATGGTTTTTAAGAACAACCCCACTATACCTCACTACTCCTCTACATGTTTGTCTATCAAAGAGGTTGTTCCAAAATATATTACCTCTCACATTTAAAACATATGTCACTCTCATTACCTAAATGATGCATCCCCTAATGTGCAACTAGAGTGCTTGCTTCCATTTAAGCTTCATAGATTAATTCTTACATCAGTGTGTTTGCGTCTTTAAGTCTGGTGATGCAATGCTTGATACAAGCTGCTTTGACAGTGCTTCTCAAAAAGGTTGCTTAACCCCTTGGCCCTAGGATATTTCCAACCTATTGCTGGTTTCCCTTGACCCTCCTAGGCACTTGATGGTTGCCAGTCCTGCTTCTATTGTAGGCATGCCACAGAGACATACTTGTTTGTAGGTGGAATGATATTCTTGCTCAGGTGGATAAATGCGCACTTTCAATACTAACATTCTAGATCTATCAGCAGTTTTCAATGCTGAGGACAAGTTCCTCCTTCTGGAGAAGCTGCCTACAGTGGCATATGTCTGTGAAAATGCCTTTGCTGCTTCAGATCTTTTTTGGCTGATTGTCTACTAATGGTGACTATTGGTTCCTATCTCCTTGCCCACTGGGGATGGACTGCAGGGTTCCCACAAGTTTCACACCATTTCCCATCTGTTTCTCATCATCTATGTTTGTCCTCTTATGAGCCTTCTGGTCAGATGATATACAGGTCAGCAGACCTAATGACAACTTTGCATCTTTGTTTCAGGTTTTGGCGATAGTAACTGATAGGCTCATGAGTAGCAGCCAGAGTTCAAATGGAGTTTCTTCTTCTTGGTTCTCATCATCTTCATGAGAATATAGATTATGTTAACACCATATTCGCAGGTCATCCATTTTATGGAATGTAAAGCCTGCAGTGAGCAGCAAATACAGCTGTTTAGTTGATATTCCAGTTTAGGGAAAATATTCCTTCTCCCCCTATCGGAAAATCCCTCTTGGATACTGGTGTACCAAAGGATTGTTTTTAAAATACTGTATTTTGTGTTTAGATACATGATTGTTCTTGGACCACCTTAACTTGTGGACATAATCCACTTGTATCAACCACCACATGAGCCACAGATTCTCTGGACAACCTCTCTTATCATTACCATAAGCCTATTTAAATCTAGACGAGAAAGAAGAGTAAGAAAAATAGCTGCCCACATTTCTAGATGTTGAAATTCTCTTCTATCTGAAGTTTGTAACATCATCAATGTTATGACCATTAGGAAAGCCATAAAACACCCACCGTTTGATATAATCATCTGATGGTCATTCCCAGTTATTCTCTCATCTTTCTGTGCCTTGATGCAATTCAGTCTGAGGTGTTGTGCTCTATTAGTATAATAATAAATATAGCAAATCAAATCAATAGACAGCAAATGCAGAAGAATGGGAGCAAACCTGTTAGCAAATTATGTCAATATCCATTAACGGATTGGATCAGTCTACAAATCTTCTGCACATCTGGCAGCCTTTATTTGTACAGGAGCTTATTAACTGTGCCTTGTGTACCATGCAAAAACACAATTGCATTCACACTCTTCTTGGAAAGATGAATTTGTATGAAAATTAACCTTAATACTGGATAAACATTTTTTATTGGCATCATGTGTCTATGCTTTTAAAACAAAGAGCAAGATGTTGTGCAATATCGTTGTGTCTTTCAGGACAATTACTAGCTTTCATTTAGACAGCTAAAGATTTCTGTTGCCCAGGCATAACAGCATTTGTAGCTTTCATTTTTTATCAAGAGCACATATGAGAATTGATTTGGATGTTATTAGAAACAGAATTCTGAGTAAATTGGGGTATTACTACAAAAAGGGACGCTGCGAGAGTATGCGCTAAGATCAGAAATCTGAGTGAGTAGAGACATTATGAAGAACAGACTCTCTGCATTTAATCCTGGGTGAACAGTCCAAAAGTAAACCAGTTCAATCTTTTAGAGAAGATTTGTAAAGTTGTGGCAGGCTTCAGGTTCTCTCACCATGATTAGTTGCCCAATCAGGAGCCTCACATATCAGGATGAATAAGTGTCTCATTTGTCAAGTGTGTCCAGCCAATCAGAGCTCTCACTCACAGATTCATCAAGTTCCTTTAGAAAATTGTAGCATTGGAATTTCCTAAAGAAAGTGTGACCCGCTATATAAGGACTGTTTTACTTCCTGTTCCTATGAGAGTTTTGCTAGGCTGTGAGGGAACAAGTGCACAGAGCAGGGACACACTTGAAGGGATCCTGGAGCTTTGGGATAGCATTTTGAGAAGTACGGAGGAGCTCTATCTGCTCTGTGTTGGTCTTTTGTGTAGTCTTTTGGTCTTTAGTGTTTTTTGTAGCAAATGTTGTGCCCCTTTGTTTTGGTGTTTGTTCAGTGTGTGATTGTATATTGTGTTATTTATATAAAAATAAAACCAAGTGTGCCTTTTCCTTTTACACTTTTCAGATTTTTGCCATCTTAAAGAAAGTAAAAAACAAAAATACAATTCCTACATCTAATTTTATCCCCAAAAAACAAATCAAAAACTGTTTATACTTTTCCAGTCCCCCATCAGTGTGCTTATCATTTACTATTGTTACTTGTACATTGTATATTATTGCAGTAGTATGGTATTGTAATAGTGTAGAGTTTTAATTTCAGAATCAGTTTTGGTAGTAGGATTGTTCAGTTGTAATTGCAGTCTGGCTCTCTTGGGCTACTTTGAATGTATACTTTTGGATTCTCGGGGTGTGCATGTGGTTATTAGCATTCCCTTATGTGACACTTGTCATGGCGCTCCAGTAATCCTGGGAGGGGAAGGGGAACATTTCTGGAGATAAGGGGGAGGACAATTTGAATTTCTTCTCACAAGGGAAGGAAGATTCTCCCATGACAAATTAAGGGGGCATTATGCTCTTTGTTGGCACTGGTTAACAAGCACAATCCAAACTGCTTCACTGATCCTACACGCAAGTGGTGTACATCTCAGGAGTAGGAAAGGAGGCAGAGCAATTTGAGGAGGCCCCTCTGACAAGTAGCAAAATGGCAAGGATACCAGGGTCCCTTTTTCCAAACCCTATGAATTCAGTGAGGCAGCTATTCTAGTTTATGCCTTCTTAGGGGCAGGACATCATGTGTACACCCCCACCAATGTTAGGGAAGCACATTACCCAAAGGGGCAATGGAGGCAGTGAATGGTGAGTAGTGGTTATTCCTCGTGTGGGTGTATGGGGTGTCTTCTGCAAGCACTCTAGAGAAGGAATTTTAAATGGCTGGGTTGCCTGCCGCAGATCAACGGTGCCACAGGACAAAAGAGGAGAGTTACATCAGCAGGTGGCTCCAGCCTGAGAATGAACCATAGCAGGTGATGGGTCTACCTGAGGAGGAGGTTGGGTAGAGGAGGGAGCTAAGTATGTGGTGGAGGAGGATCCTATTCCTGATCCTGCTGTAACTTTGGGGAGCAACACAATCAAAGGTTAACCCCAAGCAGCACAACCTCAGCCACAACTATACAGCCCACATACTCCTCCTAGGAGAGAGACACTTTTGCCCTGCCATCAGAGAAGGCACTTTGTGGTATTCTGTATCATTGAGGTCTGCTGGAAGAAGGTGAAGCTGGGGCTGAAAAGAAGGGACCAGACCTACCCCATAGGAATGCTGGCCCAAGGGATCATGTGCATGTGTGTTACAAGATGTTGTACCAGATACAAAAGTCCTCTGGTTCCATGGAGGCTGTTAGTGGCCATGCAGCTACCACTACTCCAACAAGTGATGGACTGGCTCTTAGTCCATCCCAGAGTGGGGGGGGGTCTAACACACTGGAAACATCAGACAATCCATGCTGAAATCCCAGTAACCATACAGCCTGCCCAATGAGTTCAAGTGTGATGGGCAAATATGGCCAGTGGTGGCTCCTGTTGCTTTTGACACCCCACGATGTTATTGGGCATAATATGCTACTGAAATAACCCATCTAAGGGCAGGACCACCTAGACTACATAATGAGGCATAGAAGGGACCTGTTGTCTTCTTTGCAGGCTGGACATTATCTGGAGGGAGCTGGCACGCATAGTGATGATCAAGCTTAGGAGGCACATGGAGCTCAAACACTCCTTACTCCTGCAGGTGAAAGTAATACAGCATTCCCATTGAAGGGATTAGCCTCAAAGATAGACTCCTGACCAACAGGAGTGGCAATAATATAAGGTGGTGCTGGAGAACTTTCAGAAATGCTCTGTGGGAGGGGTTGAGAACTTTAGTCATGAAAGGATAGAGCCTGAGAACCTAAGTTGGCAGCTGCATCTTGTGCGACAATCTAAGAATGTTAGTGGATGGCTTTGAACCATGAAAGAGACTGATCATCTTAGAGAGGGGGTGGCTGCACCCTGTGGCAGAACCTGAAACCTTAGTAGCTGGCTGAGCCCTGTGAAAGAGAATGATAACCGTACTGTGTGATTGCATGATAAGGGAGAACTTTAAAGCCTTATTGGGTGGCAGAGCCCTGTGAAACAGCCCAAGAAACCTAGTGTATGATTTTGCCGAGTCAGAGAACCAGAGAAATTTAATAGGTGTCTTCACCAGTGGGAGAACATTTGAGCATTTGACAAGTGGTGTGATCATGAGGCAATACAAGTATTACAAAACAGTGTGTGCATTATAGTTAGTGGCATGTGAAACACAGCAACTGCTAAGGGCATCTCAGTTGCAGTCACTACTACGGCTATCAAGTTGCCGAATCCATGCACCATGAAATAACCCTGCTCCACTTTTAAGTGTCTCACATGCACCAAGCCATCATCTCAGCTGGTGTGTTCGCCATGCGTAGATGTAATTCCATAGTCTTCTGGAATTAGTTGTTCAAAATGTGGCACTGCAATGCTTCTCATGCAGTTAAATACAATATCTTAGTAGAATTAAAAGTTCTTCAGGACTGAACATTGGTGAAGGGCATCCTAGCGATCATACAGCAATAACACCTAAATTCTGCTAGCCAGGTGGATTGCTTTCTTTGGCTATAATGTAATATAACATCATCCCTTCCTAGGTGCAAAATGTCTAGTAAATCGGTAGAAATCATCTGTTTAACTGATTGTCTGTTGTTTGTTTCTGTTGATGATCCATCTGTATTCAAGATGTCTATCTCAATTAGGAGGAAGTCACACAGATTCAACTCACTGTAGGTTACATCACTGATGCTTTGTTAAAAATTGTCCATCTAGAGCTCTGCAGTCAATGTTTCAGTAATCTGTGATGGCATTGCATTGCTCATATCGCATGACCAATATGTTTAAAGTAGAGTTCCAACTGTGGACACTGAGATCTTCGGGTTGTTTAATAGCAATTTAAAGCAGTCCTGCAGTTGGTTCAGTGACCTCTTTGCATGTAAAGTTTGGTTGAGGTGGAAGCTGATCTTCTGGGCCACAGTGGCTTTTTGAAGGCTTACAATTGCCGAATCTGACCATGAGGTGAAGGGCATGCACAAATCAGCCGTTGTACATTGCCTTGCCAATGTGTATGCAAGCAATTACATGACATCCATTGTCTGCTGAAAGAAACCCCAAGTGCAAGGTACAAGGCCTTTGCCACTGTATGACTACCTGCCCCAATTTCCCCAACATGTTAACTGCCCTCTGGCTCTTACATTGACATCCTTGCATGCAAAAGGGTGCCTGGTGCTGAACCTTATACACAGGCTGCCTCCTTGAATTGCACTGAGACTCCATTTCCCTATTAGAGTAATAATACATCACACAGGGTGCTGTGATGTTTATGGAGTCGATGTTCTGACTACTTTCCCACATATTCTGGGTGTGGGGGTCCTTTGTACCAGAGATTGCTATAGTATCCGCCGAACCGTAGACATAACCTCATTCTACAATTCTGGTACAGCTATGTGAGAGAAAAAACATTGGACAGGAAATTCCCAGCAGTGATCCACCTGTCCCATAATGCACCTGAATCCAGCCTTTTCCACAAAAGAGAAGGGTAAATGCTCTATTTCCAACATTAATAGCCAGGTTAGCATTGATCAGGTGCTGGAGGGGACTTGTGATTTTTCCACCATGCGCAAACCCATGCATAACACTGCTTTCAAAGCCTTGAATGATCAGGAGACTGTGCACAGGTGGGAAGTGAAGTTCTATTAAAACTACAGCCTCAGTTGTGTGCTGTCACTTCATCTTTGTCCGCAGTACTGCTGCTTTTCAATAGCAATGCTCAATCCTCTATTGACTATGATGTAGCACAGTCATTGTCTTGATCATCATATCCTTTCACCACTCAAGTACTCTGTGTATTGCTCTTCCCCTATCTTCATATTTACAATATCTGCACAATTCCCCTTAAGCCCCTTAGATAGTGAATGGAACAGACAAATTAAGTTGTTCTCTGTGGAATAACCATGCATTTTTATACTCCAGAGTGACTTGTGGTGGGGGTTAGGGGGTGGGAAACAGTAGTTGGATGATGTCTTCAATTGGTTGTGTGCAAATCTGATCTCCCAAGGAGGCCACAGACAGCACATCTCCACCTGCTCCTGGCCCACCTCGGTGCTGACATGTTTTTAGAAATGTTTCCAAATGTGTGTCACCCACTTACCCAATTCATTGTTGCTCTTTCCCAAGAAATCCAGGTAAGTGTGCCTCTCTCACAAGCTGCCTCAGATATTTCCAGCTCCTTCTGCTCCTCTTCTCAGGTGTCACTTGAGAGCACATGTCTCATATACTCACTTCAAGAGAGAGAAACCAAGTGGCCTACCACTCAACACCCTAAAGGTTTGAAACTCCCTCCCAGAAGAAAATAGGTTAGTGTAACACTACCGCAAGCTTCTCCCAGGTTTTCCCAGCTACTTCTGCTTTTCCTCCAAGGTAGCAACGGATGACACATGTCTCTCATCCAGTCACTTAAAGAGACAAAGACTAACTGGTTTGCCACCTGTCTCCCTGAATCCCTGGTAATGATGCTTGCTGTGAGGCTAAGAACCTTGGGTTCATCTTCAACTCCACCCTCTCTTTGTCTCCTCACATCTGTGACGTCCCTAAGAAGTCACACTATCAGCTGCACCTCCTCAGAGGTATTCTTCCTTTTCTCATTTTCCCCCAGAAGCTCACTGTCTCCAGAGCCCTGGTCTTCTATATACTGGATCACTGCAACAGCTTCATTTTAAATCTGCCTGCTTCTTTTCTTTGCCCTTTACAACTAATCCTGAACAAGACTGTGAGACTTGCCCTTGGCCTCAAGCCCAAGGATTGTATCTCTCCAGCCCTAAAATCTCTGCACTAGTTCCCTGCGGTTGCGAGCATCAATTCAAGAACCTCTGCATCGTCCAAAAGGCTTTCTGTGTCTGGGCACCACACTACATCCAGCATTCTCTTCCTAAGCATCTTCCTTCTTGAGCCCTCCGCTCATCCAACTGCAACTCTCTGAGGGTCAGACGCTTCTCCAGGCAGAGAGTGGGGTTAGATCTCTGTCCTCGGCTGGGGCCTCCCTCTGGAACAGCCTCCCTGCCTCTCTCAAACTTGAGCAGGACGACCTAAGATTCCGGAAGCAACTCAAGACCTTCCTTTTTGCTTCTACTTTCTCTCTTCCTCTCCCCTGCTGATGTCCCTGTCTGCTGCACATACTGTTTACCTGGCTACCCCCTGAACTTATTGTACCAGGCTCCGGCGCAAACAGGTGGCCTTGTACTGTCTCCAGACCTCCCAACCACTTAGGGACTGTATCTGCTGTATCTGCAACCCTACATTCCCCTGACTCTCTGCACTAATGAGCCACCACCTGGCAGCACTTATGAGTTACTTGCACTCTCCCATCCCTCCTTCCCCCTGGCACTTCTCCTCCCCCACACTTGCGTGATCTGAATGACACAAGGCCGAGTAAGATTGTTGTTTTGTCCTCCTTCTGTCCTTCCTTCCTTGTTTTGTCGTGCCTCGAATAACTTGTGTTCAGACGCGTTATAAATGACTCATATCATATCATTCACCCACTACAAATCACTCAATGTGTCACACAATGTTGCCTAAGAAAAAGAACCCCAAATCTTACTTTGTGACTGGATCACAGCCACTCTGTTGGCAACTGTACCTGAGTCTCTTAGTACTGAGTCCATAAAAGTAGAAATTCTACCTGGTAGTGATGACGATGAAGAGTCAGAGGTTCACCTTTCAAAGAGACCAAGAAGAAAAAGGAAAAAAAGGAAAATCCTTAAGATTTACTTTGGAAGTTGCATCAACAATTGTCCAAGATGATGTCAGTACTAATGGGGACAAGGAACACTCATTGTCAATTTTTAAAACAAGCATGGAGAAGAACTGCTAGTAAAAATAATAAAGACCTCCAAAGAGGGGGCATCCTGACAAGCTGGCTGCTTACTAATAGAGAGAAAAAGAGACAAATGGATAGGCATCAAGCAGTTGTAAATGAAGTATCAGTTTAATCTATAGATGATAGTCGGCATGATGTTATGGTCTCTACGATTGTTCAAACAAAGGGGGTGAATCATCCAGTGAATAACAAATTGCAATGCCAGTCTTCCACACAGGTCCCTAAGGCACATACTGGTACTAATATGATGCAATTGAAAAACTCAGCTTTGAATAGGCATGTTATGTTATGTTATGTTATTTTGCATTTGTATAGCGCCTTATATACCATTGGTATGGTCTGAAGGCGCTGGTAGGTTGAACGCCCTTGGGAACCGAAGTTCGGGTCAGTAGAGAGAGTAGAGAGAGTTCAAAGGTGCAAGTGCGCACCGGTATGTGTGCAGCTATGTGTGCATGGGAAGTTCCTCTCGGCAACTCAATTCACAATAACTAGTCTGTTCTCTAGTTCTGACTTGGTTGTAGATCGGAGCTGACTTTTCATCTTTAGCAATGTGCCAGCTCTGAGAGTAGTAACAAGAAAGGCCTTTGTATATGTAGAACATGTTAAATGCTGTGAAGCTAAGCAATCTAGAGTTCACTGTACCACTACAGAGGTTGTCACCTTGATCAGAATGAATGCTGAGTCACTATTAAAATTGAGTTTTGACCTTGATTGTTTGTTCAAACAGAAAACATGTAACAAAAGCTGAAAGTAGTGTAGTGCCTGGTAAGGGGACAAGAAAGGAAGTGTCTGTGATAGATCCTTTATCTGTACCATCAGCTAGTTATCCCTTAGTGAAAGCCCACTGGGTATGGTGGTGTTCCTTCCTTCCCTCGGTGTTCACCAGAGCATGATCCACCCTGATAATTAAACATTGAAACAGTAGGGGCATCCAGGCAGGATTGGTCTTTTAATGCCTGTGGATGTAATTCTGCCCTACAGAGTCTTGGTTGCAGGAAGCTTCCGCGTTAGATGGCTATTCAGGCTTTGTTAAACCAGCAAAGAAAGGCAACAAGGGGTGTCCATTTTGAAGTCTGATTACATTTATATGCAATGAGGTAAAAGAAACCAGTGATCATATTCTGGTGGTTGTAATGGATCTCTGGTCTAAAGATACTATATTGGTGGTGAATATATAGGATCCCCCTGGAGGTATGGTAACACAACGTATTCAGCAATGTATCTATTATCTATTAGATGTTGTGTCATCAGCTTCTACTGAATCCAAATACTACTAATTCTCTGCTTGCAGAGGCTGACATTAAGTTGGGGTTAAATAAAGGTACTTTTTCAGAAAATGCACTGAAAATGAATAAGTTATTAGAATGGTCTGAATTTTTCGAAGACATAGAGGTATTCATGTTGAATGATGTTTGAGAGGAGATGTGCCTGCTGCACTCACTTGGAGTAATGGTAAGGTGTCCTCTACCATTGACTATATGTATGTTAGTGAAAAGGTTATGCAGTGGGCTGCATATCTCAAAGAAGTGATGAATACATATAGTGATCATGCTAGTTTATCCTTTTTCCGCCACCTTCTGTGGTTAGGGAGAACATATATAGTAAAGCAGAGGCCATAGCAGTACATTTAGGTGGAAATCGACTTGGCTGAATTGATAGATATTTTGAAAGAATGACGTCTTTTGTGTCACAAGTCAAAGTTGATTATGATCACCTTGATAGTGCTACTGATATGGTGGAATGGATTTCCTCTATTGCGTATGATTTCTTACCAATGGGAAATTTTATATGTATGAAAATAAATGTTGGTTCAGGAAGGGTGTATGATATTAACAGGAAAAAGGTGTCTTGAGAGGCTACACCTTTTAGAAGAAGAAAAGATCTGCTTAAAAAGAAAATAAAAAATGAATATAGAAATAAGGTGAAACAGTATAAATTATCAACTGTAAATGTGCTCTGGAAAGCGATGTTTAAAATCTTGGTGGAAGGTGACAGTAAAAAGTTATGGTCATTTTACAAATCCAATACTCAAAGAAACCAAATTAATTTGGCAGGCTCTATTAGTGGGCCTATCTGGTTGGACTTCCTTAAGAAGAAGTTTGCAGGTAACAATGATATTGTTGGTGCTAAAGGCAGGGTGATGCTTGGCTCCATAGTGAAGATCATTAAGAAACTAAAATAATCAAGAGCTCCCGAACCAGACAGGATTTTTAACACCATTCTCAAGTCGAACCTTCCGCTTTGGGCAGATATTTTCTGTGATCTATTTAATGGAGTAGCGGTATATGGTCTAGTCCTGGACTCTTGAAAGGATGTCCCATCTTGTTCCCGTTATGAGAAAGACCAATGCAATAATCCGGAAAACTACAGGTTGTTGGCTTTAACGGATGTGTCTAGTAAGATTTATTCTATGTTCATACTTAAGGAAAGGAATAAGTGGACTGAGGAAAATGACATACTTAAATGTTGCCAGACTGACTTCAGAAAAGGTGTCTCCAGAAGCATAAACATTTGTATTATTAACACACTGATTGAGCAAAGTAAATAAAAAGTTGCCCTACCTTTGTATGTCCTTTTTGTGAATTGTACATCTGCATTTGATACCATAGATTGAAGGAAATTGTTAAAATTAGAAACAATTGACCTGCCAAATTATCTAGTGTATGCATGCCAGCTTCTGTATTGTGACAATAAGGTTAGATTGCATCTACATGGTTTGGGGGAACTTTCTGATATTATCCCTATCAAAAGAGGAGTCAGACAAAGCTGTGTTTTGACTCCCCTCCTGTTTAACCTTTATGTTGCTGATGTTTGTATCACATTAGCATTAGTTAAGAATGCCTCCCCGAGACTTGGCAAAAGGAAAATAGTTTGGCTAGAATATGCTGACCATTTTGTGGTGTTCGATAGTACCTATATTCGTCTATGCCATAGTGCTCAAGCCATACTTGACTATGCAGGTATTTGAAAAAAAAGGCTCTACTCATGACATAATCAGGCTTAATTTGGGTGATGTGACCATAGTACCTAGCAATACCTATCTGGGCTATGAAATTGAGGCTGGTCTGAAAAGTGACCTTTTACTAAAGAAAAGATCAAGAATGCTTTCACTTTCAGCTGTCATAACGGAATTTTCAGAAAAAAACACTGTCGGCGTCAGCCTCATAGGGGTGTTAAATGTATATAAGCAGAAGCGTGTTCCATCCTGTTCCATCCTTGTTGTATACATTGGAAACATCATATAAGGATTATATGATGTGTGCTGACAACATGGAGGGTGCAATCTGGAAGGTCCTTGGGCTGGCGGGATCAACTACCATTGAAGAACTATGATTGGAGTTGGGGCTTTTTTCAATAGTTACCCTGATAAAGATAAATAGGGACATACTATTTATAAAGTTAATGTATGCCCTGAGTGGTTCCTTACTAGATGTTTTAAGGGTGGCTATGATACAACATAAAAGTGTTACTTTGGCAGTATTCCAAAAACTAAATGAGGATTGTTTTTGCTCAAATCTGGTGGACCCCAGATGGCAGGAAGGCATTGGATATGTGCTGAAATCTTTTCCTGTGTGCTCTGAAATATGAGACTTGGTATAAAAGCGATGAGAAAGTTAGCAAAATGAAATCACTTGTCACCTTTGCACAGATGGATTTCATCTATAAAAAACCTCAAGGCTGTTTAAAGATTGCTCCCTCTCCAGCTATAAGAAGAATCTGTATGCTCCACAGATTAAGCAAGCTTGAGGCCTTGGACATAAAGGGTGCATAGCTTCAGATCCCAAAAGAGGATTGCACCTGGATTGCACCTGTCGCTTTTGAATGCTCAACCAACAGATGGAAACATCAAAACATGTATTAAAATCATGCAGTGCTATGACAAGGACATATATACAATATTATAGGGAAATACATAAAAAGACCAAATACAAATGTCTGAATGAGACATTTGATCGAATTTGATCGAATTTCGGGCGAATGAAATTTTGAAAGGCCGAAAGTGGCATTATGGTGAACAAGGGGAGCGGAGGCTGCAGGGGTGTCCCCCACACCCTTGTGCACCATAATGTTAGCAGGGGCTGTGGGAGTGTCCCCCGCACCCGTTCACATAAAGTAAAACAAAAAAAGAAAAGGCCCCCGATGCCTGTTCCCACTTCTGTGATTGAGAACTGTTGTCACAGGGACACGGCGAGTCAGCGGTGTTAGCACGCCCACATTGTTATGTGGGTTGGCCGCTGTTGCGGCCAGGGCACGAGACGCGCCGGACATGGCGCAGGGGATAGGGAGGGGCAGATCCGGGGTTGTGGCAGTTGCGCTTATTAATTATTAAAGAAGGTTGCATTATACATCCCGGCTCCGGCATGTCTTTGGGAGTGGGCTCTGACGGTACCTCGCATCTGGATACCATTACAACAATGGCGACGAGGGCTCACGGACCCCGTCCGTGTTGATGCGAGGTCTGCCGCTAGGCAGTTTAGCGCATCAGCGCACCTCGATTGCACGGCCCACCAGCCCCACATTCTCCCAGGCACGGGCGCACGCAGGAGGTCCTGCAGCGACGGCACTTAGATGGAGGAGGAAAGCGCCCGCAGCCACGCGCCACACACACGGAGAGAACCCGTGCTTATGACGGCACGTCAACACGGCGGCAAGCGGCGGGCCCAAGAAGCAGGCCACGCCGAGCAGTAACCACTGCTATAAACCCACACGAGGCATCACGCCCCGCCCCACCGCCATAAGCACCACTGAGAGTGCCATCAGGACTCTCCACCTCAAAGGTGCATTGCAGACAGCGCGGAGTGACTTGTGAGTCAGCCTGTCACGCAGCAGCGAGAACAGACCACATGGTGCGGTAAGCCCCATCAGCACAGGCCATTCGGAAGGCCAGTAAGACCCCCACCACACCTAGTGAGGGTGCCAAGGGACCGCAAGGCCCGCAAGACAGTGGGATGGCGGATGCCTAAGGGAAGGACACCATACCAGTCAATCATAAAGAACAAGAGCATACAATCCAAATTTACTGCCAAGACCAGACCACCACCCCTTAAGGGCAAGGTACAATGTCGGACCAAGATGTCGCCACAGCATTATCTTCTGGAGGGGCAGGCACCGCAGCACCACTATTGAGGGGGGCAGATGCTTTTCAAGGAAACAACCAGCCCACGCAAAATGAAGGTGGTGCATCACAAGTCATGCACATGCCCAATCCATTTGAAATAAGGGACACCTCGAACCTAGGACCCCGCTGGGCCATATGGCTCTGGGACTTCAAATGTTAGGTGGGCGCCATAGGTCTAACCGACGATGCAAGATTAAAGAACACGCTGTTCATGGCAGTGGGACCGGCAGTGAGAGACATCGCGGTTGAGTTGCTCAACATAGAAACAGTGACATATGGCTAACTCCATGCCAAATTGTCTGAATATTTCGCGCCGCACACGAATGTTGATTATGAACGCCATATCTTTCACACGACCAGAGAGGAGAAAGGGGAATCCATAGACAATTTCGTCATGCGCCTTCGCATCAAACTAAAACACTGTTAATTTCACAGATATTCCAACGAAGAAGCCCTCAGATCCCAAGTGATCGCCGGCTGCCTCTCACAACCATTCCAAAAACAACTGTTACAGAAGCAGAGGTCTCTGGAGGAAATTCTGGCACTAGCCCGCATGGAAGCCGCAGTCAACTCCCAACTCGACAACCTGGGCAAGGTTTCCACACAACAGCACACTGAAAACTCTGACTCAATTAACAAGTTGCATGCCAATCCCACTCAAGGAGGCAAATGGCCAGAAGCCACATGCTACAAATGCGGGTACGAATACCCCCACGCAGGGGAATGCCCTGACATCAGACAGCAGTGCGCCGTCTGCAGGGCCATGTGCAAAAATGCTCCCATTCACACACCAGGAAAACCCCGAATGCAGGAGAGGTGCCGATACAACCGCCAAAACCCACAGAGATCCAGAGGGGAGAGCGACCGTCAAAGCAGGAGAAGAGAGGACAGGGACCAGAAAAACCTCTACAACCGGGAAGACAGACGACCATCGGACGATGCCAGATGCTCACAAAGGTGGCTGTTCGTGAGGTACATCGAAATGCGCTCCCCTACCAGCAGCGACACCCCATCGTCAGAGGAAGATCAAAGGAAAAAGGGTTACGTATGGGCTCTAAACAGCAACACCACAGCGACCCAACATAGTCCCATACTCACTCTACACGTGAATAACACCCCGCTCAAATGTTTTATAGATACAGAAGCGACGGTCAATATCATCAGCGAGCAAGCCTACAAATCGCTCACACCCCCACCTAAAATCAAAAAAGCGGTTGTGGACATATATCCCTATGGTGCCACAACACCCCTACCGTGCAAAGGCACGATCACGGCATGGTGCACCCACGAATACGCAGCGAAAATACCCTTGCACATTCTGAAAACAGAGGCTAACAGCGGGTGTATTCTAAGCTTTCGAACCGCCGTGGACATGGGCCTCGTACACATTTTATAGCAGCTGATGGCCCATAAATACTTTGCCAAACCAGAGGCAATTGAATTAACCTTTCCGAAACTATTCGCCGGACTCGGCAAACTTAAAAATCGTAAAGTGCACCTCCACATAAACCCAGCTGTCCAGCCCGTGGCTCAACACTATCCCGGCATTCCCATCAATATTCAAAGACAGGTGAAGGTGGAACTCGACAAACTCATCAAAATGAACGTCATTGAACCCGTATCAGGCCCCACACCCTGGGTATCACCCATCATCCCCGTGCCCAAGAAGTCACCAGATGGGTCCATACACCTGTGTGTCGACATGCACAGAGCCAACATGGCCATCAGGATAGAGCGGCATCAAGCACCAAGAATCACTGACAAGATTCACCTGCTGCACAGGGCAAGGATCTTCTCGAAGCTTGATTTAACCAAGGGATATTATCAGATCGAAATAGCACCAGAATCCCGATACATCACCACGTTTGTGACCCACCTCGGCCTGTTTCAATATAAATGCCTACGTTTCGGCATCTCATCAGCCGCGGAAATCTTTCAAGAGGAAATTTGGAGAGTGATTAGACATGTCCCAAACTGTTTAAATTATTCTGACGATGTCCTAGTGTATGGCAAAACGCAAGAGGAGCATGACATGGCACTTCACAGGGTATGTCAGGCACGAGAGGAAGCGGGATTGACGCTAAACAAATCAAAGTGTGAATTCTCAAAAAGATCCCTGAGGTTCTTTGGCCACATTTTTTCGGAAAAAGGGATAAGACCCGATCCGGACAAAGTAACAGCACTCAATGCAGCCACCCCACCCGAGAACACGACAGACCTGCACTCGTTCTTGGGTCTGGCTAGTTACTGCTCTAGATACCTGAAGGACTACGCCACGGTGAGCAATCCCCTACGACTACTCACAAGCAAAGACACATCATTCGTATGGTCCAAAGACTGCCAAAAGGCATTTGAGGCGATCTGCAACGCCATATCCCAAGCAGAAGACATGGCATACTTTGATGCCCGACAGGACACCGAGATAATTGTGGATGCCAGTCCCGTAGGTCTCGGCGCAATACTCACACAAATAGACCTGACGGAGCCTCGTAACATCTACATTGTGGCCTATGCCAGCAGGAGTTTGACCGCCACGGAACAGGCGTACTCGCAGGCAGAAAAAGAAAGCCTAGCGGTGGTGTGGGCTTGCGAGTACTTTCATCTATTTCTATTCGGGAAGGAATTCACTGTAATCACCGACCACCAGGCCCTGCTCACCATCTACGGTGACCCCAAAGCGAGGATGCCACCGAGAATCGCCAAATGGGGTCTACGGCTAAAGGACTATAAATTCATGATAAAACACCACCCCGGTAAGGAAGAGAACCCGGCGGACTACCGTCCCGTCATCCCACAGCCTCCACCGCATCCCAACCGTCCATCGCAGATGCATACATAAACTATGTGATCCACCACCTCCAACCACTGCCGGTGGAAGGGGCGGAACTGTCTGAGCAGTCGGAAGCGGACCCAGCCCTCCGAATAGTAAGACACTGCCTACAGACAGACAGAAAACCTCTCATGAGGCAGCAGGCTAAATCAGAAACAGAAGTGACGCGTGAAGACGTCAGGTGGCTGGACCAAGTCCGAGATGAACTAACAGTGGTGGAAGACCACATACTGCTAAAGGGATGCAAGGTTGTCGAACTCTCAGGGAACTAATAGTACACCTGGCTCATGAAGCTCATCGCGGGGTGGTGGCAACGAATCGTCTGTTGCGACAGAAGGTGTGGTTCCCACAACTGGACCGCATAGTAGAAACCATTGTGGGAGGCTGTCACATATGTGCACAGGTGGCTCCACCACCACACCCAAACCCACTACTAAACCCACCACAGACATCACCGCTCCCAAAACAGGTGTGGGAAGAACTCGCAGTGAATCTTTTTGGACCGCTGAGCGATGGCACTCACGTAGTAGTACTCATGGACGAACACTCAAGATTCCCAGATGCACAAATTGTCGAAAGCAGTGCAACCTCAAGCGTCATCCCAGCACTCGACAGGATGCTGTCAGCATATGGCATTCCCAAAGTTATAAAATCGGACAACGGTCCCACGTTCGTCAGCCATGACTTTCAAAGGTTTGCCAAATATGTGGGTTTCCAAAATCGCAAGATAACACCTCGCTGGACACAGGCAAACGGCATGGTCGAGAGGTTCATGGCCAGTATCAAGAGGACTCTACAAATCGCCCACATTCAAAACAAGCCGTTCGATTAGGCCCTTAACCAACTGCTCAGGGAATATAGGCATACGCCCCACAGCACGACAGGGATATGCCCTGCGGACTTAGTGTTCAGAAGACCAATTACCACAAGACTACGGTAAGATCTCCGGCCTAAGGAACCCACGGCCCTAAAGCATGAGGCCAGAGTCAACGACGAAGCAAGCAAGGCAAAGTCGAAAGAAAGCACGGATAGGAAGAGGCGTGCCCGTGAAAACATCATGCAACCGGGCGACAAAGTCTGGCTCAAACAACCCAAGAAGAGGAAAGAGGAAGCCACCTTTGCACTGGATACCATTACAACAAGCGGCACACAGCGGAGTGTGCTGCCCACGTGTAAGAATGGAGTGTGTGGGGTATCTGAAATTACCTCAGGAAGAAAAAAATAATGTTTTCTTCCTTGGTCATTACAGATATGGGAAATTCACCCAAATTCTATTATAGTAAACACGTGAAGACATAGGAAGTACACAGTATTGCCGATTCTGGATGAGATGTCTATCTGGATACAGTAAGCGACTCATAATTGCCGTTACACAGGTGTGGAAAAGTGCTGCTAGAAAAACGTGATGCTAAAAAGGTTGTAGTAGGTGTAAATGAGTTCTTTGAGTGATGTCTGCATTGTGTTACCTTTGTGTAAATGGAATGCTGTGTGAGTCTGTAGCGCAGTTCCACATTCGTTCTGTATCAAATCAAAGGTGATTGGAGTTTGTTCAGGAAATTCGGTCCTGACCTACATATTATCAAATGTCAAAGCTCATGGCGTCTCTAGGCATAATCAAGATGAATGATGTTAACTGCACCTACGTGAAAACAATCCACACAATCAATTTTCTGGACACTTGTATGCTGAAAGGATTCTCTGGCTTCAGTGTACAGGGACATGGTATGATGAAGGAACTTCCATAGGGCGAAGAAGCACATTGGATGTGAAACAGGGAATACGCATGGGCTCATGGGAGTGGAGGCACATGTGTACAGTTACACTGAGTGAGGTTTTGTTGAAGTACAATAAGGAGAAAGGCTTGGAGAAGGATTGGGACAGACGACAAGGAGCAGCTTCCTCTCATATCATCATATATTGCGTTCACATCACCCACACACTCCTCCCATGAATAACTTGTGTAGACCTTGACATACTCCCAGGCATAACGGCTTGACTCTGTAGTCGACTTTATGGACTCGTTTACTCACACATTTAAGCTTGCAACCCCACATTTGCAAGAGGAACCACATGATAAATATACATGTTTAGTGACATAATGGATTATTTAATTCGAGTAAAGGTTGAACATGTGTTAAGTATCATACGAGGGGCAGATAAGGCCCCTTTTAAACAGATGATAATAAGGTTTGTGAAATGATTGAGCACTGTCTCCATCACAATACGACACTGGGTGCACTGTCCAGTTGTTGTTAGCTTGGAATGTACACATTCGTTTCAATATTTCAAAACCCAGCTCATGCATACTTTCTAGATAAGAAACATATTTTAATATATTTTCCACTTCAGAAACATATTCTAATGAACAACCCCCACCCTTTTGGTGAGGCGAGGCTGCTAGCCAGCACCCTGACTCTGAAAATTGTTTTAGCACCACTGGTTTGATCTGCTGTTCTAATAGAAATATGATTAAAAATACACTATTTCTCTCCTTAACTTGATACATACATAGTGATTAATACACCGCACTAACAAGAATGAATCTAATAAGCCGTGTTTAAGATCATGATCATACATAGTAGCATCTCAGTATGGTGGCATATTTTGACAACATCCCTGAAGAACAGTAAACACATGTCATTACTCTTCCAATTGAGAGTTCTGAGGACATCTATACCCTTTATTAGTTCTACATACCACGTCATTATTGTGGGCAGACAGGTCCGTAATCCCTTTGACCGTTGCCATGCCTACGCAGCGCATGAAATCATGCAATAGATTAATACAAATTGGACGTTGTTTCACTCTAATTGTGCCATAACTACTCATCTGATATAAGAAATTGCATCGCTTGCCGAGTGTAGTAACTTATTACAGTTGGGTTGTCACATTATATTGCTGACACATAGGGCATGATAGACAGAAGCATTTTACAGTGGTGAAGTCCCATTGGGAAACGCTCTGTGAATCAGGCCCATAGTGTGGGGGCAGTTCCCAGAAAATAATTCCATCCCCCATTTAAACACGTATGCTCACAAAGATCACCAATTGCCAATGTAAATTTCGCAGGTGAATGCTATGCACATATCTGGTAGAAACCTATGGATAGATGTGCTATTCACAAAGGTCCTTGCACAGTGCAAGGACACATTACCCTTAATAACCTACACATGCCAATTGGTAGCATTCAGAATGAAAACAGATGTACACTTGATCATGCATACTTGCTTTGGATGGTCTTCCAGATATATGCATGCGGTTCACATACATGTCCAATGGCTGTTTTCACTTCCTAAACACATAATGGCATTTTTACGCTAACCAGTGACCTTGTAAACTCTTTTGGCATCACGTAAAACTGAACCGGTCAGGAGTAATTAAGCTGTGTGGATACGGATAGGAAATGGTCTTGAATACCTCTCATCTCCCCATTTGCCTGTCCTTGCCCTTGCAACTCTGCTTACATATTAACACGTTTGCACTTCTGGGGGCAAGTTTCGGAGACATAATTCCATAACTCACTCTTAACCATGCACATGCACAGAATACTTAACTTGTTTTGTAAATCATGTTAAATCTGCTTTGCAGACGGAGTGTAAACGAGCACAAATAAGATACATCATTTGCCAGGAGCAATTCTTTGTATGCCTAGAAGAAGATTCAGAGATGTTTTCTTTTGCACGACTTCAAGTCAAGTCCTTCTTACACTGAAAACAATTCTCTCCCATAAGCAATCCACATTAGTCTATCTCTCTCCACAATGCCAAGGCTTTCTTCTCACGTATTTATTTAGCATAAGGAAACACAGGTAGGGAAACATGTCTGTCTCAATAGATCAATAAAACAAGTGGCACATACATGATATCATGTTAAAGACGGTAGCATTACCTTAAGAGCATCATATCTAAGATTTCCCCTGATTGAGTTATAAAGCACGGTTGACACCCTCAAATAGGACAGCAGTGTATTGGGATACCCCTCATTAAAGATAGACTAGCAGCGAATGTTGCATAATGTGACAAGTGGCCAGTCCCCATTTGGACCATAGCATGCCTCTTTTGGACCTAAGCCCCCCTCTTTTTGACCATTGACAAAGAGGTTTCCTAAGTTTGTCATTGATGTGGTATTGCTATGACCTTTTTTACTGTAAGTCCTGCCTATTCATGAGGGTGAAAAAAAAGTATGACATTAACCAAGGACAAAAAAAACAACAGAAACAAAATGGGCCCGATTCATATAATTTTTTGCATGGTTCAAAGTGACTTTGCACTGCTGAAAAGTGCCTTTGCACTGCTGACACAAACCCTGATTCATGACAATGTGCAAAGTGTATTTTTGTAGTGAAGAAATACACTTTGCACGGTTCCATGAATCAGGCTTTGTGTCAGCAGTGCAAAATCACTTTGAACTGTGCAAAAATTCCATGAAGCGGCCCCAATGTATATAATACAATTTTAACGTAAGGGGGAAGTGCTTCAAACCAGGGAGGAGTGCTAATTAAATATACACAATTACATTATTAAGCATTACTGGAGATAGTGGTGGGTTCGTGTAGGGAGGATGAGTGGAGGGAAAGTGCATCTCCCTTTTTAAGTGAAGTTTACGCCAAACTTTGAAGAGTTCCGCAGTTGGCATGGCTTTAATTGTTATGGGTGCCTGGCATTTCATTAAAGTATGCACCAATCAAAGATACTTGGCCAGACTTTCCTAGATATATCATGAACCTACAGAGAAAACAGTGGCAAACTTCTGGGGTATGCCTGGGCATGCTCTAAACCTCTAGACTGGCAGATCACTCTTTCGGGTGTATGATATGATGTGGCATTTATAACACGCCTGTACACAAGTGTTTCTAGGTGCAACAAGACCAGGAGGTGCAAACAAAGGGAAGACAACATAATGATCTTACTAGGCCTTGTGTTGTTTAGATCGCGCAAGTTTGGGCAAGACTGAAAGGGAGAAGTGCCAGGGGCGAGGGGAAGGGAACGTGCAGTTAACGCACAAGTGCAGCCAGTGAGTGGCTCAGAAGTGCAGAGAGAAGGGACTGCAGGGTTGCACATAGACCCTTGTGTAGAGGAACACACTCTGAAAAGGACCTCTGTAAATCCAATTTTTTAATGCAAGTGGCTTTATTATTTCTACACTAGATCAGGACACACTTCGAAAGAGAGTAAGATATTCCCTGCAGAAATGTACTGAGGCTGTGCGGCATGATGGTAATATTTTAACACAGGTCCGAATACATAGTTTGTGGTCGATCAGATATTGTGATTACAGTACATATTTTAAGCCTTAAGTGCTCATCTGCTTTGAAATCTTTTATTTACAAAAACAACCATTTGAATAGACATGCCCACAAAAATATATGGATTCCTTATTAAAATTCCCAACCTTTTAGGTACAACTCTTAACATATATGCAGTTGGTAAAAGCAAGGGAGATGTTTGTTAATGCCCTGTGACAAAGGTCCTCCATACTAGTTATTCCCTCAAGCTCACCCGGCTCTCCAAGTAGTAGTCTTGGAAGAGAAGCCCAGGCCAAGCTCAAAGGAGGTGGAGTTTGGTGGTTTACAGCTACAGTACAAGCTTGTCATTAAATACCATGTAAGGAAACTTCCACCAATGATATTTTTTATAAAAATATAAACTTTATACACTAAGAAAAAAGTAAAAATGTGTAAACATAGAGGTCACAACGTAACAAGTAAATACAATTTGTTTAATAAAAGGACTCCAGAAAAAAGAAAGAGCAGTAACAGTAAGGTAAAACTGTCAGTTCAGGTAGGCATGTTCAAAAGAGTCCAAGAGGGACCAGTATTGCGAATTAGAGCAGTCTTTGGTGAGAGAGAGAGAGTTACCTCAGTACAAAGTTCCCCCAGAGAGACTCAGTAGTTTCTGAAGATGAAGCAGAGGACCAGGGATGAGGGAAACAGGCCAGGGGTCACAACCAATAGAGTGGACAAGGGAAACTGCTACAGTCAGCAGTTGACAGGATGTAGGCTTCCCACTTCATCCAAAGCGCAGGATTCAGTTTCTGTGGAGAGGGCCAGCTTCTCAAAAGTATATGTGAGATTTTGAGGAAAGCAAAGAGGAGAAGGGCAAAGGATGGGCCGGGAAATGAGTTTTGCACTGTGGTGACAGTAAATAAGGCAGTAGAGCCTTTGTAGCTTCCTAGGTGAGGGAATACGGAACTGAAGGGCTAATCTGGCATCTTTTAGTGAAGATTCTTGGGTCAGTTTGGCTCTGAGATTCTTTAGGGTCCTGGCAGGGAAGGTCTTCTATTGGATCAGACTTTGGGGCTCTCCTGTGCTTGCAAAGTATAAAGCAGCATATGTAGATTTGTTGAATCATCCTGGTGGACGTTTACTCCAATGGTCGGCCCATGTCAGGCAACAACTCAAACTGGCAGGCATGGAAGAATAATAGAGTAATCCTCAAAGGGGATATTAAGCAGTTTGCTAAACGCAAGACTCGAGAATGCCTCATTATTTCATGCCTGAACCTGAAAGTCGGGCTGGCCCATCTCTCTATGAAATTAGTCTTAGGTGAAGAGAGCTATCGGGATTTGATATCACCTGCCCGTGCCCGCAGCCTACTTTTGGTGTTTAGAACTGGCACAATGCAGGCTGCGACCTTTACTTGTGGATGGAGGCACGGCAATACTGAAACATGTCCAAAGTGTGGTCTAGAGACTGAATCTGTTACCCATTTGCTGCTTTTCTGAGAGTGCTATTGTGACTTGAGGAAGATATACCTGTTGCCACTATTTAGAAAAGCATCTGTTAAAATCACGTAAGAATCCAATAACTTATGCAGATCTATGGATGTAGTGAACGGTGTATACTTTATAGACAAATGTATCTAGTGTGCCTGGCTTCATAGGATGTTGCCTCAGGTCACTTGATTAACTTCTTTCATTTTTTATCCTTTCTTTTAGGCTTTTATTGATGTTATTTTATGAACTGTGTATTTTATATTGATATCCACTATGAATTGTTATTTAACATTTCCATGTAATGAAAGTAATTTATAACAATGCATTTGCATGTGTGTGCTAAAGACAAACGTGCCGAATAAAGCTTTACTGACTGACTGCTAGCGAAAGGGCCACAGCTTCTGGGAACAGTGATGCAGGCACATTCATGACCTTCCGGCAGATGAGACCTTCAAGCAGGAGCTGCTATCCAGTTGGCCCCACTGATCAGGGGAGGAGAGTGCTGCAGATGGTTCCTTCTAATCTTCTTTTGTCAGACGAGCTTTGACTATTTTTTGGGAACATCAAATGGTGCTGGAGCAGATAGTATTTCCTTCCTTGAGCAGCAAGCTTCCCAGATTGCTGGTTTGGAAGTCCAGCTGTAGTCAAGGGGCAAGGTGGTCTTTTTTTGTTTCCATCGGAAACCAGTGAGTGAACACCAGAACCAATCACACACCAGGCATAATATAAACAGAGGGGTGGTCAGCCAATGGCATGAACATCCCTCCAAACATACTGAGGCATTCTGGAAAGATCTATCCCACAAAGGAATACATCCACACTGTACCAGACTGGCATCTGCATATGCCAGTCAGAATTGGCTTCAGGCTGACTACTGCCCTCAGTCCTGGAACACACAAGCAGTGGCCAAATATGGCCACCTCCTCACGCACGCAAAGATGAACAACGGGGAGTCAAGTGACCCCTTTGGGTATTCAAGGCAAACAACTCCAACCTCCATCTTTATGAGTGGAGGAGGGAGTAAAAAGGGACTTCCCAGGTAAGCTAGTGTCCACCCAGTGGACCCATTTTACATAGGGGGAAACAACAGCATCACCTTACCCACATGACTAACAGAGAGAGAGAGAGTAATGGGCTGGGAGTTAAATAAGTCACAAACCCAAAAAAGCTATCTGAATATGTAGGGCAGTAGCACATGTGGCAGAACTTGAGATTTCTGCCTAACAGTAAATCTGAGAGAATGGCCCTCATTATGAGTTTGCTGGTAGGCCAGCTGTGCCACCTGAGGCCTACTGGCATCCTCGGCTTACTGTTTCCACCGCCCGATATCCTCAAAATTCCAGTATATTACGGGCCACAGAGGAACAGCAAGTTCCCATTGCTGTGGAGTTTGATAGGACTCCACGGGAATGGGAACACTGAAGCACTGGTAGTAATGGTGCCGGTGCTTCACTGAAAAATCTGCCGGTAGAGACTTGAACTACCAGCAGGTCAGGCCTGCCGGTAGTTAAGTTCCCCTACTGGAAGACTTGTAGTTTGCCGGTCCGGAAAGGTGCCAGTAACCTTGTTAATGGCACCTTATTTTTGGACTGGCAAACTTATGATGACGGACCTATAAGTTAAAGCATAAACAAACATTTCTAAATATTGGGCTTTCTTGATACATTGAGTTGCTCTGAACTTTTATCAGTAGTGCCTGAAAAGTGCTTTGGGTGGATCAGGCTAAATTAGTTTATAGGCGAAATATGTGGTCCAATTTCAGGATCCGTCTTGTTAGGAAGAGATAGAGTCAGGAGGTTGCTAGAGAAGATCAGGAAGTAGGATTTATTGGAGGAGAGGTAGAACACAAGGCTTTGGGAGAGGTAGAATATTAAAATATAATTAAGTTGAGGGCATGTCGAAAACTAAAATATGTTTTAACTGAGGGATAAGTGAGACACTGGAATACACCATCTTTGTCATTATTGTTGACTCTGTTACATCCCAGTGACCACTTTCCATTATTATTATAATTGCTTATTTGTAAAGCGCTTATACACAAGTGAAGTGCTTTAAAGGGTTTTAAGGCGGGAAAGGAACAAGGGGATATCATCATTATTCTTAGGCCTTGAAGATTCCAAATGAACTAACAGCAATAACTAGTATACTATGCCAAGGCATTTCTACTAGTGTAAGTGTGTGACAAAGAGTGGGGTGAGAAATGGGGGTGGGGGAGGATGCAGAGGAACATACAAGACAAAAAAGGGTTGGTCAACAATGTGCCTATGAATGCAGGCAGTTAGGGAGGGGTGAAAGAAGAGGACAGGACAGAGAAACATGCTTATCCTAGTACATTTAAGGTTGAGCAAGTGAGGAGGCAGAAGTGCGAGGGGGGCAAGTTCTCCCAGTCCAGCAGGGGCCAGGGTTAAGCGCAGTTCCATGACCTAAACATAGTCAGTCTGAGGGTACCAAACACTGTTAGGAGGAGATCATGACATCATTGTTTAGAGAACAACAGTAGATTATACTATGCTCAGTAGCTGTAAATCACTGTGCCATATTTTAGTGTCCACACCAAATACACTTTTCTTGCAGAGTAGTGAATGACACATCTAGCCTTTTAATTAGGAACGTGGGTGAATTTAGTGGTTTGACCTCAAGTGTGTTTTGCTTTAGATCCAGCATATTTGGGTGTAGGATGACACATGTTACCAAATGTATAATACACATCTGTGCGCTGCCACGTTAATATCCTGATCTGCAGTGCCTTCTCTTCAGAGGCACAGAGCTATTACAATCTGTACCTCTGTTTCAAAATGACATAATTATGATGAGCAATCATCCCGGTGGCATTTTAATCTTTAAAAGTCAGCCATACCTGAGTTTGTGGATGGCGGCTAGTAATACACATAATTAATCAAGCCATATCTGATCTGTATCATGTCAACACTATGAACCCAGGCCATCCCTGGTCAGGCTGTGTTTATTCCCACTAGATTGGTGGGAGCAGCTTCTCTTTAATCCTTTGTAAATGCAGTTAACACCTCTCACATGCTAGCAGGAGTGGCCTGGGAAGCAAGCTTCAGGGGGCAAACCCTAAACAAAAGGCCTATTTGCACACTCGGGTGTTGCATACCAAAGGGCCACTTTGCACAAAGCGCTCTGGATATGATGCAGCCATACACAGATCCACTAGGGTCTTCGCAGTGCCCAAATCAGCTGACACCATAACCGTCTACTATGGTGTCCAACAAAGTTCCTGCTTCTCCCCTACCTCCTATAGCGGGTCAGATCGCACAGCAAGTAGAGTGCTCGCTTTGACATCCGTGCAGATCCTGCCGTCCCAGGTTCGAATCCCGGCAAGGACAAACTCAGCCTTTCATACTGCCGAGGTCGATAAATGAGCACCACACACCATGGGTAATAATAAGCAGCGCTCAGATACCTGTGGGTTTGTAGCGCTATATACAAGCAAATTAATATTATTATAACATCTTCGATGACAGCCTCAACATATCCTATACAAATTTTGCTTATGATACACAAGTCCTCCTCAAAATCACTGGAAACAACAAACAAGACTCCTCCAACATCAACTGCGTCTTCAGTATCATACAGGTATGGATGGCCACTCACCACCTCTGCCTGTATGATGAAAGAACGGAGCTCCTTATCGTGGGTTCCCCCCACCACCTCAGACACCTCAGTCCTGCCTTCTCCTCCTTTTGCATCGATGGCAACACCATCCCAGTCTCCGCCCATGTCAAAACATTAGGCATTTATCTGGACGCTGAACTCCACATGCAAAAATATTGACAGAGCCATTATAGGCAGCAAATTGGACTATTGCAATGCCATCTTAGCAGGAACCTCTACAAAAAATATCAACCAACTTCAACAGCTCCAAAATAACGTTCTCAGAGCTGTTTGGGTCATGAAGCCATCCAATCACATTTCACACATCAGACGGGAGGCTCATTGGCTCCCCATCAAAGCTTGTATTGACTTTAAACTCCTCACTATCAACCACCGCTGCCTACACAATACTGCCCGCCCTACCTCACGAACCATATCACCAAGAAACACAACACACACAATCTCGGCTCCTCCACCACATCTGCCTTGCACATACCCAGATTTGCCAGAAAGAGATCTGGAGGCGCCTGCTTTACTACCATCGCTACCACACTCTGGAACGCCCCCCCTTAGCATATCCAAAAAAGAAGACAGTTATACACTCTTCTGAAAGAAAATAAAATCCTCACTATTTAACAAATACATGTAACTCATACAGCCCACTGTCTACATATGAATCTGACTAACTACTTATGCTGAAATGTAACCTTACTGTCTCTAACCATACTGTAACTCACTATGTACTACCTTCTTAGCGCCATGATACCTCCGGGTCTTGGGCCCTAACAACAAATACAATAAATAAATAAATAAACAGAGCAGTTTTCACTAAAACGGGGATCAGACTCCTTAAAGCAGGATTGCTTTCCTCCAATCCTGTGTGACCTTTTGCCTACAAATAAGGGGGTCCCCCACCCATTCTTTGATTTACTTTTGGACCATCCAGGATCTAAACAATCATGTATTTGGATTTCTTTTGGGTGAGTTGATTTTTCCAAAACCCTCAGCCATTGATGTGAATAAAGTATGCTCCTATGAAGTGGCACATTAGGGGTAACTCTTGATGAGAACCAAGGCTGGCCATTCTGCTTCAAATCCGCCTAAGGCACGGAGAGCAGATACTGAAAGGACTCACCTTGCCCTAGAAGCCCTTCTGCACTGAGTCTAACAGCATCCTGAGAACCATAAAAGCCAGAATCCCTGTTTTCCACTGTCAAACCACTTCTAGCCTCATTCGACCTACGTTTGACACCTTCGAACTGATGGGACCCACTGATACTGTCTTTTGCACTCACTCGAACTTTGAACCACTGAGCTTGCATCATAAAACTGTCTCAATGGTGTATCACCATATCAGAGCCTTGTTACCTGTCCGGCTTGAGAGCCAGCACAACATGCAGATGACTGCGAACCATCACATTGACCCAAGAATCAAACTTCCAACACTTTGCATCACAGCTCAAACTCAAAATTTTTATGAAAGTGCTTGAGTCGTTGGTTTGTCCTTTGATGTCCACCTTCCTGAATAAATCTTCTTTTGTTCACTCCTCTCAATCTAGTTTCGAGCCGTGCCACGGTATGGAAGGATTCCTGGTCTCTGTGGTGGATGATCTCGCTTAACTGCATGACACTGGTGGAGAAGGGGCAGTTATTCTGCTTGATCTGTCAGCCACCTTTGATACCATTGATCATGCAGTCCTGCTTGGATGCCTTGCAGGGGCTGCGCTCTCTATGCGTGGTACTGGCCTGGTTCTCTTCATTTCTTTCAGATTAGTCTATATCACTGTCCTTACCTCCTTTTCATTCCTCTCCTTCTGCAGTTTTGTGTGGGCTTTCTCAGGGCTCCACCTTCTCCCTTGTTCTATTTAATATCTATGTTCAGCCTCCTATGATGAGGTACATTGTCTCCCACGTCTTCACTTGCTATGCCTATGTCGATGACACCAAGATCTTGGTTTGACTGATCTGGCGTTTCCCGAGACAGCTGTCAGGTTTTGAACATGCTTGGAGGCTGTGGATGTCTTCTAACTGGCTGAAACTGAATGGCGGGAAGACAGAGATACTGGTTGTGGGTTCTTTGGTTGCCTCTGCACTCTGGTCCCCTCTTTTCTGGCCCCCTTTACTGGGCCCTATCCCTATGCCTATGGTTAAAGATCTGGGGGTGAAAATGACTTTCTACCTTTCCATGGCCACTCTGGCCAGCTCTATCTGCCAGATGGGGCACCTTAACCTTAAGGTACTGTGGTAAGTCCTACCTTTTCTGCCCCCCCCGTTTGGGCCCCAGTGGTCTCCTCTTTAGTATTCTAATTATAATTGTTCTTTTATAATGCACTTTATACCAGTGAGTGGTTTCTAATCGTGGGATCGGGATTTGAACCTGAGTTGCGCTGCGTTGTCTTGCTTCCAAGACAAACGTGGTGTGCATAAGCTATCGTTCCTCCCCCAAATTATCATTCCTTCATTATAGTAACGCAATGATGTTAGGTCAGCCTGCCTACCAGACCTGTCGTCTTCAGGTTCTTCAAAACCTGGCTGCCTGAGTCACCACCTCATTGGCTGTCATTGGTGAAGAGAGTGTGATGTGAGTCTCTCTTTCTGATTTTTCGTGCCTTGCATGGGACGTGGGCGGCTTATTTGTAGGCCAAGATCCACTTTTACATTCCTCATCGTTCTTTTCACTCTGCTGAAGCTTTTTTGGTGGAGGTCCATCGTTTTAGGCTGTCTCGCTTTGGCGGTCGGGCCTTCTCAGTGGCAGGGGCTACCTTGTGAAACTCACTCCCGCTGGCCATCTGGAGAACAGAAAATTACTTGGTTTTCAGGAGAAATTTGAAGACCAACCTATTTTAGTTTCCTCTAGCACCATGATGCCTTCAGGCGACCGTGCACTTTATAAATGTGTATAAATAAATAAATAAACTGCTGGACCATCGCCAACCCAAACCAGCGGTACTCATTGTTTTGAAACCCACTTGAATGCCAAACCGCTTCTGGTGATCCATTAGACCTGCATCACTCGACATTGCCTCTATCCGTATGGAGCACAATCTCAAACCCAACTAAATGCCAACACACCACATTGGATCAATGCAGCTTGATGCCTTTAAACGCTGTTCAACTAGCAAGGATAACTGCAGTTGCAGAGAAAAGACCTTACCAGCAGGAGTAGGTTACAGTTGGGGGCTGTAAACCACTGTGGAATCTTTCACTGGCTGTATCAATAACTTATCACAATTTGTGAAGTTTTGAATGATGCAGCTTCATTTTTTTTCTTTCTTTTGGTCAATAGAATTGATTTATTGACTATAACGGAGAGTGTTGCCTGTTGTATATTAGCGTCAGAGAACTATTACTTTCAGGGAATATATGTATATTACCTGGGAGGCAGGAGCTAATGACATTCAGTGGCAGTGGATCAGTGTGACCATCAAATCTTTGAATTCATTTTTGACTAGAAACTGCATTCAGTGTCTGTAAATGAGCGCGTCACATTTGTGTGACCTTACTAAATACTAGTTGGAGAGAAAACTGTTTATATGTCATGGTAGGTAGATCACATTCAGTTTATATACATCTGTGTGCCTTCTTTTAATGGCCAAACCGAATACTTGACACAAGTTGCAAAGTTTCAAACGGTAAATGTTCAAGTTCTTTTCAGCATCTGAAATTGAGCGTGTCATTCTTTTGTGGCTGAACAAAATACTTATTTCAGGGGAATTCATATAATTCCTGGTAGGTAGGAGGAGATTGCATTCAGTGGCTGGAAATCAGTTCAACATCTTTTAGTGGCATTAACACATCCCTCTTGCATTTTATGAAATTTTTACACTCGACTCTTCTTTTTAGGCCTGAGAGAGCATTCACTATATGTAATGGGATGTTTTGTATTTTTGTGGCGAGAATGAATGCTAATTACAAAGAAAAATAATTATATTTGGTAGTAGGCAGAAGGGGATTAAATTCAGTGCCTGTAAATCTGTGTGAAATCTTTTAATGGCCAAAACACTTGCATGTTGCAATTGGTGAAGGTGCATATGACACACATTAGAATTTATATTGTGTTCAGATAAAATACTAGTTGCAGAGAAAAAGGCTCATCAGTCTTTGTAGGGTTGTTAAATTGGCATGTTATGGCTGTAGATTAGTGTGTCATCTTTGTTAGTTACCACAGCAATTGCCAAACAAATCTTACACATTGTGAAATTGCAGTAAACAGTCCTAAAATACTTTTTTTTTTAAAGGAAAAATAGAGTACTTAGTGACTTTAGCTGATACCACAATGCGCCAGTTTCCTGTGAGTATGGAAAAGTGAATCCTTCAAACACCAACAAGTTTGGAACACCTAAATGTGCAGGGGAGAAATTGAGGGATACAGATGACATTCAACCCCTTGCCTCAGAACGTTTAGAGGCGTTGCAGACTGTGTTTACTGGAAAGATGTGTACAGGTTGTGTACATGTACAACACTACAGGATGTGGGCCTGGCCTCTACCAACACCACATCTACAGATGACAAATCTGAGGATAATGATATTGACAATGATGACGATAATGATAATGACAATGACCAAAATAAAGGTGGTGACCCATCAGGCTGCAGTGATTCTGAGATGCAGGAAGAATGGGACAATGCAAGATTTACAGAAAGAATGAATGGACAACGTTACTATTCCACCTTTGTACAAAAGTGAAAAGCATCAGCCACAGTACCAACTCAACTAGTGGCACCTTTGTAGCCAGCACAGTATAGAAGGACATATCTCCTTGCTCCAGTCACAAAATAACAAAATGTGGGTGTTCTCTATGATAAAGCACAAAGAGAGATGGCATTTCACCCTTTGCATTGATTCAATGACTGGCTGCAGTCATACTGACTAACTAGTCTTAGATCACATTAGCATTTTATGTAACTACTGGTATGTTCTTATAATAATAATAATAATAATGTTATTGTGATTTAGTTCTAATATTAGAACTTTACACAAAGTATCACAGAAAACATAGAACATTACAATGTACCAAATGAGTACTAAAAACAATAAAACAGTAAAACACATCTTTCATAATTATACAAAGTTACAAAAATTAAAAAATACAAACTTCATAGGACTTCATATAACTTCATATAACTTCATATAACTTCATATCTTCACAATTCTTCACACTATAAAAATACATGAAAGAGATTACATATAAAATAAAAATAGAAAATTATATTACAAAGGTGTACACATGTCTAAAAAGCACATTATCAGTGCATCCCAAGTAAATAATTTCAACAATAAAAACAATAAAACTGAACAAATCGATTCAGCCAAACTAAATTAAGTTGTAGCAATAATTTTCTAACCTGGATCCATACTCAATACAAGGCAAGTTGGGAGGATATTGTATATGAGTTAAGACAGTAGGCCCAAAAGGAATCTCCAACAATACTCTCGTAACCATGAACAAGTTTTCCCAATAGATTCATATATAGCGGACCCAATTTAGGGCAAGAGGTAAGGACATGTCTGGCAGTTTCCAAAGTGCTTGGATTCTTACAAATATGACAGGTCCTATCATTTGAAACCAGGCCCTGTTGCACACCCGTAATTGTGAGGACCTGAAGTTGATTTGTTCGAAGCCTTAGCAGGAAATCTCTTACTGCCGGATCAGAGCATAATAATAAATAGGGCTGCGTTCTCCTGTACCTGTGTATTCAACCACAGCATCATACCCTTTCAATCTTTCAACATGGGAATCATTTTCACACCAATCCCAATGATTTAATTTACACATAAAATATTTTTTCAAGTGAATAAATGGTCGCATTTTCTTTTCTGCGTGAATCCAATCTATCTCGTGGAAAAGTGATTCATTCAATGTTTTAAAGTTATCACCCCGCTTTACCTTCTCAACATCATATTTCCCACTATTGGAAGCAATGTACATTTCGGTGCAGAAACAGATTTTAAATAGAAAACTCCCCTGGCACGCAGAGCCATACCTCTCAAGGAGGTTAGACCTAGCTCAAGTATCAAGTATTGCATAGAGCATGATGGACCCAGACCTAGCACAGCTCGCCAATATTGGCCTTCTAAGATATTGAGCCAGTCTAAGTCCTGCATAGCTAATGCTTCGAGGCCATAGAGTATAGCTGGGACAAAGCACTGCTGATATAACTTTAAAGTGCTTGCCAGGCTAAAACCCGCATTACCTCTTGAGAAATTGCATGCCTGTACTGTTAGTATTTTGGCTCGTTTTTTCTTACATGTAATTATCCTTTTGTAATTAGAAGTTATGTCAAACTCCATGCCCAAATAAGGGTAGGAATCAGCAAACTCGATCAAACCCAAGCTTGATTCAATACCCTGTCGGGTGGATCCCTTACTACTGATCCGCATTACCTTTGTCTTATTCAAGTTAATGGTCAAACCCAGCTCAGAGGAGTACTGTGCTAATTCCTCAAGCAAGCTCTTGATGCCCTATATTGTTCTGTCAAACAGTATCAGGTCATCTGCATAGAGCGTACCTACCACTGGGGTAGGCCCCAGCCTAGGGGGGCAATTTGACCTTAATCCCATACGAGGGAGTACGTCAGAAATGTAAAGATTATACAACGTAGGCGCAGCTACACATCCATGCTTTACTCCCATATTAATAGTAATAGGTTCAGTCACAGCACCTTCATTATTGAGTCTTAGCATAGCACTATTTTCACTATGTAGTGCTACTAAGATCTGAACTAACCGGTTGGGACAGTTGAGACTGGTCAACTTGGTCCAAAATTTTTCTCTTATGACCTGATCGAATGCACTAGTGAAATCAACGAATAACATATATAGGGTAGTATCTTTGTTACTCATTGTGGTATTAATCAGTGAATCTAGCACTCTGATGTTATGAGTGGTGCTGGCCCCTGGTATGTTCTTATGTCCTAATCCTGCTATTTCAGAACTGCAACAGTGCCCACAGTGCCATCACCTAACAGTGCACACAGGAATACCCGTCTTTTTTTTTAATTTCTCCAATGAATCAAGAGCTGCAGAGTCTCTGCTATACCCTGAAAGCACAATAACCACAAACGCATTACAGAGGTTTCAAAGGCGAGAATTTTCTGTAGAGCGTCACTCTTATGGTATTAGAAGGTTAACAAAAAATGTAAACAAATAAGCGGTGTGTTTGAAATATACACTGTCAGCCCAAGGGCATCAAATACAACAATATTTAAATATTACCAAAATAACCACATTCGATGTTCAGACTGTCTTACTACCCTTTCTGTTCTGTAATAGCATCTCATATCCTCTTCAATGTCTTTGATTTCCTCTATTCTAGATCAATCAACACAAGGGCTATTTTCCTACTTGGCAGTGTTTTGTATTCTTCAAAATGAAAACGGCATATATGGTAATATAGGTGACAGGTTGAAGACACATCATTTAATTTCTTCCATATGATGATTGCAACCTTCAACATTGTATTGAAGGTGCTGAACCAGCACCATGTAGGGAGTCGGACCTACAACCAGCAGGAGTGAGCAAGGGGGGGCGGGAAAAACACAGGACAACCAAAATATAGTCATAGCATGCGAAGAGACCACGTGGTGGATTGCAGGAGTTGGAATGCATTACATATATTAACAGCCAAAATGACCCATGTATAAATAGCACACAATAGAGATGATCTATCCTGAATAGAACAGATTATACTGTGAAAACCCCATTCCTATATAAAACGTTATTCTCCATAGTGTGGCGCTCTGCCTACATAGTAGGTGCTATTGTGGGTGAAAATGGGAGAGCTTAATTTCTTTTTATCCCAAAAATAGCCTGCTAACAAACACATACTGCTGTATGTCCAAAAACACTCCCCAGTACTCAATCTCGTGCAAAAACCTTTTTCAAACATTGTTTAATAGATAAAAAGACATGGACTCACAAGAGCAACATGATTCCTAGACAGGAAATCAGCCACGGATTCCACCCCTCTGCAGGGACTTCATCAGGTTAACTACATTTCATTTCAGGGTTTCTTTCATTTCTATACAGATCACATGACTAAACCATCAGGTTCTTGTGTAGACTCTATTACTGATACTATATCCCACAATGTGTTGGCCATCTTATAATAGGTTCACTTATTATAAAATGGGTAAATTCACAAAATGTGTCTCAAATAGACTTCCATTGCTGTCTATATATTTTAAATCAAGTATCTGTATTTTATTGAGATTATATTTGATTGAAATACCTCATGAGTAAAGTCGATTGGATATTATAAAAAAAAATGTCTTGTATAAATACAATCATGTTGCAACTCATACCTGTTAATGGGAATCGTTGTGGTTGTCAAAACTGAGAGGCTGCTCACTTTCTTTTGTGTACAGAAAATGTTGTGCTGTTTGAAAATATCATGAAAGAATAAATAATCACAGATGACATGCAACATATTTACTAACTAATGAGATATGATGACAGTGTAACCTGTGATTATTTATTCTTTGCACTTGAACTTTATGTACAGGTAGTGTCAGCGTCTCCTTTAATTATATAGGACTCGTGCAATGTTATAAATGTGCTGGTATAGATATATAACCTATTTGGCTTACATTGGTTTCATGATATATTCAAACAGCACAGCAGTGTCTGTACACACAAGAAAGTGAGCGCCAGCGCCATAAACTGCTATTACGAACACCCAGGACATCAAGTAAGACCTCACAAATGGCATCATTGATGACATCACTGATGATTTTAAATATGACATTACTACTGTCTAACAATCCTGAAGGAAGGTCCCTACAATGGGTCCGGTACACAGTGTTACTAGCAACATATAAAGGGTGATCCTTAGGCCTCTAATGAACTACTCCATGAATCACAAAATGTACTTATTGAAACAGAAAAGTTCCACTGAAGTTTGTCATAAATACAGCAATCTAATAATACATAAACAGAGGTTATGGCAGCATGGAACATAGAAATAAAGTATTCTTAATCTGCTTTGTTTGGCCAGTAGAATCATAAATCCAAGCCTATCAGAATCTTGACTAATGTTAAACTTGGAATCAACAGCTAACAATACATGAATTACTAATGGCATCTGTTAGTATAGAGAGTATATGAAGAGCATCAATGAATACAAATATGTGGCACATACAAGGACACTCTAATAAAGAGGAAACATATACTATGACCAGAAAAATAAGATTAGAGACTATCATCATGTGCATACATTGTATTATCTGTCTGGGGCCTTGTTATTGATCCATGAATGTGCACCATGAGCTCAGGTCAAACCCTAAGGAAACTTAAGAATATATTACAAGTTTAGGGCACCTTTAAGCACCTTTAGAATATGTGTATCCTGTTTTCAATGCAGAATTACCAAATCAAGTCCTCTGCTTAAAATTACTATTGTCACTGAACAAAAATATCTTCCCAGGATATGTGCTTTTTTCAGTTACGTCATTGATGTTGGGCTGGCATTTGTGATATCATCTTTGGTGTTCTGGTTGCTCATCTTAACAGTGCATGGCAGTGGCGTGGGTTATGGTTCCATAGCTTACCATAACTGGAGAATTTCTTTGGAATTTCGATTTTACCTTGCAACCAAGATTTTTCACTGGATTTCATAGTTTTTTACCAGTGCATCCTAGTTTACCAGCAACTACATGAGTTCTCTTCACAAACATCGCATTTAAAAATCATTCTCCACTGCCACATAATAGCTATATTGTCTGCCGACAGTATTGTTAATTCACGGACGTACATGGGAATAGGTCAAATCAAAATCAACCAAAGTTGAAGGGGGACACAATATTCTTTTTTTGTTTTATTAGACAAATTATACTTAGAGCAACAATGCAAACAATGAATGGAAATGAAATATTGTTTTTAAAATGATAACACGATATTATGGATTGTACCAAATGGATTGTTCCAATATTATGGATTTCACTCCCTCCTTCTCCTCTCACCTCTCACGTCTTGGACATCTCTAAGAAAATCACACTACCAGATGCAACCTTTTCTCACCTTCCCCCAGAGGCTTACCACCTCCAGAGCCCTCGCTCTTTCTTGACTGGACTATTGAAACAGTATCTTTCTCAATCTTCCTACTTCCACTCTCTGACCTCTACAAATCATCCAAAACAGAACCGCAAATCATGTCCTTGGTTTCAAGCCCAGGGACAGCATCTCTCTGGCACTGAAATCCTCCACTTGCTCCCCATGGCTGCAAAGATCAAGTTCAAGACCCTCTCCATAGACCACAAAGCTTTCTGTGGCTGTGGCTCGCACTACCTACAACTCTCTCTCCCTAAATGCTCTCCTTCTAGAGCCCTGCGCTTGTCTGCCTCCAACTCTCTCCAGGTGAGCCGATTCTCAAAACAGAGATTTGGGGGTAGATCTCTTTCCTCTGCAGGCTCTTCCCTCTGGAACAGCCTCTCTTCCTCTCTGTCTTGAGCCTGATCGTTCTAAGTTCCGAAAACTCCCCACCCCAAGAACTTCCTCTTCTCTTTCTCCTTCTCTCTCCCTCTCCCTTGTTGACTCCCACTTTATTCTTGTCTACTGCCCTCCTCCTGTCTCCCTAACTCAGCTCAGTTTGCTGACTGGTCACCTGCAGCACGTCCAGAGCCACACAGGTCTCAGGCTCCCCCGCTAGTCCTTGCAGTTGCCCCCAAGCCTCTGCACTCCACCCACCATTTCTGCACTTCTTTACTCATTCCTTGAGAATGGTAACCTCTTGGCACTTAACCAGGGTGTTACCTGGACTGGGCACACTTGTCCCTCCACTACCTTTCATTCCATGTCTGGCACTTACGTTGCCAAGAATGTTCTATGCCTGGTATGCCAGGCTTAGTACGATAGTTTTTTGTCTCTGTCCTTCTACTTCCCACCCGTTAGCGCCTTACCATCTGTCACACATTTGTACTATTTTAAACAGTGTTGGCCGACTACGGTAGGCTAAAGATTGTATGTTCTTCTCCCTCTCCTCCCCTTTGCGCCTGCCTTTTTGGTAGTCATTTTTGCATGATCATTCGGAAATGTCAATGCCGAAGAATGACTCTGTATTCCCCTGTTCCGGTCAAGCCATGAAGATCTTTGAAGCACTTCACCTATGTATAAGTGCTCTATCAATAAACAATTAAAATTACAATTACAATTACAAATGTTGAAGACTACTGTATACCCTGTATAAACAATTCACTTCAGCACCTGACAGGGACTGCAGCAGAACATGTGTTGCAGTAAAGAAGATAATTTCAAAACTTTAGCAAGTAAACAGTACCTTTTCAATTCATTTATAAACATTCAATATGTAATTGTAATATATGTGTGAAAATGTGTTGTAATTAAGGGGCTGATTCATGGAATTATGTGCGCTGAAAAACGGGCTTTGTGCGCCATTCTGCTTGCAAATCCCCATTTATGAAACAGGGAATTGCGGGCAGAATGTTGTATTGTAATAGAAATAGCAAGCACTCTATAATGGCTAGAGGTATACTTCCCAAAAGAAGATATAACTGGAGAAGAACCTAGGAATTATTTGATATGTTTTACAAAATAATACAATGATGTTATGTATACATCAAACTCTATGTATTACATACTGCTTATACCTCACAATCTGTTAGGTAGAATCATATGCAGTACAATTTGGGAACACCATACACAATTAAGACTACAAGTGCAAGTACAAATTCACCTTTGGTACAAGCCTGTACTACACAGTAAAGTGGTAGCGATGGCTGAGCAGCCAGACCTATCTCAAGAGTAAAGTGAGCAGTATCAGAAGTTACACAAAGGACAGCAATTGCTATGGTTCAAACAAACACTGACTCAAGGTTTCTGAGTACAAGAATGTACATTTATTTACACCATCAGTTATTAAACAGTTCACTAATATAAAGCAGCAGAAAATCACAATCTTAATACACTACACACCACCCAATGAATTCTGGAGAAGCTCAAAATGAAGTGTGAGCAAAATGGCATTCCTGCAATTTAAAAAGGGAGGGAAAGACAAGGTTACTCAAAATCAAGCAGCACCAACAAGTAAGTAGGCAGTGCAATCTAGAAAAGGCTTACTACAACTAGGATTCAAATCAATAGGCCTGGGCCAATGTTAATGGTTCAGAGTCTTTGCAGAGGATCCCACAGTTCAGAGTAGTTTGCCAAGAATTTGAAACAAAGTTGGTTGGAAGAAAAGTTACTTAAAAGAGTAGAGAAGGACAAGCCCTCGGATTAGCAAAAGATTTCAAACACTTTCACTGCGGTCGGACAGACCGAATGACCGGATTTGAACAGTACCTTAGTAGAAGAAGAATGCTGTAGCTGAGGCAGAAGTTCCTGGCAGGTCCTGCAGGCTCAAGGTTCCTGAAGCGACTGTCAGACTGACAAGAAGGAGGAAGACTGGAGGGTCCTGCACTGCCCAGGGAAGAAACCAGCAGCAGAGCAAAGGGACAAATAAAAGGTGTGCTCCTTGAAACCCAACCAGGGTCTGGTCCTCCTAGCTATCCGGTTCATTGCAGTGATACACAGCAAATTTGACCAGGGGAGGGAGGCCTTGCTTGGTATTTGGTGAACTGGTTGGTCCCACCAGCTCAAGGGAAGAAGATTCCTTGCAGATCTTCTCTGTCGTCGAAGTGTAGGAGATACAGACCCACAGCAGGGCTGCACTGGGAGGTTCAGTAGTTGCAGTAGTCCTCTTCCTTCAGCTTATCTTCGGTTCTCTCGTTCCTGTGGCGACTCTGCCTTTTAAGTCCCAGAGACCTGCTTTTTATGCAGTTTTCCCCCATTCACACAGCCTGGCTGTCAATCACACAGCAGAGTTGCTGTCCTGGCAGGTCAGTCACCTAGCCAATCAAAAAAAGAGTGTGAGTTGGGTGTCCAAGCAGACCCTGTGCAGTGGGCCTAAAACCCCTCCCTTACCTCCTGTCCACCCAGACACTCAGGCGCCTAAGGAGGGCTTCTGTGCAGAAGCCTGCCAAAGGACGGTGAACAAAGGAACCAAACCGGGTTTGGCGTGCAGAGTAAAACATGATAAAGACCTTTACAAAAAGAAATTGCGAATAAACCCAGCTGGAACCAAATAAAAGTAAATGGGGTCCAGAGGATTTAAGTTCGAGGCTACTAACTTTGCCTAAAACAGTACCAAGGCTATTTACATAGACCGCGGTAGGACAAATATGGTAGATAACACTGCCACCAGCCAAATCTTAAAGAAAGGGGAACAAAATAATGTTCCATGAGAGACAGACAAAAAGGGATCACTATTAACTCTTCCGAGTACTCTATGTAAGATAGGTTGTACTGGGTCTGTGAGTTTAAAAAGACTAATAAAGTCAATTGCAAATTTGCATGTTCTGGGAGACAGTAGTCAGTCCCAGAAATTGGAGTTTAAAGTGGGAAGTCTGAAAAAGATAACCCTGTGTCACTGCACTAAATGTGCTGCGTGACACACAGTAAAAAGATGATGCCTATGGAGTAGGTGAGACTCCACAGTCTATGAACACAAAAATGTACAACACATAGCCAAAGACACATATAAGCGTGGGAAAAAAAGGCTCACTCTCTTACCAGGTGAACAAACAAAAACATCCTAGAAATCCAGCAAAGCTGCTGAGGGACTCAGTAGGTAAGGGAAATTAGCCATTCCGGAGAATTCTCCCTAACACATAGTACAATCTGTGGATGAGGCTTTTTTTCAAACAGTTCCTGAAATGCAGGCTAATGATTGTCCTCACAGTCCAGTGTGGATGCCTAGTGGGCAGGAGGCCATGGTTTGTACAGTTTTAATTCTACTTTAGTTTTTTAGTTTCACATAGTGATTGAGGAATTGTTGTAAACATTTGAATGATTGTTGCTGTATTTTACATATAGAGCTGCAGGTCCATTTGTACACTGGACGGCTTATTTGGAGGAAAGGAACGTTTGGTTGAAAGTTTGTTGGGGAAGTGTTTTCTACAATGGGTTTCTTTTGCCATAATGGTGTCTACTACCACTTCATAGCCTCACCGATTGTTGCCTATGGCAATTGGGTTTATTTTTTCTTGTTATAAGCCTCTTCATTGAGATATGGTTCTGTGCTGCTTGTGCGATACCATTCACCTTCACAGAAGTTTGAAAAGGTATCTATATTGACCCTTTTGCATGTTCAGAAGTACTTTTTGTAAATTACTGATTAATTTGGTTAGTGGTTTTATTCTGTTTAAAATTAATATAGAGAACATTTTCTTTAGTAGAAATGCACTATAAATCAGAGCTTTGAGGATATTGTTAAGAACTCTAAGGTGGAACATTTTTTGTAAAATTGACTTTCTGGAATGTTATACTGTGGTAGATAAACATTGGTAGATATAGTGTTAGGCTAATTTTTAGGTCTAGTTTCATTTCTACATCTTTTTTACTTGTATCTTTTGAAAGATGGGGCTTACTTTTTTAGTGCTGACTGGTTTAGTTTCATTGAGTGAGGTAATCAGCTGATCAGTTTGAATGTTTTCTATATATTGTTTGAGTGGCGTATGACTATATGGCGTGTTCTTATTTTTATCTGCTCTGTATTTTCTTTGTTTTCTACAGAGTTGCTTTTTAGTAGACATTTTGTTGTGCCTGTTGGGAAAAAAGAAAGTGTGTGTTTCAAAGTTGCGGAATGTTTAGGCATGTATTATTGTATAAAAATTATGGCTCTGTGGTGTGATTGTAGAGAGATGAAAAATAATGATTTGTGATTGTGTAGTGGGATGATAGGTGTTGTTGGGAATGTTGTAAGAGTAAGAGGTTGTATAGGTCAGATTTGGGTAAATATGACATTGGGTTTGGGTAGTATTGTATAAAATACATATATCCATGTTATTGGGAATGGGTAATAAACTATTGGTAGTAGATTGTGTTGAGCAGGACTGGTGTTAGTGAGTAAGGGAGTGTTGGTGTGATTCAAGAATGAATATTATGCTGTGTTGAGAACAGTGGTTTCTTTAATGGTGTGATTTAGTGTAGTGGTATGAGGGTTGTATGAGTGAAATTGAAAAGGGGTGAGGAAGCATGTGTATGAGTGGCAATGTGTGTTAGTAAATTGGAATGCAATGAGCATGAAAGTTGTTGGGTTGGAATTGAGGACTTGATGTATATAGGGGCATGGAAGAATAAAGACATTACATTGTGTATAGAAGTTAATTAGAGATGGTTGTGTGGTTAGGCGATACAGAACTGGTAGCCTATTGAATAAAGAACAATGTTGACATAGGATCAGGTGTGTTAATGATGCAATAGAATGAGTAAGAGTGAAATACAATATTGTCGATTAGAAAAGAATCCTTTAGGCTAATACATAAGGAAAGGATGTTATTTCACTTAAAATAGTTATATATGATCTATTTATATGCTCTAAACAACACAACCAGGTCTGCCCTGGAATACCTGTGTCAATCCCAACCATCTGGGAATTATGCACAGAATTTGGAGGCCTTTGATTTCTGCTTGGTGTTGCTGGTGTGGTCTTGGCAGGAAGAGTCAGGAGGAACCGTCCCGAAGTCAGGCATGGTTCTTGCAAAGGGGTATTAACCTGGGGGGGTTGGGGACCACTGCCCTTGCACGGAAAACCTTCATACAAGCCGCCTTCAACCAATACTGCCCACCCCCACCATATATTGTCCCATCCCAAAGGGCAGGCCACTCTTCTTCCAGGTGATGCAGAGCCGGTGGAGAGACATTGCCCCCCGAATCTCCCTCCAGACCCCACACAGATGAGCTGTGATGCTGCCTCTTCAGAGTGCCCCCCACACCTTGCAGTGCCAACCCCATCAGATGAACCCCCCTTGAGTGACCTGTCCCTTACATGCCAACTATCCCAATTTAGGAGAGAGACTATAGATTTTTTAAAAGACTTAATTATCACTCTTTTTTGTGTTAAATTTTTATGTTCTCATCTTCAATTTGTGGAGCTGTACCCCTGCCCGTATGCCTATGGTGGCAGGGGGGTCATGCACAATGAGAACTGTGACTGCTCAGAAAATATAAATATTTCTGGCATTTAGTCCAGCAACTATATATGTACTCCAGGGGGCGGGATGAGATGTCTCCACATGAAACGTTTAGAGACCACTGACGTTCTCCCATTTGTCCAGAGTGTCGTCGTCTTTTCCTATTGCTCAACCTGATTGCCTCTCGTTGGCTTTCTGCCTACTCTAGTGTCCTTCTTTAGTGCCTCCCCCTCTCCCTTCCACCTCTCTCCTCTCCCTCCTACCCTGTGGTGCTATCTGTCTCTCCTATCTTTTCTAACTGCTTCTTTATTGACTATCCTGCTCTCCTCACTAAATCTGGTCAGAAGAAATTTAAAAAGGACATCCTGATCTGCAAGCCAGGCCTCCCCATTGCTGATAACTACACCAGTGCCTCCTCCAAAGAAACTCTCTCCGACATCCACTTTGTCGTTCCTTTGCCAGACCTATGGACCCTTCATATGGTCTCTGTGCTCTCTCCTTTCTCCTCTACTCCCATTAATGGTGGAACCTGTTGAGGTGCCCTCCTGGCCTCCTTCCATTCCTCTAAGGTCATCATTAATATTTACTCGAATGGGACCGTCTTGGTCCAATGCCCTCAGACCAACCTTCACCTCTTTGGTAGACGCTTCCCACGTCTTATCAATTTCCTTTCTTCTCCCGTTGTCCCCTCTCCCTTTTCTGTGGCTACCTCGCCTCCCCCTTCTGTCCCCTCCTTGGCTACTGCGCCTTATCCTTCCCTCTCTGCCCCCTCTCGGGCTCCTTCTACACCTCCGCAGGGTGTATCTCTGATCTGTACCCCTCCCTGCAAGTCCTTCAAGGGTGGCAACCTTCTCCATATTGCCACTCTAAACTCTCGCTCTGCTGTCAAACATTACTCTGATATCTGCCGCCTTCTGGAAGAACTTGACCTAGATGTCCTCAGTCTTACCGAGACATGGTTCACGGCCAGCTCTGTCACCAGCTTTGACAGGCTACTACCTGATGGTTACAAGATCCTCTTCATGCCCAGGTCCAACCGCTGTGGAGTAGGTGTAGCCCTGATCTTCCCAGAGTGGATTCCTGCCTCTGTCCCTCCTACACAGGCCTACTCCTCTCTTAAATGCCTCGTCTGCAGACTCTCTCTCTCCCCTAGCCATTCCCTTACTGTGGCTATCATCTATCGGCCACCTGGTCAGATCTCCTCCTTCCTCTCTGAGTGGCCAGACCTCTCCCTCTCACTCCTGGCCTCAACCACTCAACTCCTCCTTCTTGGAGACTTCAACATCTACCTGGATGCGTCCCGTCCTCCCTCCGGACTCTTTCACGACCTCTGTGACTCTCTCTCACTCACTATTCCCTTCTCTGGCCCAACTCACTCTGCAGGGCACACTCTGGATGCTCTGTTCTCCTCAGACCTTCCCCTCTCTCTCCATCTCTCCACTCCTCTCTCCTGGAGTGATCACTTTCTCCTCTCCTCCCACCTCACCCTCCCTATCCCTCACACCAAGCCACTTCCATCACTGCCGCCCACCTTCTCGGTCATCCGATCCATGAAGTGCCTTTCAGTTGAGGCTTTTGCCACCACCTTCTAATCCCCATTCCCGTTTTGGCTGACTCTCACCCTGACACAGCTCTCTCCACGCTTCAATCACCTATATCTGATACCCTTGATATCTTTGCCCCTGTCATGAGAATCCGCCTGAAGCCCAAAGCCAAGTACAACTCCTGGTATGACTTGGACCTCATCACCCTTAAACGCAAGTGCAGGGTGGCCAAGAGAAAATGGTGTACTTCATGTACATCCTCTGACCAGGGGCGTTGCTAGGGGGGGGCTAAGGGGGCTATAGCCCCTGATCTTTTGGTTGTAGCCCCTGATAGAATCTCAGGAGCTTCAGCCAAAAGACTAGCTAGCCCCCAGTCCCAACAATTCCAACATCAGCTTAGCCCCGGGTCTTTTCCAGACCTAGCAACGCCCCTGCCTCTGACAAACTGGCCTGCCACCTGATCCAAAGGCAATACCGGCTCTCTGTCCTAACCAAGAAGAGAGCTCATTTCCAAGCACACGTCTCTTCAGCATCTAACAACTCGGTTGAACTCTTTAAAATCTGCAAGGAACTGTCTAATCCTGCCGCAGTCTATACTTCTCCTGCCCCTTCCCAGGCCCTCTGCACGGCACTGGCTTCTCACTTCATCTCTAAAACTCAGGACATCTTGCCTTACTCTCCTCCCATTCCCTCCCTCCCTCTACTCCCTGCTCTTTCTTTGGCCCTTCTGCAGCCCCCTCTCCTCCTTCCTTCTCTTCCTTTCCCCTGTTCTCCACAGACAAGGTTTCTAGACAAGTCCGGTCTATGAAAGTCTTGTTGAAACAGGTTCACCCCTGTTCCTCCAAAACTATCAAGGACCACATCGACTAACTGGATCCTGGCCTGGCTGATTTCTGCAATCACTCCTTCACCATCCTCCCTGAAGCACTCCCTTGTGCACCCTCTTCTTAAGAAACCCTTTGCCGACCCCTCCTGCCCAGCTAACTATCGCCCAATCTCCATCACTTCCTTCCTGGGCAAGCTCCTGGAGAAACTGGCCATCTCCAAGCTTAATGTCCACACTGAATCTGTTGGTTGTCTTCATGACCATCAGTCTGGCTTCAGAGCATCCAGAAGCATGGAAAGTGCTCTCCTGAACATCCGTGAAGACCTACTCTCCAACCTGGATTCTAACACCCCCGGCGTCCTCATCCTGCTTGATCTCTCTTCTTCCTTTGACACTGTCAACCATGCCATCCTGCTCAACCGTGTCTGTGATAACCTGGGTATCACTGGTCAGGCTCTGGCGTGGCTGACTTCTTGCCTCTCTGATCGACCCTCCCACGTCCAACTTGGATTCTTCCTCTCTGCTATCTTTTTCTCTACCTGTGGTGTCCCCTGGGGGTCTAACTTCTCTCCCTGGCTGTTCAACCTATACCTGGCACTCCTTTCCCATCACATTGCCACTCTCTGCCCTAACTTTCAGTGCTAGGCGGATGACACCCAGCTCATTTACAGGCTACCCGCAGCCTCCTCCTTTCCTTCCCTCAGCTCTGACTCTCTGTCTGCTATACAGGAGTGGTGTGCCCCCAATGATGTCTGCCTTAATGCCAGTAAGACTGAGATTCTCCTCATCGGCACAACCGCTGCCTCCTTTCCTGTAACTCTCGGGCCTGCCTCTCTTGGCCCCCTTCCTGCTCCCACCTGCAAGGCTAAAAACCTTGGGGTTATCTTCGACTGCACACTCTCCTTCTCTTCTCACATCTCTGACGTCTCTAAGAAGTCACACTACCAGAAGCACTTCGTCAGAGGTATTCTTCCTTTCCTCTCCTTCCCCCAGAAGCTCAGTGTCTCCAGAGCTCTGGTCCTCTCTAGGCTGGACTATTGAAACAGCCTATTTCAAAATCTGCCTGCTTCTACTCTCCACCCTCTGCAACTTATCCAGACCAGGACTGTGAGACTTGTCCTTGGCCTCAAGCCCAGTGATCATATCTATCCAGGACTGAAATCTCTGCACTGGCTTCCAGTGGCTGCGAGGATTAAGTTCAACACCCACTGCATCGTCCACAAGGCCGTCTGGGGCCTGAGGCCTCAATACCTTCAACTATGTCTTCCTAAATGTCTTCCTTCTTGAGCTCTTCGCTCATCCACCTCCAACTCCCTCAGGGTCAGTCGATACTCCAAGCAACAAGTTGGTGGTAGATCTCTTTCTTCGGCTGGTGCCTCCCTCTGGGAACAGACTCCCTGCCTCTGTTAAACTTGAGAACCATCTCTGGTTCTGGAAGCACCACAAAAACTACCACTTTGTTTTTGCTTTTTCTCCTCCTCCCCTCTGCTGACCTCCTGGCCGGAATTACACTGGCTACCTGGACACCCTCTGATCTCAGACCTAAGGTCCCCCCCGCCAGCGGCACACACCTGCACTGCCCACCTGGCAACCTCTGCACTTGGGGACTGTTTATGTATCCCTACAGTCCCCCTACCAGCCCTTGATACCTGATGTCTGCACTTACCCATGCACTTGCCACATGCTGTCTGTTACTTTACTTATTGTTATTATCTATTCTCATGTACTGCACTGTCGCGGCCCCTTCCCATGCACTTGCGTGATCTGGTTAATACCGGGTCCGGTAGGATTGTTGTCTGTCCTCCCTTTGTTCCCTCCGTTGTCTCGTCGCGCCTTGAAACACTTGTGTTTAGGCACGTTATAAATGCCATATCATATCATATCATATCATATCATATCATATCATATCATACAATTCCGGAACATAACAGCACTTATGTTGAAACATTACGACTGGGCCAGATCATATCCATCGGGTACACAATGCATCAATGACCAAGCCAGGTTACCCTGATCTGCCATGGGACTGATGCAAATAGCTCCCACTCCCGGGGTTCAGTATCATCCTCGCTTGTATAGACCTGCTCTACTCCCCTGCAGTTATGCACTACGCTCTCCTATCTGAAGAGCTCTCAAGCACTTGCAGCTCCCAGAAGGGACAAATGTGACACAATGCCACAATCCAAACAAGATACTAGGACATGAATAGCACCCACCTGTTGCAAACTATCACCTGGAAAAATTGGCCCACCAGCACTTCTAAGCGAGCTTCTGAAAAAGATAAACTCTGTTCCCACCTCATGGGAAGGCACCCTGAAGCAGGCATGAAATCTGACAGGGAATTTCTCTCGGAGAACCAAGCACTCCACCAGAATAGGCATGGCCAACTCAGTGAAAACTGGAAAGAAATCAAAACAGAGTCCTCCAATAAAATCCACACAGACACTCACTCATACCAATATGCTCACTCTCTCTTCTACACCAACAAACAATAGAATGCAGCAATCAATTTAGCCTGGCTGCACACCCAAGCAATCATCTCTATGAATACCTCAACAGTCTTTAGAACGGAGCTGTACCCCATGAGCTGCACACGTAATATCATAAATGCACAAGTGCACCACTGCCAGAAGGCAGATCCAAGGTCAACCGCCTTTTTGCACACATTCTACTGACCTCACAAGGCCACTGCACAGTGCCTAGTATTAGAATACAGCTACACAATGCACTGGCTGCACACATACTGAGTGCACCCATGCACCTATACTATCCCCCTTTCTCCACTGACCTGGACTACGGTTCCCAAGGCCGTTCAACCAACAGCGCTTTGAAATCATACCAATGGTATATACGATGCTATGCAAATGCACAATAACCTAACATATACTTATTTTATATGACCTGAAGATATGTCTTTGTTTGGTAGCTGTATTTTTCAATATTAATTTTTCTTGTAATTGTAAAAGAAAGCTACTTGGTATATGTGGCAAGGGTGAAGTAGCTTAGTAGCAAAGGCTTTAAATATATTAGGGTAGGAGGGGTTATTGGAAAAAGAGTGAATAACGTTGTGTTATGTGGGATTGCTAAAGTATGTTAACTATGTTGTTAGAATGATTACACTATGACAAATGCAGTTTGGCATATCATAAGCAACAGGGTAAACATGTGCATAGTGTGAAAGGATGCATATTTAGTGCATTTTTGCAGCCCAGGAAAGTTTGCAGTGGGACTACTATAAAATGCTATTAGCTGAATGGCAAAGTTTGCCATAATGCAAACATGCATGAAAACTTTTGAAGTAGGGCAATTTTTTCCTGGTGCTTTTAATGTGGAAAGTACACTTGTCATGGTGCAATGTATTTGTAATGTGTTGCAGTGTTTTAAAAAGTAGACCAAACTGTGGCCTAGTGGTAATATAGTGAAACATTGCAGTTTCAGAAGTGTATGTTGTTAGAATATGGTCTTTAGTAGTAGTGATTGCACATATCTAGTCTTTTTTATGTAAGGAAACGTGTTGCATTTAGGTTTGTGTGTTTGTAGTAGGAATTTATTGAAAGGGAAAAATCTATACATAGATTGGCATTCTAAACATAAAAGTGAACAGGTGGAAATGGTGGCACTATAAGGGATGTCATGGCAAAGGTTGGAAAATATGACAATTATATTTAAGGAAAAATGCTGTTCTTTTAAAAAAATCTTTTTGGGAATATTTTGTTGAAAATGAAACAATTTAAATATGCGTTTAGAGTTGCACCATTTGTAACTTTTTTTCTACAAATAAGGGAAATCCAGTTGCAAAAGATTTGTAGAACACTGTTAAGTGGCAGTTGGTATGAGGAAGTCCAATATGTTGGCAGTACATGTAAGCAACTGCCATTTATGTGTGCAGGTGCAGAATGTTGCAATACATTGATAGCAGTGGTTAAAAAAGAGCATATGCTTATTGAGATGCTTATTAAAGTTTATGTGGCAGCAACCCTGCATATATATTTATAAAGGTGTTGAAAATGATTTAAACAAATATAAGCATACTTTCACTATATGACTTGTTATATGCAGATATTGTTGACTCTGCGACTTGAAATCTTGGAGAGTTTCACAGTAGTGTTTAATGCAGGAGGCTGTGAATGACAGGAGACATGTACTGTGAGAGTTGAAATGAAGTGTTGAACTGGGGTGACAGGACTACATGTACAGTTTATGGATGTGATTGTGGATGATGTGTGACTGTTTGAAAGTAGCCAATGAGGGAGTGTTACAAAAATACAAGTAAAAAGGATAGAAGGGCTATCCTGTGTGACAGTGTCTGCAGACATCTGCAATATTCACACATGCCATCCAGGCCTTTTTTTTCTTCACATAGACTTTTATTGTGCAATTCAATAAAAAACAATACATTGTTCAACGTTTAGTACACATTGAACAGTTTTCTTATTGTTCTTCTCAACAGTGAATATTCTTCCCCTCTCCCAGCATAGCGAATAACAGGATTTAACTTTTTGGATAACACACAGCTAATATAGGATAAAACACTGGCTTAATGGAGTATCTGGCACACTGGGTTCTGCGTATGGGTTGAACAACCTGTTACATGTTTCCGGCCAACTTGGGGGTAGGTGGCCTGGGACAGGAAATATATGTAATTGCATTTGATTACATACGCAACTCACAATTTGAGGGTCTCAAACCCTTCTTTCAACAGTCAATGTTGTGGTTTACCATCACTGTTAGCCTTTCATACACAAATATAGCCCATAACTGCGAGAGCATCTCTTTTTTGGATGGGGGCTGTGGTTGCTTCCATTTGTGTTCCACTGCAATTCTACGCACTCTCAACATGGCTTCCACTTATCTCGGGATGGCAGGAAGCACAGGGTCAAGGGCTGGGGTACTTAGCAGGATTTCACGGGAGCGCAGATACAGGGAGACACCTATCATGTCTTTAATCCAGCTCAGGTTGATCAGGCATTCCCACCACATGTGAAACCAAGTACCCCGCTCACCAAATCCCCTTGGGCAAAGTGGTGAGGTTCCCAAAAACATCTTAGACAATCTATCGGGAGGGAGATGCCAAGAGTGTAGAATTTTAAAGTTATGCTCCATCGCTGCCATGTAGAGGGACCGCACTAGCAGTGGTCTACTGAGCGAGTTCCAGGCTGGGTTGTCCAATACTCCAGCCACCCTCTCTGCCCAGCAAGATTTAAACTTCTGCCTTCCCTCGATGACCGTTGTGATTAGGATTTCGGAGAGCACTCCTTTCCTAATGGTATGCTCCATAATTATCTTCTCAAAGGGGGAAAGGGTGCGCAAGATGTTGTTGCCCCATTTGGGGTCTGTCAGTGTGCCCTTCACGCGGAGATACTCAAAGACCGACAGCAGGGGTGAGCCCGAGGGTCCACCCAGGGCCTTATAGTCAATGAAGGTGTGTTCCCTAAATAGGTGGCCGGCCCGGATCAGTCCCCCATCTCTCAACAGGCCTGTGTGTGGCGCAGGCCCATGTTGCCCAGGTCTATGGTGGGGCCCCAAAACGAGGTCAACAGCGAAGGCTAGGAGGAAATGAGTGAATTTGCTTTGTTGCTACCCCATAGATCCCAGAGAACTGCCAGTGTAGGGTGATTCCTAACCTGTGTGGGGATTCCCCTGGGGGATTATCACAAGAAATCTCTCACTTTCTTGAGGCACATGTAGGTGTTTTCTATATATGTATATTGGGGCTCTGCATAGTCTCGCAGCTGCTCCACCAACACCCAGAGTTGTGCATCCTTATGATATAGTTTAAATTCTGGGGAGTGTTAGCGGTGTGTATTTAACTCTCGGGTTTCTCCCATTCCAGATAAAGCGTTCAATGGGCCCCTGCAGCTCCGTGAAGAAGGTGGTTGCTAATGAGATAGGGAGTGCTGTGAAAAGATACAAGAGTCAGGGAAGAATGTTCATCTTGACCGAGACCATTCGACCGAACCTGGAGAGGGTAAGTGGGGCCCAGTGCACCAGATCCGCTTTAATTTTCTCCAATGTCGGGGTGTAATTAAGGTCGAAAAAGGATATCAGGTCCCTTGGGAGAAGCACTCCCAGATACAGGGAGGATCCTTTCTCGACTCTTATTCCCACTATTGTTTCTCTACCTAGTGTGTCCCAGTCTTGGCCTCCCATGGACACAACACTGGACTTGGTAGGATTTATTTTCAGGCCTGAGAATCTACCAAATGTATTTATGTTCTCTCGCAAGCGCAGGAGCGACTCAGGGAGGTTGGTCAGGTAGCCCAAAATATCATCCATGAATAAAGAGAGTTTAAATTTGCATTCACCTATTCTGATTCCTTCAATCCCACTATCCATTCTGATGGCTATAGCAAAGGGCTCCATGGCCAGAGCGTAAAGCAAGGGGGAGATGGGACAACCCGGTCTGGTCCCTCTGGAGATACTGAGGGGGACGAGGCTACCCCGTTATCCGCACTCTCGCTGTGGGGGCGTTGTAAAGTGCTGCAATCCGTGCCCTGAATTTTTCCCCTAGCCCCATTTTCTTCAGGTCATTGCCCATAAACTGCCATTCAACACGGTCAAACGCCTTTTCCGAGTCGATGGAAATGAGGTGGGCATACAAATCGTTCTGTGTAGCTTTGTGCATTAAGGTTTTTCTTATGTTGTCCACCACCTGTCTACCCGGGATGAATCCCACCTGTCATCGACCAGCACATGGAGGTGCTGGGCTAGTCTGTTGCCCAGAAGTTTAGCTAGTATTTTCACATCAGTGTTTAGGAGTGAGATGGGACAGCACGAGGAGCAGTGGGTTGGGTCCTTCCCTTCCTTGGGTATAACTACGATTAGGGCAGCCGACATGGAGTGGGGAAGGGAAAACGTCTCCAAAAATGAGTTGAACAGTTTGGCCATAAAGAGAGCTAGGGTGGAACGGAATGCCTTATAAAATGCTACCGTGAAGCCATTGCCGCCGGGGGTCGTGCCTCCTATCATTCCACTAATGGTGTCTATTATTTCTTGGGGAGAGATGGGGGCTTCCATGGGGTCACCTGCTCTTGTGATAGGTGCGGGATCGGGAGATCATCAAGGAAATGTTCTGTTTCCGATCCGTCTCCGCTATATTCGGACATATGCAACCCGGTGATGAAGTGTTGGAATTCCTCTGCTATCTGAGTATCTTCCAGAAGTTTTGACCCATCGGCAGAGGACAGGGTGTCTACTTTACAACTGCTCCTAAGCTCCCTCAATTTCCATACCATGATCTTGTCAGCTTTTTCTCCCTTTTCCATATACCTCTTTTTCAAAAGGGCAGTTTGCGAGGAGGGATTTTAATTTCTAGTTAAGCTGATGGAGCTTTGCCCACTTGCCCGGGAACATTTGAGATTTCAGTTTCCCCTATGGTTGGATGGCCTCAATATTCTCTCTGAGACGTTTCTCCTCTTTCTCCCTTTCTCTTTTTCGCCTTGCACCCATTCCAATGAGAGTCCCCCTCAGAGTCGCCATAAATGCTTCCCAGACTCCTGCTACGCTTACCTCCTCATTGTTGTTTATCTCAAAATATTCTTGGATTGTGGTGAGTCTAGGGTTTCGTCCCTCAGCAGTTGATCGTTAAATGACCATCTCATTTTACTGTGGGGAAGTGGGGGGTCAACTATCAGGGTTTTTACCATGTCCTGAGCCGACCACTGGATCGTCTCTACTGATGATTCAAATACTCATTCTCACATAGCAGAGTCTACCAGGAAATGAACGATCCTTGAGAATGTGGAGTGGACTTTGGAATAAAATGTAAATAAGGGTAACTGACCGTGCTTTAAGTAATGGCCCTCGCTCTTCCTATCACTTTCTGGGTTTAAAGCCATATTAAAGTCACCGCCCACAATCAGTGATCCCTCCGAAAATGACATCATTCTGGCTCCCACCCCTTCCTAGAATTGGTCTTGAGCTTTGTTAGTAAAGTGGATAGAGACCAGCGTGACCACTGCCCCCCTAATCTCAACTTTAACCATCAGAAAGGGTCTTTGCAGTGTGACTTGGGCATAAAATGAGCTTCCCAGACACCACCAGGGGCCACCGCCTTTTTCTTGGTAGGCCCTGACACGTGGAAGACCTCTTATATTGTTCTGGCTCTCAGCGATGGTTCCCTGCCCCAAACCCAGTGGGACTCTTGCAGAAACATGAAGTGTAGTTTTGACCTATTGAATTCTCTCACCACTAGTGATCTTTTATGAGGAGAGTTTAAGCCCCTTACATTGAGGGAACCCAACACCAGTCTACTTTGTGTGTCATTCATTTAAAGAAGGCCAAGGTCTCCACCCCACAAGTGTGTTTGTCTTGCCCTGTGCATTACCTGCCGTTCCATAAATTGAATCTAACCATGATAATGTATAAAAACTATTGAACCGAAACATTAACAACCCACTCTCCCACCCTTCCCCCTGCCCCCTCTTGAGCACCTAGACCACCTGCAACAGGAATATGGCTACTGGGCCAGGCCACCAGCATCTTCCACCTCAGGGCTGGCACGCAATCAAACATCACCACTCAGCCACCCTCAGTAAACCGTAAAATGGTAGGTGATAGCTTAAACCCTTCCCCCCAACACCCCAAGCAGAGAAAAACAATGAGACCATCACTCATGCACTTATCAGTTCCCAGGGGTTGTGTGTTGTCACCAGGGCCGATGATCCAGCATCTAGATTACTAGTTGTTACCTTATGGACCTTGGTCACACTGTCCATGGGCACGGAGGCCAGTCAAAATGCCTTGGAGCCTGAAGGGAAGAACTTGACTGTACAGGACCCCCAGGAGTTGCAGTGCTCGTCCAATTTTAAGAGACTCTTGGAGCTTCACCTTAGCCTTTCGATTTTGTCTTGGGAGCTGAGGCTACCCTTCTAAAATTTCTGTTTCAGCGAACGTGACATTTCTCAATAAGACTGTTTGCTTTCTGGGACTCTGTCAGTTCCCTTCCGTGACCTTCCAAGGAGATATGCATCAGTTCCAGGCTGCACCACTAGCGTTTCACCCTGACCATTTGCGCTGGTGGAATGGTTGTCACACCGTTGGTGGGGCTGAAATGGTTCGTCTGGAAGGTTCTGTAAAGTTTGCTGGTCAGATGGTGCCCCCCACTGCGGGCGTGATGCAGGACAGTTACCTCCAGCAAAGGGCCAACCTAATCTTCATCCAGGGCATGGCGTGGTGCGCTGCTGTGCTCCGTCGACAGGTTGTCTATCTCGCAGTAGTGCTGGAGGAGTTGAGGGGCGTCGTAAGACTGCACTTCGTGGGGCGGATGCAGAGCCTCCCCAGGTGGGTGGGGGTTGCTGCTTCCTGCTGGAGAACCCTCAGTTCCGGTGCTTTTGCCCTGAACATTGTAGCAATGGGCGGGGGCACCCACCCGCAGAGTCAGGGGGGACACTGGCGCTCCCACCGGGGTTTCAGTGCACTCTCTGTTGTAGGCTTTCACAAGGAGCGCTTTGGCACCAAAAACCCTTCTGCTGGTTTCAATGCTACAGGACCTGTACAATGTGCGTGCCCTCTAGTAACAGTTTTTAAGGTAGTAGTTGAATCTTTGCTGTCTGGGAACTCTCATAATATTCATGTGCCTTCTACATTAAAGAAAAACTATACAAAACATCCCAACAGGCGAGAAAGGGGCTTTTAGTCTGTCCAAGTTTCAACTGGTGGTTGATAGTTGACCTTTATGAACCCGTGCCCAAACTGTCTGTCAGCGATCGTATCTTTAAACGTGTCCGACTGCACAAACTGTAAAAATGCTTATGGTGCTCCCAGGCAATGGTGTAATCTGTTTGAGGTGGCACATCGAGGACAAGTGCTCATCCCCTCTCCCTGAGACCCAGGGGGCCAGGGGGCCCAGGCACCGGTATCTCCATTGGACCTCTGTACATGGGGGGGAAGCTCTGCCTCTCAATGGTCCAGGTGGGGCAAGGCCCTCAATCACCTCCTCACCGGAGCTCCGGCTTGCACTGGCTTGAGCCTCAGGTTTTGGGGCAGGTCATTGGTTCCTCCTGGAATGCACAGCTCACTGGCAGAGGAAGCATTCAGTGGGCACAGGCTCGAGCACCTCCCTCAGGACGGGGGTTGGGAGTGGCACCACCGGTGGGTGGTGCCTTGTCCCTCAATCACTGCCACTTTGATGGTGATCGAGTAGTCCTGGGGGTCCCACACAGGCAGGGGGTCCCCCCAGAACCTCCTGTGTCCTTCAGCTGCTTGAGTCCTAGCCACCTCCATATGCGGCTCGGTTACTCGCGGGGGTGAATGGCCACATACACTGGACCTGTGTGATGCCTTCTGCAGGGAATGGTGTATTTTCGGATCCCTGGGGGCTCCAGAGTTCTGCCTTACACCTGTGGGGGCGCCACAGGGTTGGCTCTCTCATGGGGGGATCAGTTCACTTGTTCTGCCACCGCTAGGCGGGGCTCAGTCCCTAGTTAGCAGTGTCTGTGGCGGAGAGCGATACAAGAGCTCAACTCATGTCAGCGCCCCCTGGTGGCTCCTCCATCCAGGTCTTTTAAGGATGTCTGGCATGTTGATAGGACTGTGGAGACCGTAGACAGTCATGATTGTCCACGGACACCAGAGATAGCCAAGGAGGTTTTGTGGTTATGCTGGAGGAGTTGAAGTACACAGGACCACATGGTAGCAAGTATTTTCTTTCTTGTGTGAAGTGGTGGCTATGAAGAAGAAGCAACGTTTGTGGATGCTGGGAGATTCATGGGTACACTGGTTAAAGGTTTACACTGGCACTGTGAAATCTCTGCAAATCTTGCATTAGAAGAAGTGGAAGTCTCCTGGTATGGAGCTTGCAGATTAAACTGGGCGCATTGTTACTATTGTGCGACAATATGGTTCAGTTTAAACATCCTGACATTATTATAATACACTAGTAGAAGTTACTTGTTCTCCGAACAGGTTCTGTAGATAGACATGATAACACTCTCATCAATTGCTGAAAATAAATGATCCTGTAGGTCACTGTTCCACCATAACCTGGCATGGTGCAGTTTGTTGTTGTGGTGCATTGTGGTGCAAATACCTCAGAAACCATGCACCCCTGGGCCTTGAAATGTGGTTGAGATACAACATTTTTTGTTTCCCTTCCCAGTGAACATGGTTTACATCTTTGTCGTAAGGCACCATCTCACAAAAATCCTCTGGAAAAGTAATTTCATCTGATGCGTAAAACATTTTTGTTCCCTTCCCAGTGACCATGGTATACAGCATTGCAAAGCGTGTTTAGAAACAACATTTTTTGTTTCCCTTCCTGGTGAACATGGTTTACGGCTTCGTCGGTAGGCACCATCTTGCAAAAATTCTCTGGAAATGTATTTCACCTGATGCACCAACAACTTTGGAAACTTCTGGACTGCTACCTGCCTTCACCTTTACCTCTCAGGTCCATTCACCTCTCATACATGTTTTGTTTCCCTTCCCGGCGAACATGGAATACAACTTCATCGGCAGTCCACAAACCCACAAACACATTTTTACTTTTGCTGAAATCAGGTGAAAGGGGTTGATTGGCCAAATGTCATGTTGCCAGTAATGTCTGAAGGGTCCTAACAGGTAACAATGCAACATTTGGTGCAGATTGGTGAAACGGTGTGGACTGATATAAGTAACAATGCTTTTCCAAGGCATAAACCAACAAACAAATGTTTACTTTTGGTGAAATCTGGTGAAAGGGGTGGAGTGGCCAAATGTCATGTTGCCAGTAATGACCGAAGGGTCCTAACAGGTAACTATGCAACATTTGGTGCAGATTGGTGAAATGGTGTGAAATGGTATAAGGAACAATGCTTTTCCAAGGCACAAACACATTTTAAATTTTGGTGAAATCTGGGGAAAGGGGTGGTGTGTCCAAATGTCATGTAGCGAGTAATGTCTGGATGCTGCTAACTGGAAAGTTTGCAAAATGTGATGCAGATTGGCAAGAAAAAGGTGCGGAATTCTAGGACGAACAATGCTTTTCCAAGCCACAAACCCACCAACACATTTTGACTTGAAATCTGGCGAACGGGTGGGGTGTCCAAATTTCATGTAGCCAGTATTGGCCAGGGTGTCCTAACAGGTAACTATGCAAAATGTGGTGTTGATTGGTGAAACGGTGTGGGATTGTATAAGGATCACCGCTTCGCCAAGTCACAAAACCACAAACCCACAGATCTCATAACTCAAAGGCGAATGTGGAAAGGTTAAAACTTTCCACAATGAGAATATGAAGTTTGATGGTGAGAACATTTTTCGTAGAGATGAAGTTCATTTAACCAATGTTGGAAATTTCTTTCAAATGTTCAGAATGCCTTGAAACAGTTTCTGTAAAAAAAATTAAAAGGCACACGTGAAATATATAGGAAAGCATCTTTTAGTAGGCATAGTATATAAAAACCAAAAACACAACAAGCAGTTTTCCAAAAGCTATAAAAAATAAAATAACTACAGTACAGTATTTTTTAGTATAGCACATACAACCAAAAAAAGCAAAACAAGTCTTTAAAAAAAACAAAAAAGGTTCCTTTAAGATCCACCATTGTAGAGTGAAAAAAAAAATCTAATGAAATTAAATCCCCCACCAACCTTTATTTCTCTGAAAAGTTAATGGACAGTAATGACTCATTTTCTGATGGTACTGTAATGTGAGAGGGAAGTGTGAAAGCCATACATACAGGCTAAAAACTTTGTACACATATTGCACTTCATGTTAACATTTTGTATGGCAGAGAAAAGGGGTTTGCACAGAAACGCATTATGGTCACTTTTATTTTGCTATGCAAATTGTCTACAATTTTCATTAGCATACAATGTAATGCTAATGAAAATGTTAGATGTTCTAATAGAGTTGTACTACTTTAAGAATAAGCATAAGCTTAAGTGGAGCCGGTGCTTAAAAGGCCTCGTTGTGGGTGAGGTGAAGAAGCGCTAGGAACTGTCTCCTGAGGCTCATGTGCTGTGCTAATAAGGTGCAGTAAAGGCTGCAGCGATGTTGGTGTGCAGTGCAGGTTCAGCAGGGCTGCAGCGACGGTGGGAGCGCAGAGCTCTGTTCTCCCCGGCAGTTTCAGGTGAATGATGACATCATCAGCATTGCAAGGGGTGATAGCGATTGTTCCCAACGTATGGAGAATGTCACGCTCGGAGGCTGTGAGCTGTGACGCGAGAGAGAACGTTTGGAGGTAATGGTTGATTCTGTGAGAATCGCTTTGGGGAAATATGCGTTGCAGTGGGAAACGTGATCACGTTGCATGTGTTCAGTGTCAGCATCTAAGATCCGATTGGCGGTAGGCTTGTGGAGGAGGTATCGACGTAGAAAGGAGACAATAGAAGAGTTATGATACAAGAGAAGAGTGGTTGGAACATATGAGGTCTACATTAATTTCGCTGTGACGGAGGCCAGCGGCATGGGAATAGGCTGCAAGGTTGGGCGAGGGTGGCAATAAAGGAGGCAATGCCGTTGCCAGCATGTAGCTACAGCACTCTTGGCATCTTTAAGGGAGTGTTGGCAGAGACATTAAGGATGGCTTGGTCAAGGCGATAAGGGTCTGTGTTCCCAAAGGTACATTTCGTTGTTTCAAATGGGAGCTAGCAAAACGCAGCAAACGAAAATTATATGTTTTATTTGTTTTGGGTTTAGCATTAATTTGTACTATGATTATGGTAGTTTTCATATGAGGCCTGCATTTGTTGCGTAATTTCGAATGGGGTGCAAGCTGGTTGTAGTTTGTATGTTGTTGTTAGGAAGTCATGGCCTCTGTTAGAATGAATTTAGCACAGGATTGTAACAATTATTAGTGGCATAATTTTGTTTAATGGTTTTTCCTTTCCACAGATGGACTTTAATGTGTATTAGCAAGTATGGACTGGTCAGTGTTACTGTATGTGGAGTTCAGAAATGCATTTGAAATGTTGTCACACTAATGATTTTGTTTGCACGTGGGACTTTTATCAGTATTAGTTAACTTTAGAAGTTTAATAGTAGAACTCGTATTAGTTAAAATGCATAATATTTTATGTCGTGACACTGGAGTGCATTGTATGGACATGAGTGTGCAGTGTTGTTGTGGGTGTGTTATGTTGAGCTTCCTCACAGCAGGTGTATTAATTCTGGTATGGTGGTCCATGGGACACAGGTAACTGTTAGGGGTGGCAACACAGCACCTTGGGTGTCTTTGTTGTTGGGTGTTTTCCACTCAGGTGTTTGGATTTCCAAGCATGGTTCTTTGGTGAGTGTGTAGTACACAGCCTGATGTTTTGTGTGGCTGTGAGGGAAGTTGTGAGTTGGTAGTTGACTTTGTGTGGCGGTGCAAGTGGTGTAGATGTGGAAAGAGGTTGGAGTGCCTGATGTCGTGAGGATTTGTAGTGGTGCATTCTTCAGTTGTTTGCTGTCCTTTCCTTACTATGGAGAAGAGGGTAAGGGCATTGTTGGAGTGGGTTTTGATACTACTACTGTGTGGACGGTTTCAGGGTGTGCAGATGCTGTGATTGTAGTGTTGGTAGTGATGCATGTGCAGGTTATGGTGTGTGTGTGGCGTGTGTGTTTTGTGAGTGTGTACCCTGTTCTAGTAGGTGTGAATATTACTGTTGACTTAAGTTCTGTGGTTAATAAAGAGTTGTGTGTTACAGTGAGTGGTGATTTTTGAGCTCCCTGTAGGAAGAGGGATGGTGTAGAAGGTGCTCTTTCAATGCAGGCACATGTGGTATAGTGACAATGAGGTTGAGGTATTCAATATACCCAGCCTGGTTAAGGAAAATGTGGAGTGCGTATTTGAGTGGATGTGAGGGAGCCGAGTAAATGGTGTGATGTTGGCGCTGTGAGATGACTAATGCGTAGAGGGGCTGGAAGGCCTGAAGTTGTTGAGGAGATTGGAATGGTATGTTTGTTTAAGTGGATGGTGTCTCTTCTTTACTGTGTAGAAAAGGGGAGAGGCATGTGTTTGATGTCAGAGTCATCATTGGAGACCGCAAGCTTTACTAGATACCCGCCCGGCCTCTATAATCAAAGAAGCTGCTAGAGACTAAGCCCCTTTTATTACCACTCTAATTAACTCGCCATTTAAAACGTGTACTGTCCCTACCGACTTTAAGGACGCTTGGGTCCTACTGCTCTTAAAGAAACCCACCTTGGACCCAAATATCCCAACAAATTATAGACCCATTGCAACAGTCACTTTTCTTTTAAAAATAATTGAAAAAGCAGCCTACCTCCAGATAGAGTCGTACTTGGAGCTTACCAATCTACTAGGGCTCCGGCAGTCGGGCCTCAGACTCAAACATGGTACAGAAACAGCTTTGATTGACCTGAAGAACCACATTGACTAACTAAAGGACAATGGGAAACTTGCCCTCCTTCTCCTTCTAGACCTTTCAGCTGCATTTGATTTGGTGGATCATAAAGTGTTTTGCAAGCATTTGTCTACAGCTGCCCACTTCACCCCGGAAGCACAGGCCTGGATTTAATCATTTTTTAATAATAGATCTATGAGAGTGTTCTCACCTTCGGCTTCAGCAGATCCTACATCAATAACATGTGGAGTACTGCAAGGATCATGCGTACCTCCCACCATGCACAATATCTTCACTAAGCCACTGTTCGATGACCTAGACAATCTGGGTGTCACCTGCACTAACTATGCAGATGACACCCACATCATGATTCCTCTGACTTGTGATTATGAGACTGACCTGGCCATAGTCAATAAAATCTATCTCATCAGTTAGGCCTGTATGGCATCTCACGGCCTTTGCCTGAATGATGAGTAGACTGAGCTCCTGCACCTTGAAGCACCTGCCAGTCTTAACAAACTTAACAATCATTTTCTACCATTTATCATCGACGGCTTTGACATTAAAGTGGCGAAGGAGGTAAAACCCTTGGGCATATACTTAGACTCAGCTCTGAACCTGTGCAAGCAAGTCAACGCTATGGCCTGCGAGGACCTTGCATTCTTTTTGCTTGAAGGTTCCCAAATAGAAATTGAAAATAGCAGGTGGTAGCAGTTTTTCTGTTAGGGCAGCCCAGCTCTGGATTTCCCTACCCACTACCTTAAGAGCTGACCAGTTGTTCTTTAGCTTTAGGAAAAGTACCAAAAGTTGGCTCTTTGCAAAGGATCCATGACCAGCACCAATATGTCATGATTATTACTAGCTAGAACACTCACTCTTTGCAGCTATGTAAATTGGCTTTGCATATAACTTCTGTATAATATTGTTAATCTCATTGTGTAAATAATGTAAGAATGTCCTGCAACTATTCTACTATGTACTTGATGCTTTATGCAAGTTGTAATTCACAAATAACCTGTAACGCACCCAGATACCTCTGGTTGCGTAGCTCTATATAAATAAATAAACAAACCATCACTAACAATCTCAACATTCTTGCCCCAGTCATGAGGATCCACCTGGAACATGCCACCAAGCATAACACTTGGTACGATTCTGATCCAGCAGCCCTGAAGCGCAAGTGCAGAGCTGCTGAACGGAAGTGGCAGACCTTGAGTTCATCCTCTGACAAAGTGGTCTGTCGCTTTCTCTAAAGGCAATATTGTCTCTCCATTAGTTCCAAGAAGAGGGCTAACATCTAGACTTGTGTCTCTGGAGCATGCTACAACGTGGCTGAACTCTTTAAAATCTAGGACTAGCCAATCCTTATGCAGTCTATACCTCGCCTTTTCCCTCTCAGACCCTCTGCACTGCACTGGCCACCCATTTTGCTGCAAAAACTCAAGAAAACCTGAGTACTCTTTCTTCCTCCCCTTCCCCCTCCCCTCCTCCCACCCCCCTGCGACTCCTGGCCTCTAATCCTCCCTTATCCACTCTCTCCTCCTTCTCTCTTATCACATCGAATGAGGTCACTAGCGCTGTCTGCTCTATGAAGGTCTCCTCCAAACAGGTCTCCCCCTGTTCTTCCAGTACTATTAAAGATAATATCAGAACCCTTGGCCCTGCACTTGCTGATTTCTACAATCACTCTATCGGAACCCTCAAGCACTCCCTTGTGCAACCCCTGAAAAAGCCTTCCACAGAGCCCTTGTGTCCGGCAAACTACCTCCACATCTCTATCACTCCCTTCCTTGGGAAACGTCTGGAGAAGTTGGTCTTTCCCCAACTAACCAAGCTTACTAAGCTCATTGGCTGCCTACATGACCAACAATCTGGACTCCGAGCATCCAGAGGCATGTAAACTGCTCTCCTAACACCTGAGAAGAACTTCTTACATCTCTTGACTCTAACTCACCCACTGTTCTCATTCTACTAAATCTCTCATCTGCTTTCAATATGGTCAACCACTCCATCCTCATAAAGCGGCTCCAAGATTCCCTTTGTATCTCGAAGCGGGCACAGGACTGGCTGACCTCCTTCCTCACTGACCATCCCTCCGAGCATCCAGAGGCATGTAAACTGCTCTCCTAACACCTGAGAAGAACTTCTTACATCTCTTGACTCTAACTCACCCACTGTTCTCATTCTACTAAATCTCTCATCTGCTTTCGATATGGTCAACCACTCCATCCTCATAAAGCGGCTCCAAGATTCCCTTTGTATCTCGAAGCGGGCACAGGACTGGCTGACCTCCTTCCTCACTGACCATCCCTCCCAGGTTATTCTGGGTGCTTTCTCCTCTCCCACCTCTATCTCCACTTGTGGCATTCCCCAGGGCTCTAACCTTTCACCCTGGCTCTTAAAACATCAATTTCACCACACTTGCTCACTTTATCTCCACTTTCTCCCTGCACTTCCAGTGTTACCCAGACTAAACCCAACTCTATTTCGAACTTCCCTCTGTACCTCTTCCTACTTCCGGACTGCCTATCTGCTATCCAGTCCTTTTTGTGACTCTGATGATCTCTGTCTCATTGCCAGAAAGACTGAGATCCTTCCAATTGGGACTCCTACTCCTTCTTTCCTGCCTTCACTCTGGCCAAACTCTATGGACTCTTCCCCCTCTCCTCTCTCTTTTTTCTTTCTCACATCCTGGACCTTGCCAAGAAGGACCATTTCCAACTCCACCTCCTCAGAGGTATCCTCCCTTTCCTCACTTTTCCCCAGAAGCTCAATGTCTCTAGAGCTCTGGTATTCTGTAGGCTGGTTTACTGCAACAGCCTCTTCTTTAATCTACCCTCTTCCTATCTCTGCCCCCTCCAGCTAATTTAGAATAGGGCTGCAAGACTTTTCCTTGGCTTCAAGCCCAGAGACTATATCCCTCCAGCCCTAAAATCTCTCCACTGGCTTGCGGTTGCTGCAAGGGTCAAATTCAAATCTCTCTGCATCATTTATTAGGCTGTCTGGGGCCAGGGACCACGCTATCTACAACTTGCTCTCACCAAATACTCTCGCTCCAGATCTCTACGATCTTCTGGCTCCAACTCTCTGCATGTCATGCGCTTCTTAAAGCAGGGAGTGGCTGGCTGATCTCTTTCCTCACCTTCTCCCTCCTGTGGAACTACCTCCCCTTCCTCTCCATTTTAAGCCGGATCTCCTCAAATTCTGCAAGCTCCTCAAGACTTTCATCTTCTCCTCCTCCTTCCCCATCTCCCTCCCATGCTAAACCCCACAGTCACTGTGATTGGTGGCCTGGGCCATTATGTGTCCTTCTGGGTCCTGTCCTTCTGTCCAATCACCTTAAGCCTCCACCCTCCCCCAGCACTTGCCTTTGGGCACCCACTGGCCTGTGCTGTCCCACAGGCCTGCACATATTGTATTGGCAGGTGACCAGCCTTTAGCAAGTGGTTTCTGCCAGACACTTACCTGTTGCCTTGCAACTGGCTCTCTGGCACTCCCCCCTCTGTGTATCCTCTAGCACTTACCCCCTTCCCTTGTCCCTTCTCTCTCTCTGCACTTGCATGTTCCGAATGTTCACATGGCCTAGGAGGACCACCTCTGTCTGTTGTCATTGTTGTTTTATTTGCATCTGTTCCCTTGTTCCCTCCCCTTTGCCCTGTGAGCACTTTGAAACAGAATTTCTTGATGTATAAGCACCTTACAAAATCACAATAAAATAAACAAATAAATACATATCCAATAAATAAATAAATATATTCCTCCAATATTTGGGTAAAGTGTGTGATTGGAGGGTGCGGCAGCCATTTTCACAGTGACATTTTAACTGGATACCACATGTCTCTGACTGTGTCCCTAACCATACTACCCAAATAGGGTTAAAACATTGTAGTCTTATATGCTTACACCTTCACATCAGCATTTATCAATGAAATTGCTCCATAATTACCAATAATTCCCTTTAGAGATAGCCTTATTGAATTCCCCTTTAGTAATGAAGTCACTAAGGCATCACATATTGTCAAAAAACTCAAGCAGACAAACGTCCTCTCCCTGCGATGCCCCTTTTGTTATGGTTAAAATGACCACTCTGACTTACTTATTCATTATACGGTCTCCTGCAGATTCTCTTATAAAATGATTACACTTTGAAACCTGCATTTTTTCATAACATAATGATCTATAGTAGGATCAGCATGAGCTTCTGATTTATTAAAATGTTCATAGAAAGTGGCAAAGGCATTAGATTTGTGTAATACAATTGAGACAACTAAGCTGTTGTAGTTTACGGAGATCTAAGTAACCCTCAGGGTTAGTGATTTTCAAAGTTGTAAAGCCAACATCCTTCCTGCATTTATATCTTATTCATAATTAGTTAGTCTAAAGCTAAACTGTATGCATTTTTGTATAAATGGATAAAGGTTGTATTTCGCATGAGCAAATTTACATAACAAAGTGCTTTTTCAGAGGATATATACTGTGTGGTGTTTTAACATTGTCCTCTAGTAATTTTAATTCTTTTTTTAAGTTAAATGAACTTTAGTGAAAGTTATCATGAATACAATAGGAAATAAAAGAATACACATTTTAATAGTGAAGAAAAAGATATTTTAGAGCTGATTACAATTTTGAAATCTCAATTAGACAATACATAATGTAGTAAATTACAATACCATTATTAATCAAATAATGCAGGAAAATAAATAATCTGATAGATAAATTAGGGCAATCAGGGGAAGACTAACTGAACAAACCCAGAAACAAAAAAAGAAAAGCAGAAGGAAGGGGGGCAGGGCATTATTCTCTGAAGAAAGTGAATAACTCACATCTAATAGCCATTAAATACATTCCATTTGTTTTAAAATGTAGGTAGCGTTTTAGACGAGAGAGCATGCATTTTCTTGATTCTTTGTAAAGAACATATGGAGTTCCAGAATAGATTATGTGACAATGTCTGTATATTTTTTTCATTTGGAAGCAATGAGATGAAAGGCAATATAAAAGAAATTAAATAACTCAGGTGAGAAAATAGATGACATTAAAGGATTCACTAACACACCGACCATAGCATTGCATAATCATAAGGGTTCTTGAAAAGAAAATATATCTTGTAGACACTTCCAGGAGATTGATAAGACCAAGATAAACTATGATTTGAATAGGTAATTTTAGCAATTCTTTGAGGCGTTAAATAGGCTCTGTGTAATATAAAATAATGCAATTGCGTGAGGTTTGCAGCAACTGATGTGGAAAAACATTGTTCCCAGATTTTAATCTCAATATCTTGCGAGATTTACAGATCCCAATCAGATTTCTATTGTAGTGTATGTTTAGAGGGAGAATCATTGCATTGATTAAGAATGGAGTATAATTTAGAGGCTTTAGTGGAGCAGGAGTATGACATTAACTCAATGCATTTTGAAGGGGCATTTTGGCAATAATAAGGCATAGCTTTGGTAATCGGTGCTGTATGCGATTTGAATTCAGAATCATTAAGATTGAATGGAACACAAAGTTCAGGAAAAAGTCAGGGTACATTATTGTGGCAATAAGCCACGAGGTGGCGGGCCAATACCGCCCCAGGTAATGCCCCCAGGGCGAGTTATAGGCCCGAGCGAGGGCCTTAACGGTGCCCCGGGGGCATTAGCTTGGGGCGTTATTGGCCCGCCACGTAGTCCATTTTCCCTTTCCATGGCGGCCATCGGGAGAAGACGCGCTGGGAACAGAAGTGTTCCCAGCGCGTTCGCTTCCAAGACCAGAAGAAAAAAGGTAAGTGGGGCTGGGAGGGGATGGGGAGGAAGAAAAAAATAAAGTACCACGGTCTCCGGCGGGGGACGATGGAAGCCTCCAGCTTTCCATCGTCCCCCGCCGGAGACCGCGGGATAGAAGGTAAGTGGGGTGGGGAGGGAGGAAGGAGGAAAGGCTGGGGGAAAAAAGGAAGCCTCCAGCCATGGGGAGGCTCGGAGCGGGGATTGCCCTGTTTCGAACCTCCTCATTGGCTGAGGGGCTGCCACGCCCCTCGCCGGTAACAGAGTAGCCGGCACACACGGTGTGGACGGGAATACCGTGTGGTATGGCTCGCAAATGAGTCAATCACCACACAGTATTCCTGTTCAGCCGCACGTGCCGGGTACTAATGTTGAAGAGATGTGTATCTAGAAAGATTCCAGCAGAGTATATCATTTGCATAAGATCTGGTTTTGGTCTAAACAGGAAAAATGTATTAAACCATCAATAATCACTAGTGGAGTCTTGAGTAGTTGGGGAGGGAGCTCAAAATTGAACAATTGAAAGAATTTAGGATTGGGTGTTTTTTAATGCCAGGCCATGAGGACGTTTTGAGGAAGTGAGAAAAAGACAGATGAGATACGAGTGTTGACTTCAATATGACCCATAAAGGGAAAGTAATCATTTGGGATTCATGAGAAAGAAATAGAGTGAGCTGTCACAATAAAAAGGATTTCTGATTTTAAGAAAATATGGGAATGTATCACAACCAGAATTCTTATCAGCTTTGAGTTTATTTGAAGCTATTTTGGAGGTTTTGTTTTTCCAAAGAAAATTGGATAGGAGTGGATCATAGAAAGATAGTAAAGGACAATAGGTACAAGAGTAATTTTCGATGGATTCTTATCGAACCCACCAGGAAAGAAACTGAGGGGACCACAGGTTAAAAGAAGAATTTGTTTTGTCAATAATTAAATTCTGATTTAGATTTAAAGTAGAAGGTATATTGTTATCAATACACATACCTAAGTATTTAATTGATGAACAGCACCACTTCATACCATAAAGAGGAGTGGCGGATACAACAGAAGGATTAGTAAGAAGTACGATTTCTGATTTATCAACGTTACATTTGCATCCAGAGACTTTTGAAAATTTATCAATGGTAGACATTAGTGGTAAATAGGTCAGACAGATAGAGTGTGATATCATTTGCACAAGCAGAACATGTAATGGAAAAATCATTTATGATAATATCTTTGATATTATCATTAACAGAAATACTTTGAAGAAGAGGTTCCAACGCTAAAATAAAAAGAAGTGGGGACAAAGGACATCCTTGTCTGGTTCCACTTGATGTGGAAAACAATTTAGAGACAGCATTATTGATATACTTTCTAGTGGAAGGTGTAGAATATAAAAGCAAGATGGATTTAGAAAAAGTAGGGATAAACCTGTGCAATAATAGAGATTAAAAAAAGGGCCATGCAACTCTGTCAAATGCTCTCTCTGTATCCAATGCAAGAAGAATAACGGGAATAGTAGAACTTTGTGCATGTGAGCGGACATTAAGAATGAGCCTAGTATTGGAGGAAGCATATCTTCCTTCGATTAATCCAATTTGATTGATATTAACCAATTCAGACATTACAGTATCTAACCTATTATTGATTATTTTAGCCAATATGTTTTGCCAGAATTAATTAAGGAGATGGGATGATAGTTTTTTAACATAGGAAGGGTCTTTGTCAGGCTTAGGGAACAAAATCAAAATGGCTGCACCAAAAGAGCCAAACTAGATCCAAAGGTAAAGCAGTGGCTAAAGAATTCCAGGATATTAGAAGAGAGTAAGGCTGAAAAAGATGCAATAAAAATCCATTGGGAGTCCATCAGGCCCAAGGGCTTTGCCAATTTTAAGAACTAAAATAGCTTTTTCAATTTCCGGTAATGAAACAGTGGCATCTAAGGGAACGAGATCTACTTGGTGGTCAGTGATTTTCTTGTTTGAAGATATAAGGTTAAGAAAATTATCATTAAGAATAGTTTGATCAGCTGAGTATAGTTGGGAGTCGAACTTGAAGAAAGTAGTGTTAATTTGCTCTTAATTAGTAACACCAATACCTTGTTGGTTAACAATGGGTGCAATACTAGTTTTTTTTCTTTTCTTCTTTTAAGATAGACAGCAAGCAATTTACCAGATGTATTGCATCTGCCATAGAACTTCGCTTGACATCTTAGCAAAGATGAGCAAGCTTTATTTGTAATATATTTGGTGAATTATATACGTTTAGAAAGGAAGGATTTAAATGTGGCATCAGTGGGGTGACTAAAGTGAGATGTTTCTAATGATTTAATCAAATGGGTCAAATCTTGTGAATGTTTTTCAATGTGCTTCTTTCTAAAAGCAGCACATTTTATGACAAATCCACAAAAGGTGGCCTTAAATATAACCCAATTATTATGGATAGAGGTATCTAGGGGGTTGTTAAAGGTGAAAAATGAAGTGAAGAAGTTATTAATGTGTTGAATGAAATCAGCATCATTCAACAAAAAGAGTTGAATCTCCATTGGAAAACAAGAGTATGCTAGGGTCCCCATTCCAGGACCATAAGGAATGGAGCATGGTCAGAAATAACAATGCAGCAAATTTCCAAATAAAGAATATTAGAAGCAAGTGGAGGATGAATGAATATATGATCCAGTCGAGATAGAGATTTGTGAGGGGTGAGAAAAAGGTATATTCTTTAACATCTGGTTGACAAAAACGGCAGTATCAACAAGAGTAAGGGCCTATATAAAATTAATGACTTGTTTATGGGATTTAGAATTTATGAATTAAGTGTCTGATTTCCAGTTTAAGGTGAAATCACAAATGTTGTTAAAATCACCACAAATAATAAGCCTATCATACATTTTTATTGAAAATAACTTTTTTAAATGATTCCAATAAGATGGTTTGGGGGCATTAGGACCATAAATATTAAGAACAATAAGAACCAGCTTGTTGGTATTGGCATCAATAATAGACCAACGTTCAGAGGGGTCATGTTGTGCACCAATTAAATGGAATGAGGTTTTTTATATGAATGAGGGTACTGACTCCACCTTTTTTCCAGTAGCTGGTGCGAAAAATGCATGTTTAACCCTTAACTTAACCAACTTACTATTTTCTTCAAAAGATTCTAAATGTCTTTCTTGAATGCACGCAATTTCAGGGCTAACTTTTCCCATATGATTAAGAACTCTTTGATAGGTTAATTTACCCCTTTAATATTCCAAGACATTATCATAACAATCATTATCACCAGAGATTGAACATATCATAACAAAATAAGCATGCATGATCAAGCCATTTCTCCGCCTCATGGGGTATGGCTAGGTGCAGACAAGAATGCAGAAATCTGCAGCAGAAAGCCAGGCAGCCATAAAGTGGCTGGCCTCTGGTACACAACAAGCAACCACACCAGACTAAATCTCTGTGGACTCTGGATGTAAAGCAGTGAATGCACTTGTGTTTATTACTTTATGAGATCCCCGTTTGAAGTAGGTGTCGGTCTCCAGCAGTAGCACGGATATTGGTAAAAAACACTCTGGATAGGACCCCACCAACAAATGTAGTGATTATGAAGTAGTGGAGCCATGCCATTATATATAAGGCCATATGTTGCGCTCAATCATAAGAACTCAGAGACCAAGCGACCATCTTGCTTGATTGCAGGCAACGCCCCCTCAACCGTAATTTTAATTCTTGCACTTCTCTTGTTTTTGGCACCCAAGGAAAGTTGTATCGACAGGCCTCTAATGTAGGGTTTTGTCAAGGCCCAAAGTCTTTCAGGGAAGTCTACAAATTGTTCATTATTTTGTAAATAGTCTTTTAATTCATTGTTAACTTAACTGTTGGGTTTCTTAACAAACCACTGTTTGTTTCATTCTAGCTGAGACAGGTATTTCTAGGTATATTTATACTGGAAACAAAATTGGTGGGTGACCAGAGGGGCCATTCGGAAGAAAGTCAAGAACTGTTGTTTTTTCTAACAATAGTGCCAATGTTATTTTAAACAATCCTGGCATTTCTTCCATGAACGCATCAAGTGCGCATAGACTCCATCTCTCAGATGCTGGTTCTACTAAGTTGAGGTCCAACACACATCTTTTAAGATGTCCCTGTCTCTTTGTGCCATAAAATTAGGTCTACCTGATTCATCTATAACCTGATAATGTGCTATGTTTCAGTCTCTGCCTAATACTAAAGGGAGGAATCCAACTTCTAAAAATAAGACTATTAAATAAGATAAAAAAGCCCAACTTGTAATATTTATTAGGCAAGATTAATCTTCCTGCCAATTTTTTCCAAGTAATGAGAATTGTGTAATGTATACAGTTTTGAACCAGAAAAGCTACTCTGCATTTCCTCCTTTCAGTCTCACATCTACAACTAATGGGACCATTTACCACTAGTATCTTTGCATTTGTGTGGCTTCCTTCATTTAGAGATGTGTCTGCTGCAATAACGTCACATCAAGCCTTTTACATTTTTGGCATTGCAAAACTTTCTTTTCACAAAACTGCTAGAAACGATAACAGTCATGGAAATAATGTCCCTTTACCATCAAGAGAACACTGTAGGTGGAATTATGCTAGCATATCAGGTGAAGGCACAATTGCATAGAAAGCACAATTGCATAGACAAAAAATTGGTCGACAGTTAACAGAACGTGCAGCCTAGAAGTAATCCTAACAACTATGATAAACCAATGCAACCATATTAACAAAGTAAACAGTATCGGGATAAGTCATTTAATATCTGAACCATCCAACTGCAACTTACCCAGTTCTTTGGTCGAGGTTACCAATTCTTGGATCTCAGCCCCACAACAAATATATGACATGCATGGAATTGTATGCATAGTGTGTATAGCTATCACTTCACTTATTGATGGTGGAAGGTATATAAGAGGCATTAGGTTTCCATTTCCATTACTGATATTTGTGATGTTAACATATTTTGGAAACTATCAACAATGTATACAAGTTCACTGAGGCTTACCAGGTTCCATCCTTGACTAAAATTTGAAAGTCTGTTGTTTTAAAGGGGGATCTAGATGTGTCTATAATGCTGTCACTGGGTGTTGACCATGTCTTTGAATTATGGCGATATGGCTGAATCGGTTGGTTGTCTTTTTGTTGGTGTCTGTACAACAACAATGTCCATGTATCTCACTATTCTGTGCCTACCGCTGTCATAGTTGTGAATTCTGTATGAACCGACATTTGTTAAACATTCACTGATTCGGTATCCAGTGAATCTAGAAAGTTCTCAAGTACTTCAGATTCTGAATATTGCATTATCTTGTCATCGTTGGTTGACAAATATTGTTTCTGGATCTGAAAAACCATATTTTAAATCTCATTTTGAAAGTTTCAGGTGTAGGCTCGGAAAGCGTATTCTATTTTTCATGGTCTCCTTGGAAGAGTCAGTGGATAAAAATATGTTTTTCCCCACATGGAAATACATAGTTCCCTTTTGAGCTTGCTGAAGAATGAGTCAATGATGTATATGCATGGACAAGCAGATTGTAAAATATCTAGGCTTCTTGGGTTTCATCAGATTTCGCAAGCGGAATGTATGTGCTCTTTGGATTTCTAATGGTGCATCCAGTGGTTGAAGTGTACAAAAAGAAGTAGTGTAAGTCAAATGATATCTTGTGTAGCTTAGGAAGCCATGAATCCAGAAAGGCAAATGGACCTGTACGTTCTATTTCTGCAGTGACCCCAAACAGATGTATATTATCATGACTTGGGCAGTCTCCCAATTCAGTGATAACTATTTTTTGCTCCTTGACTTATATTATAATTATTTGAAGTCTTCATTTTCTGCTTTTGTCATTGTTTCCCTTTTTCCCATGACACTCAGGGATGGCTGGCCTATAAGGGGATCTTGTGTAATGCCCCACCTATGTATTGTAATAGGACAGGTATTTTTAGTGACAGAAAGAAAATGAAACGTGTAATTTACACGTTTCATTTTCATTGAGCCAGCAGCATGAGCGGCTGCTTGACTGGAACTACTGCACTGTTATTAGAGTGGGAAGCTTTTTGAGGAGCCATACCTACTGGACATGCTCCGTGCAATTGAGCCCCGGTGAGACATCCACACGTCTCCAAACTGGGCTCAAAGTAGGGCTGGGTATTATAATTAAAACACCCCCAAGCCATAGATTGTACTTCACCCTGACTCCTGTCCTGCCTCTCATACAAGCTGGGGTGAGGTTACAATTTGCTGACCAAACCCCAGTCTGTGTTAGAGATAGGTTAAGAGGTGGGGTCACGTGATCCGGAGTGATGTCATAACCTGAGGGAGGCACTGGGCATGCTTTGGTCTCCAGTCCACACCTCTGCCCGCCCTCAGCTCGTGACTTCTGTTTCTTGTGTTTGGATTGAATGGCTGGGGTCACTGGCAAATGTCCCCTCCCTTGCCCTCACCTACCGGGCCAATACTTGATGCTTATGCTATTGTGGCTGGCTAGACTGTCTTGGGATGAAAGAAACAGGCAGGATTACGACTTCCAGCCATGAAGGAAAGGTTTAAATAAGGTAAGTGAAAAACGAGCATAGGTTGGCAGCACAGGAAACTGTTTCTAATTGTTACTAAAATGATGTCTGGGAGAGCAGATTTCAATCACTGCACATATTTCCGTCACATAGGGCCTCATTACACAGTAGGCGGTAGGGATTTAATATTACCGGTAATGGAATACCGGTAATGCTAAATCCCCATCCAAAGTATGACTTTGCTCACCGCTATTTGCGGCACCGCTAAGTACGGTGCCACTAATAGCGGCCAGTCCGCGGGCGGGCGGCCCTCGCGTCCATAATTTACGCCATGCCGCTATTAGCACATCATCACAAGCCAGGCAGACGTGCCAATAGCGGCATGGAAAAGCACCCAAAACCCCTTACCGGCATGGCGATAATACCGCCATCGCGAACCACCCGTTAAAAGAACTGTGCAGTGTTACCACCTGCCACAGGTGGCCACAAGCAGCACAGGTGGAGGCAATGGAGACATTGGCTGCTCAAAAGGAGCACACCACACCCCTTCCCACAGCCCTTCCCACACCAAGATGGTTCCAATACTAGCAGCATTACATGGCCTGGAGGACCTGATTGCAGCACAGCTGCAACAACAACAGGCAGCACCGAGGAGACGTAGGAGGAGGAGGAGGGCAAGACAGTCACAGCAAGCACCACCACGGCACCTAATCATACCACAGAGGCACCCACCAATTCCCAGGATCAGAGCCAGTCCATTTAACCTAACACCTGAGCAGATACACACCCTGTACCATCTGGACCGGGATACCATCACCAGCATCGTGGACATGATACACCACGACATTGTGAGCCTCATAGACATCAGAACTGCCATCCCCCCTGTATCTGAAGGTGGTGAGTGTGCTCCACTTCCTGGCCACAGGCACCTACCAGCATACAGTGGGGCAGATGCATGGCATCTCCCAACCAGTATTCTCACGCAGCCTGAACCAGGTACTCAATGCCCTCCTGAAGCATGCACCCGAACACATATACATGCCACGGACTGCCCAGGAGATTGCAAACACCAAAGTCGGTTTCTATTCACTGGCAGGCATCCAAAGTTGCATCAGGGCCATCGACTGTACACATGTGGAATTGGTCGTCCCGCATCACAATGAGGAAGTGTACTGAAACAGGAAGCAATTCCACTCCATCAATGTCCAAATGGTATGTGACGCCAACAAGATAATCACACATTGCTGTGCCAGATTTCCCGGATCTACCCATGATTCCATGGTCCTGCGGAACTCAACTATCCCGCTACATGGAGCAACAAACAGGACAACGTTCGTGGCTACTTGGTGAGTAGCAGGCCAAGCACATGGCAGTGTGCTTGGGGGGGGAGATAGATACTCCAACTGGGTGTGCTTGGGGGGGGGGAGATAGATGCTCAAACTGGGTTTAGCCTGTAGTCCGTTGTCCAAATGCACATACAGATGTACGCCAATGTCCATCTGGGAGGGCCGCAACGTACTTGAGATGAACGGACATGCAAGTATATGCTACACAACACAGATGACAATCCAAGTCTAGAAACATCAAACATCAAACCACATCCACACTGCACAACATTCCACGCCACAAAATACACAAATGTCATCCATGCCGTCAACATAGTCATGCTGAATTCGTCCAGCACGACATCAATAATGCAATGTGCCCTTCAATGCATGCTAAAGGATACCCCCTAGCCATAGCAATTCACCATGAACCCATAGCACCACTGAAGTGATGCCTCTCAGCATGGCAACGTCAATGTTGGAAGGGCAGTACACCACCAGTGTGGTACCAAATCTGCCTGGGCACAGGGACACCTAAGACCTGGCCTCACACAGGACATGTCAATTACTGTTGGAGGCATTAATGGGGCATGTCTACTTGCAGGGTTGAGCCCACCTTTGCGCATTGCAGTTACACAGACCATTTGCATGTATGCTGTTGATTGTGTACTTGAATCTCAATGCCAAGTCAATGTTTGTGAAAGCAACAGGCCACACTTGAGGTGAACAGTAAAAGGACCCCATTCCTTCCCCCATATAGGTGATGCCGACTGTCCCCAGAAGAGGTGGCTCCACACACGTGTACGGAACCCACAGAACAGGCACGAAGAGGAATACAATCGTGCACACACCCGTACCCGCATCGTGATGGAGCAGACTTTTGGACTTTTGAAGTCACGGTTTAGGTGCATTAGCAGGTCTGGTGGCACTCTCCTGTATGGCCATGACAAGGTGGCCAAGATCACCATGGCATGTGTCATGCTGCACAATATGTGTATCAGACGGAATGTGCCACTGCCCCCTGACGTTGAAATAGAAGCACCTGATGAGGATGATGATGGTGATGAGGATGGAGGTGAAGGGGATGCAGGTCATGCAAGAGGGGATGGCCAGGAGGGACGTGCTGTGAGACAGCATCTGATCAACCAAATATTCTGAGTAACATGTTCTGGTACTGTCACCTGGATATGGCTAGTAATGCACTGGTGTCTGTTTGTGAGCTCACAATGGACCCTGGCGTCAATATAGCACACATACACAATGAAGGAGTCCAGGCCTGTGTTTTGCTCAAACACCAGTGTATTTATGAACCTAAACAGGAAAATGTGTATGTCCCCAAACATCCCACCACCCTTCCCCCCCACCCCCCACAACAGTCCCATCACACCCTTCCCCCCCACCCCCCACAACAGTCCCATCACACCCTTCCCCCCCACCCGCCACCCCCCCCAACAGTACCATCACACCCTTCCCCCCACCCCCCACAACAGTCCCTCATGTGTCTTCCACAATGTTTGCGTCCAGGCATGCACGCGGAAGCATGAACATTAACTCCCTATTGGTCATTGCCAAAACCAACATTGGGATGCTGCCTAGAGGGGCGCCTGGTGGTGCGTGCGGAGCGTCGGGGTGGGCTTGACTACCGCGAACTGTGACTGTCCAGGTGGTGGTGGTGGTGGGAATTGGCGGTCCATAGCATCTGCAATACATGTGAGGACCTCCCGAACTCGGATGAGCTCCCTACACAGCCTGTCTGTGCATGCCTCCATCCCCTCCCTGGACTGCCTGGATGTCTCCGCAATCTCCTCCCTGAGACGGACAGCCTCCTCCACGTGCTGCCCAACCAGCACAGTGAGACCCTGTTGCCGCTGGCTGATGCTGGCCAGATCAAGGGCAGTGTCGGGCTCTGGTGGTGTGGCTGGTGTGCATTGTGATGCAGGCAGGTGAACAGATGGAGACACCGGGGGGCTACTTTAAGCTCCCATGGTCTCATCACCAGTGATGTTGGAGCAAGGTGTGTGCGGTGGTGATGGCTGGGGGGTTCCAGGGGGGCTTGGGGTGTGCATGCCCAGGTCGAGTTCTGTTGGGTCCTCCACATCAGATAATGGAGCAGTGGCTGCCGCCTCTCCTGCCGAACTGGCTGCAGCTGATGGTGGTCCCTCGGTGGCTGTGATCGGTGGTGGTGAGTGGACCTCCGGAGGTGGGGCAGTTGGCTTTGGTGTGGCCTTGGCAGTGGCGCTCGACCGATGTTTGAGACTCTGCAAATGGAGCCTTGTGCCTTTTCCCCTGGATGTTGTGGGGGTGTCCTCTGTGGGCTGTGGCCTTTTTTTCTTCTGCACAGGGGGTACCTGGGATGCATTCCCACCATCGTCACTGTCTGTATGTGACCCTATCGGGGACAAGAAGGGGGCTGGCATTGGTTACGGTTCGATGTACTTAATGCAGGATACATCATCAATGCAGTTGTGGGCATTTGGACTTCATTGTGAAGGATGCAGGTGATGTGTCAGTTCAGTGGCTCATCCATGCAGTGGTGTGTGTGGCACTTGGCTCTGTTGATGTGTGCATGTGTGTGTGTGTTTGGGTCTGGCATTGACATGGGCAGGGTGGGATGCATGTGTGGCTGTTTGGCCATCTATGAGGTGATTCTGGGCTGACATTTGCGGGGACCAGTAGATTCACATTGCATGCTTTCATTGGTACACTTACCTCCATCCGAAGTGCCTGCCACGCCATGCTCCATCCTCCCGACTCCCTCGATGCATTCAACTCCTATGAGGTTGGCACATGTCTCCTCCCATTCTTTTAGTTTAATTGGCGACCCCGATCCACCTGCTGTGGCAATGTTGTGATTTTCTGCCAAGATCATTCTGACCCGGAGTCTAAGGTCATCCCATCTTTTCCGGCACTCACGTACATTGCGGGTGCTGGTGCCCACATCACTTACTTTCAGTGCCACCTCCTCCCAGATTGCTTTCTTTTTGAGGAGTGTCTCCCACCGCATGTCGTTTGCGAAGACCACTGCAGAATTTTTAGATAGGGTCTGTGTCAGCATTAGTAGCTCCTCAGTCGAAAACCTTTCTTTCCGCTGGCGGTCAGTTGTTTTTTTTTAGAGCCTTGGGCATGGTAAGGGTGTTCCAGATAATTTCCAACAGCAAAGTACTACAAACACGTCCAGGGGGGCAGAGGATGGCAATGGATTGTGTTTTGAAAGATGGCCGCCGTGCTCTTTCCCGTTCCTGTGCGATGACGCTGTTTCCGGTTCTGCTATTTAATGGTCACCGCTATTAGCGGTGACTGCTATTTGCATGCTGCATCAAGGCGGAGATGCTATCTGCACTGTCGTCGAAGCCAGTAAGGGACTATTGGGGGAGTTTAGCGGCATGGCAGTAGGGGCATTACCGGCATGGCGTGATGCTCATGTCCGCGTACTCGTAATGGTACGCTATTAGTGCCCTCATGCGACGGCAGACACGTTAAGGGCGCCATGCCGGTAATTTGCGATTTTTAGCGTGCAACGTGTAATAAGGCCCATAATGTCCATACTTTACCTCAGTAAACAAGAGCATCACAGACCGGTGCTTCTTTATACAGGGTCACATTATGTGGCTGTGAGATGTAATGTGCAGTGCATTTTCATTTTGAGTCATTCGACTTCCAATTTATCAAAGTTTAATTTATGTGACTGAGACAATCAAAACCGAAGAAAGTTAGAGCAAATATTGAGATACACCTTAAATTAAATGACAAAAAGCCTACAAAGGTCTGCAGCAAAACATTACGATCACAGCATGGACCAAATACGTTATAAAAACAATAATGAAAATAATTCAGCAGAATGGAATCTACACATAATATGACAGTTTCAATAGGAATGCCAGCTGCTGCATCATGATTGCTAACAACTTTCTGATCTGGCATTCGTGCTATATTAATTCCATAATGAAATAAATTGTACAACTACAGGTGTATTTTGGCTATGTATCTGAAAACGAGTTAAATGAATGTTCTTTCAATATGTGTGCTAGGAGGAAAACAAGTATTGGCTTATGCATGGCATACAGACAAAAACGATAGAGGTGAAGATGGGTTTTCCAAATATCTAAGGACCTAGAAAATATCTTTTGTAACATTAGCATGATCTATTGATGAACTGACATTAATGATGTCCGTTACATATACTCTGTGGTTATTAATGATAATAAGGTCATATTTAGGGGACAATTCTATTCTAGGCATTGGCATTCACTGTTTACACTGTTTTATGCTTTTTCAGGAATGAGATAATGTACATTTTCACTATCTGTTGGGCCTTAGCTGAACACCACTTAAGCAAAACTGCTCTGTCACAAGCCAGTCACAGTTTTTGATAACAATGGCCAAAGATTACACACAATGTTTTAGATAGATTCAGAGCATAAAGGATTGAATTGAAAGACGGAAGATGACTGCAATATAATTTTGTATATTGGAGGATGCAAGTCCATGCCAGTTGCGGCTAATGCTTGCACTAGGTCCTTCATCGAGGGCAAAGACCACAGCATATCGCTATATATATATATATATATATATATATATTCCACGGCCAAGCGGCTTGCGTGATGTCCGCGGACATATGAGGTGCTCTCCGATTGGCTGGGGTGAAGCGTGAAGTGCATCAGATTTTTGGAGACGCCCGCCATCTTGGATTCCCGTCCAGTGTCCACGGACATCGCGGCAAAACATATTACAAAAAAACAACATTGCACTCGTCAAACTGATCAAATAATGTTTGGGAAGGTGAGGGGTGATGAGGATGGGATGGAATATGGCTGCAAGAAGCACAAAAACGTGTTAACTAAACAACATCCGAACGCGAAGAAAGCATGTAGCGGTGTAGACCACGCTCACGCAGTAAGGCTCATGTGCAGAACTACTTCACCCGCTCTTGACATATAACGTGCCAGTCAAAATGCACACACACTTTCTTTTTCAAACTTGCACGTGCACCTCATTCGATCACGGACACGCGTAGAAGAAAACGCGCAGAAATGATGACCGCCCATAGGAGTTAACGGAAAACACGTAGCAGTCAAAACTGTGCACACGCGCTGTAGAAAACACGTACCTGCAAAGACTGCACACGCGCGATGTACATAACACCTAGCTGAGAAGACCATGCACACGTGCTGTAGAAAACACGTAGCTGCAAAGAGCAGGCACACGCGTTGTAGAAAACACATAGCTACAAAACCACGCACACGTGTTTCCGAGCTCACACGCACCTTATCCGAAAACGCACATGCGCTGTAGATAACACGTAGCTGAGAAGACCACACACACGCGTTGAACAAAACTGCACACAGGAGTTAACGGAAAACACGAACCAGTGAAGACCACACACACGCGCTGTAGAAAACACGTAGCTGCAAAGACCACGCACACGCGCTGGCGCTGTAGATAACACGTAGATGCGAAAAGCACGCACACGTGTTGTAGAAAACACATAGCTACAAAGACCATGCACACACGTTTCCGAGCTCACAAGGGCCTTATCGGAACACGCACACGCTTTGAACAAAACCCCGCACAGGTGATTTTGTTCAAAAAATCATCAATGATATTTGTGATGTCATCTTTGATGTCCTGGGTGTTAGTCTTAGCAGTGCACAGTGATGGCGCGAGTTATGGTTGCTTATCTTACTATAACTGGCAAATTTCAGAGGTTTTTCGATTTAACTTGTAACCATAACGTCCCCTTAACAAAGTTTTTTTTTCTGAATTACATAGGTTTTAGTAGTGCAACTTAACCATAACATCCCTTTAACAAAGTTTTTTTTTAGATATATATATTAATGGTGGTATTATGAGATAATTTCTTAAACAAAGGTGATTCCCAGCCAAATATTTATTTGGCTTATCAGAAAGCAAGAATAAGACAACGATCTGAATTATTTAAACCAAAACCAAAAAGTGACAAAAGAGTCACTATATAACTCGATTTATGGTTCAATCGGGAGCAGTGAGAAAGTGTGAACATGTGTGAATTTGGGAAGGTGGGTGACATAGTTCATTATGGTGAACATGGGCTATGGAAAATTTGTGAAGAAATATATTGTCTGTGGTTTAATATATTGATTACCCATGCATCCTTAGATTTATCGGTTCTAACATTGGCCCATTGAAATTTAAGATATTACAGCATTATGGGATTATAAAGAACTGTGATGGAAATTATCCTTTGGCTATACACTTTAAAGAGATACATGGTAGAAATGTTGAACTTATTTCCTTTGGAGCTTTGGCACATTTTGAAGAATGCAAGAGAAAAGGCAATATGATGCAGAAGTTAAGTCATTTGGAATCCAGACTAATTAAACATATGGCAACAATGAAATACAATGGCCATTATGAAGACGAAGAATTGTATGCCTTTTTGGACTTATCTGGTTTTATTTATGTTGCATTTGTATTGCCTTTTGGTTATTATGCACAGGTTCTGTGTCGCTGCACATTTTGGCAGTATTTATCTTTTAATGGTTGTGATACATTTGGTTTATACATTCTAGTCTTATTTACTTTCATTCTTTTTTATTTTCAATATGTCTACATTGATGTATTGCCCACTTGGGCTGACCTTTTCAATGAATTGTCTTTCAATATTTGTATGATTATACACATTTTTCGACTTTCTGGCCCACTAAGTGCAGTACTATTTTGATTAAAGTTTTGAAAGTTGTGGAATGTTTATGCATGTACTATGCATGGGTGTGTGGGTGTTGTTGTACAGATGAATAGAGTGGCGTGCCATTGTGTAGTGGGATGATATATGTGGTTGGGAAGGTTGTAAGATTAAAAGGCTGTATAGTGTAATGGGCGTGGGTAAATTTGAGAATGAAAATCGGGCAGTGCTGTATAAAATAATTATATTTATGTGACAGAGAATGGGTAATAAACTATTGATAGTAGAATGTGCTGCGCACTACAGGTGTTAGTGAGTAAGGGAGTGAGGGTGTGATTGAATAAATAGGAATTTTATGATGTGTTGAGGAAAACAGTGGTTGCTGTAATGGTATGATTTAGTGCATAGGTATGAGGTTTGTATGGGTGTAATTGAAAAGGGGCAAGGACGTGTGTGTATGTGTGCTAACATGTGCTAGCGATTTGGAATGCAGCAAATGTGAAAGTTGTTGGGTTGGAATTAAGGACCCCAAATGAACAGGTCTATGGAAGAGTATGGATCAGAAATTGTGACATGGAAGTTGATGAAGGATGGATGTGTTGTTAGGAAGTAAGGAATTGGTGGTGTGTTCAATAAAGAGCAATGTTTAGATGGGGATAGAACGAGTGTGAATGCTGCAAAAGAATGAGTAAGAGTGAAATACAATGTTCTTGAGTAGCAAATAATACACTAGGCTAATATATAGTGAAAGTACATTGTTAGAATTAGAGAGATATACGTGCTTTCTTAATCTACTTAGTTTGGTGGATGTGAAGAATTTTCTTTCTTCTGTAGCTGTCTTGGTCAATCTTCCTTGTTGCTGTAATTGTAAAAGAAATCCAGTTGGTCTATGTGGTAATGGTGAACTAGTTTCACTAAGAGGGGTTGTTATTTATTAAGGTAGGAGGAGTTGTTTGGAAACATAGTGAATAACTTTGTGTTATGGGTGGGGAAGTAAAGTATGTTATCTATGAACAATTGGAGTATTACTAGTGCTGTATGGGACTTTGTAAGGAACAGGGTAAACATTGGTGTGTAAAAGATGCATATGTAGGTATGTTATTTGAAGTAGGGCCATTTTTGTGGTGGTGCCTTTATTAAGACAAGTGCTGTGTTTGTGGTGCAGTGTATTTGTAATGTGTTGCAGTGTTTTTAAAGAATAGGGAACATGTGGTGTAGTGGTAATGCAGTGGCAGTCTGTAGTTGGAGCAGTTTATGGTGTCTTATAGTAGAGTTTGGAAAAGAGCAGTATTTTTTAAGGAGAAGTGTTGTATATAGATACTTTGGCAGTATACACATGTGTGTGAGAAAGTGGAGTGGTGGCACTACAAGGGATTTGATGAGAAAGGTTGCAAAGTATGACATTTATATGTAAGAAAACATGCAAAATGCTGTTTGTTTAAAAATGTGTTTTACGAGTATTTTGGTGAAATTTTAAAAATGCACATATGCATTTACAGCAGCACTGTTTGTAGCTTTTTTCTACAAGTAAGGAAAGTGCAGTTGCAAAAGATGTGTATAACACTATTAAGTGGCAGTTGGTGTGTGGAAGTTTAAGTACATGTAAGTAACTGCCCCTTGATGTGATCAGGTGCAGAATGTTGCAATGCATGGCATTTTCAAGCAGTGGTTAAAAAAAGAGATTAGTGGCTGCAGGAAATATTTACTGCCATTGTTGCAGTCTTGGGGTGCAATTTGGTGCTGGAGAAGAGGGAATGCTGAAAGTGGTCTTCATGTAATTTCCTTTATGTGAGAGAGTGAAGTGATGGGATGCTGCGTAAATTCTATCTACAGACATTGCGGTTTGGTTGGCATCTTCAGTGCAGTGGGTATGTTCCACTTATTGCACACTAGTTTACATTTAATTTTGGAGTGAATTGATGAGGTGCCACGTGTTGTTCTCTTTACCAACATTTTGATTGGTTGACATTTCCAACATCTGCGCTTCAGGCAGATGGTGGAAGAGAGAGTCAACCTAGCTGATGCCTGTGTGACTCTGGAACAAAAGCAAATGTTGAAACAAGTTTTCTTGGATTTCCAAGATCTCTTTGCGGTAGACTCATATGACTGTGGCCGCACCGACATCCACACAACAACAATCCCCATGGACCCTGGCATGACTCCTGTGTTTGTGAAGCAATATCGTTTGCCTCTCGCATCCATGGAGTCCCTTACTGAAATAATTAAGAACCTTGAGTCCCGGGGAATAATCTGTCCAGTACACAGCACCTTCAATAATCCGGTGCTGGGAATATTGAAGCCAAACGGCCAGTGGAGACTCTGCGCCGACCTCAGGGAGCTCAACAAACGGGTCCATACTTCCCGATGGCCTCTTCCCTACATTGACCAAGGGCTGGCCCAGATTCAGGGGTCACAGGTATTCACTGCAATAGACCTGACCAATGGATACTGGACCGTGCCTGTCAGTAGGGAGGACCAATACAAGCTGGCTTTTACCTTTGGGGGCCAGCAGTACACATGGACCCGGACTCCCTTCGGATACCTTAACTCCGGTAATGAGTTCAATATTTTCCTACATAAGGCCATGCCCGACCTAGGTGCAAGGGGTAACCTGGCTTATGTAGAGGATGTCCTCATCAAAAGCTCAACTGTTGAGGAACACATAGCGGAGATCCGTTATGTTCTGACACAGTTGAGGGCCGCCGGAGCAAAACTTTCCTTTCAGAAAGCACAGTGGTGTAGAACCCGTGTTAATTTCTTGGGGCATGAGATTACTCCTCAGGGTCTCTGTCCCCAGGAAAAGAAAGTGGAAGCACTTCAGAAACTGAAAGACCCCACAACTCTGCGGGAACTAAGGAGCCTCCTTGGACTGACTAATTACAGCAGAAAGTTCATTGAGGGCTACGCAGAGATCACCAGACCCCTGATTCATCTCCTGAAGGGGGGTCAAGTGGGAATGGCGTCCAGAAAAAGCCGAGGCGGTAAAACAACTCAAAAGAAGCCTCTCACAAGCGCCTTGCTTGGCTTACCCTGTCAGAAACAAGGAGTTCTTCCTGGAGACGGGGTTCTCTAATACGTGCTTGACGGCGGTATTATACCAAAAGCATAACAAGGTCAATAAAGTAATCTCCTATGCGAGCAAAACTTTATCCTCTGTGGAGGAAAAATTCAACGATTGTGAGAAGGCACTCCTGGCAACGGTGTGGGCATTGAAGAATTACCGCCCGTTTATCCAGGGGGAACACATCATAGTGGAGACTCCACACCAGCCTCTGCAATATCTCCAAAGTGACAGAATCCGGGCCGGAAATGTGAGTAATTCCCGAATTACTTCCTGGATTCTGTCAATGCAAGGCGTTCCTGTGGAGGTCAGATATGGCCAAAACAAGAAGAGTCCCCTCGCGCAAGGTCTGGCTGACTTGCATGATTGTGCCAGAGAAAACTGTCTCGAGGACGAAAGTCTTAAAATAAAGGACAACATGGACGCATACCTTAATTCCCCCCACAAAGTCTTTGAAGAGGACAAGTGTGAGGGAATGCCCACTGTCTATGTGGATGGATGCTCGTACCATGTTGACAACAACGGGGAGAAAGAACTGGTGGCCGGCGTAGGGAATGCATGGGTGAATGAGTCCCCAGAACCCTCCGCTGGATACAAAATTGGTCCCCGAAGTAGTCAGGTGGCAGAACTGATGGCTGTGCATCAGGCCATCCTCACTGCTGTCCAGCATCAACTCCACGAACTGGTCATAATCACAGATTCGGATTATGTACGGAACGGGTTTGTGGAGCACCTGGTTAATTGGAAAACCAGAGGCATGTTATGTGCTAACAACAAACCCTTGAAACATGGGAAGTTGATCCAAAACATTGAGGATCTGGTCACCTCGAAAGGAATGACCATCTATTGGAAGAAGATCAAGGGTCATTCCAAAGTAGAGGGACCAGACAAAACTGGAAATGACTTAGCTGATCAGCTGGCCAAAACCGGGGCCATCCAAGGGGATCTAATTGAGATTGAGTCCCTGCTGGGGGAAATCCAGGTCACTGCTATCACTAGGTCCCAGACAAATGCTCACCATGATCTGTCAACTGCCCAATGGAGCAAGGAGACCCCTGATGCTGATTTAATTACAGCTCAGAAAGGGGATCCAATAATTGGTAAATTTTACCAGCACCTTGAGGACCCTGAGAACTTTCCCCTGACGGATACCGATTACATTGGGAAAGAGGACCTAAGGGTGTTGATGAAATGTCCAAAAATGTTCCGGATCCAAGACGGTTTGCTGGTAAGGAAATCCAAAGCTGGCCACGATCAGTGGGTGGTTCCTACCTCATTCCGAAGCCTGATGTTAAGTCACGCCCATGATGCGGCCACCGCCGGTCATAGGGGGTTTCACACAACATTGGAAATCTTAAGAGAGGTTGCATACTGGCCACACATGGGGCAGGACCTCGACCAATACTTGAAGGGGTGTCTTGTGTGTGCACAATTTCAGCCATCATCCCTCACGCACCGGGCGCCTCTCCAAAAGAGGGGGATGACACTGCCATGGTCAGATTTACAAATCGACTTTGTAGGCCCCGTGATTCGCTCTGCTAGGGGGAATAAGTACATGTTGACTGTGACATGCTTGTTTACCAAGTGGGTGGAATGTCTCCCAGCCCCAAATTGCAAGGCAGAAACTGCAGCTGCCCTGATGATTAACCACATCTTTTCCCGTTTCGGTCTACCTCAAAGGATTGAGTCAGACAGGGGTAGCCACTTCACTAGTGAAGTAATGACAAAGATGTGGGAGATACTGGGGGTCAAAAGGAAGTTGCATATTGCTTACCGGCCAGCTTCTTCTGGGGCAGTAGAGAGATATAACCGAACCATTGTGAGCATATTAAAGAGGTTTGTGGCAAATTCTGGGCCAAGTTGGGATATCCGATTACCTCTGGTCCTAATGGCCATCAGATCTACCCCTTCATCTGCAACCAAAATGTCACCTTTTGAGTTGATGACTGGGCGCAAGATGGTGCTTCCTCAGCATTATGCTCTACAGGACCCAAGAGTAGACACTGATAAATGCCTCCACAACTCATGAGTATGTGGAGAATTTAAGGAAACACCTTCAACATGCTTTTGCTTATGCTCAGCGGAAAGATCAGCTGATAGCATGAAGACCCACTATGACCTGAAGACTTCCAGGAAGGAATATCAGGTGGGGGACCGGGTCTATCTATACAATTTCCAAAGGAACCAGGCCAAACAGCGAAAATGTTTGCCTACATGGAAGGGACCCTTTGAGATTATAGACAAAATCTGCCCTGTGGCCTACAAGATCCGCATCCCCAAAGGCGGTTTGGCAGAGGGGGAAGACAAGTGGGTCCACATTAACCAGTTGAAGTGTTGCCATCCCAGGCACACTCTGCAACAACTGGAGGAATCCTCTGGAATCCTAGAGGGTACTGTCTCAGATTAATTCAGTTCTAACTTAAAATATCCTACATATCGCCTATCAAATTCTGAGTTTCTCAATGTGGGTGTTGTCGTTTTTGAATGCAAAAAGAAATGTGCATGTTCATATGTTTTGACTATAAATTTATATGCCACCCCACTATACCAATGGTGGGGGAGAAATGTCCATGAATAGGTATTGCCGCTCTTCCTTTGTCGTCCTAGGAGAAAGAAAACCGGGAGACGGGCCAAGGAGGACGATCTGGAGACCGGGAGCAGAGACGCAAGGGGCCCAGTGTACCGCCCAATATTCCCATCAGGACCGGCGAGGAGAACCGATCGATCCGACCGGATGGAGGAAAAGATGCTGAACTGTGCCATCTATTGGAAGAAGATGAGGAAACATCCCAGGTCTTGCGAGTTCCATCAGTGAAACAGAATGGCCATCGCAAGAGGGGGGCTTGTGGGATGTTTTTACCCATACATCCGAGCCCTACCTCAAAAACTGTGCAGTACTGACATGGAAAACATCATGATGGCCAGAGCTTCCCAGAAAATGCACAGGGAAATGCATGAAGAATAGGCTGCCACTCATTTTTGCCGATGTTATGGGCACAGAAGGGCACTGCCTAAAACCACCATTGGACTACCCACACAGTAGTCTGAAACCATTGGGAATGGCAATGCTGATTGCCAAAAGCAACCTAGAATTGTGGGGAATTCATTTTCTTAAATCCCAAAAATGGGTGCATTACCAGTACTCACCACTATCAGAAAGCCGGCGGTTTAAAACAACACCAGACTTTTTTCTTTTTTTGTGTAAAACTGAATAAATGAACCCAAGGCAGGCCAAAGAAAGACCTACTGAGAGGTGGATACAATATAACGTTATATTCTGAAGTGACTTGAAGGTTTATAACAAGACTGGCTGAGCTGTGGATTTCAGCAGTTTAAGTAAATTTGGACTGAAAGACACTAAAAATCTAAATGTTTAAAAGAAATGAGTGACCTACTTTTGAGTGTCACATAGGTTGCAATTGTTTAAAAGTCATAGTTTTAAACTTAGAATCAGCATTCTAGCTGCATATGTAAAAATGGTTCATTTTATTTGAATGCAGAAAACTGGGTAACTAAAAGTGACATTAGCTGGGGCCTGGCTTAAGGAACTGAATTCTGCCCACCAGCTACCCCCGACAGTAGATGAGACTTGCACAACAGCTGTGTTCCCAGGCCTAGCTGCCCTTTTGCTGCTCCCACGAAAAGGGATATGACACTTCCCTGATTGAATTACCTGGGCTCTGCAGGAAATTGAACAAAGCCCTGTCCTGTCCTGACTCAGGCAAATGTTTTATTATGGGGGCCGTAAAAAGTGGTTTCCTCCTGGAAGGAAAGGGGAGGAGCACTGCCTGTGAGAGCAAGCTGGCTTGGCAGAACTGGAAAAACCAGAAATTCAACCTTGTGCTGGGGGGAAACCACACCCCTGTAGCCAGAATATGGTTTTAGAAAAAGATGAATAACTCATAGACTTGTGAAAATTATTTAAATGAAACCATAATTCTTGTGATTGTTCTGCCCACATTTTAAGAGGTTTTTAGAACCGGTGGTATGATCTGGGGGCAAGCTAGCAGTTAAGAGGGTATTACTTAAAATGTATGCATGTTAAAAATCTGACACTTCATCAATTAATGTCCATACTCCTTGCGCACATGTGTGTAAATTTGGGGTAATGTCCGATATTACGAAATCAGTTAAAAAGTGCAAATGTTGCCATTTCTGAATGCAAGCTCCCAGGAAGAGCAGATTTGGACAGGGTATACCTCCTGTGATATGTGATGGGTGCATGTAATTTTAAACAAATGTGTACCTGTGCAAATATGTCTTTTGGGACAAAATATAGATTGTGTGTAATTTGACAGGGGTGGGTTCTCTGTACCATAAACAGACCTCATCATGATGACACTTCATTTCATTCCCCCAATCAAGGGGAAGAGGATGAAGTGGCCAATGACAAGTGGAGAGGGGTAGAGCTTAGTGATGCTGCACACACACCCATTTTCAAAACACATAAAAGCAGACAGTCAGGACAGATAGGGACATTCAATTCCATTTGCTGCGGAGCATGCTGCCGGACCATACCACATCCAGAGATCCAGATTTCAAATCCATCAATCTCCAGAGAGAGCAGAGCTGACCCAGACCACTGTTAGCAGAACCAGAGAGCTGACCCAGATCACTGTGAAGTGCAGAGACCAGACCAGAGTCCAGTCTAAAACCTGACCAGATCCGTGGCGAGGCCCATTCTATTTCTAAATATATTGTGAGTACCTAGCAGAACTGTGTAGAACCAATCTCTTAGTTAAAATAATATAATTCAATCTATTTTAATATAAGTAGAACTGCCTGCTAACTGTCACCTGTCATTTGCTAGCTGTCACTTGTCTTTTTGAACTTTAAAATTTCAAATCTGAAAAACGACCTTTACCATATCGCTCATATCTCCGTGACCGTTTGTCTTAGAGACTTGCAGTAACTTTCCTCTGAAAGCTGGGAATCGTGGCTTTTCTACGAACCTAGAACCGCATTCCTACCCCCGAGACTTTTGCCGCAATTGTGAAAAACACACTCACGAATTTGCCGCGATTTGCAAATTTCTCCACGTGTGAAAACAGCAGTTCTTGCTTTCCTTGCTAAAATTTCGTTTGCCTCTTAAGAACCATCCCTGAATCATTGCTAGAGTGAGCCTGGACTAATATTAACTTGATACCACTCACCCTGAACCTCTAGAGGGAATTAAAAGCATTTTAGCATATTTTTCACTTCATTGCCAGCACATATAAAAGCATTTTGGGCCTGTGTTTCAAACTTCTGTAGTCTAAGCTTGCTGGGGTGAACTGAATTACATTTGATTGCATTTCTGAGAACTGTGTGCTTTCCTTCCATTTCCTGGCATTGCATAAAAGGGGGGAGGGGATTGCCAGAGAAAAGTGATTACATTGTTTTGTTGAAATCATATTGAGTATTTTCTGTATTGTATTTCATTCAACATTACATCCATCTGAACTTATATAAAGCATTCTCTACCACCTTATTCTTCTGTTCCTATTCACAAGTGTGCTAGTGCCAGACTATCCATTATTGATTACTGCTCAGATTAAGTGTGATATCCAATTATTAATTATTATAAAGTGTGATATATATATCTATTGTTTAAATTATCAAATAAACCTTTTAAACTTGCAAAACAGAACTACTTCTTGGCTCAGTGGGGTCAGGGGGATTCCAAGAGAGGGGTGTTATATAGGGGTAGTCATCCAGAACGCATGAACTGGACATAAAGATATATCAATAAGGGTTTCCATTCAGTAACCCAGACTAGGCATTGACTTAGCTGTAGTGTTGAATTGAATCCTCTTACAGTAGTTTTCTTTGTGTTTGTCGTGAATGCGTTGATTGTATAACAGAGGGAGAGGTGTTTTGATTTCATGTTATAGTTTACAAGGCTGTGGTATTGGAATGCGGTGAGGCTGACATATGTAGCGTGTGTGACTGTATGGGTGTTGAATGAATGGCAGTTACATCTGAAAGCTGCCTGGGTGTAGGTGGCCAGTGTGTCTGTCTATGGGTTTATGTCTACGTACCAACTGACCTGTATGTTACTTACTTGCTTGTACTCCAATGGACATTAAGGATACTCACTGTGAAGCCTGGATCCAGTATCTTATGTGGCAGCCGAGCATACTGCATATATTCACATCCGTTGCATACCCGTTCTCTACACTGTGGTTTGTTGGCTGCCTGGAGAGCCCTTCAGTGCAGATCTCAGGGGAGTTTTGGTTTTCACATTTTCAGGCTTGCAGCCTCAGGGATTTCCTTCTTGCCGCTGAGTCCTGTGATGTTTCATGTTGTGACGTTGAACACGGTACAGTTGGCTGGTTGTCATATGGCCTTGGAGCGGCAATCAAACCATAGTGACATAACATAACAGAGGGATGCCAGGCTGTCACTACATGCAGATGAATCTGCTTCTGGCTCTTCTTCCCCTACCTTCCCTGTTTGTCCCAAATCTACCTGCAGCTTTCACACAGTCTAATGAACTGAGCCTGCAGAGTCAGCCCAGGCTACAATTTCTCTGCACAGAATGACTGCTAATACTAATAAAGATTTTTTCACTGCACATTGTATGGTGGCACTGTTCTGTATAGGCTTATGGGACCCCCTTTTGAGCCACTCCATAAATCATTTTTAAAAGACTTCACAAAGGACCTGACAAATTGGCTTTCTTCATAGCACTTACATCCTGGAGAGTAGGTGAACTCCAAGCACTCTGTCAGTAGATGAACAGATTGTTGCAAAATGCTAAAATACAACTCATTCCTCGAGGGGTGCACTGTATCTTTTTGAGACACAGAGAGAGAGTAAGGGGGCATTGGAAGCAGTAGGAATGTAACCTGTCTGCAAATGAGCTGGGGTAGGAATGCAGGAGTTTTCTTGTCTTGTAAGGTCTACTCCCACGTTCCCCTGACTAACTGACAATACTCTAAGATCTCCTACCACCGTACGCTACACACACAAACCCCCACAGACAGCCACCACAGGCCTAGCCATTAGCACATCAACATTAACCAAGCAAGGACAAACCACTTGTATTGAACCCTTTAGACCCAAAGCAATGTATTCTATCAGATTTGTGTCTCCTCCCGATGGTTAACTAACTCGCAAGTGTCTCCACCAAACCCACAGAAAGTAGATAGGTCTTCAGGAGTCAGGTACTCTGACCTGCAGCCATAAACACCACAGGTTTCCCATCTGACTTTCCCACTGTCACACTAATTAACTGCTTTTTTCTTACGCAGGCGCAGCGAGGCCAGCAGTAGTGGCAGACAGGCGCTATACAAGATCACTTACATTACTGTTAGGGAGAATTCTCAGAAATGTGCTAAATCTTCTCTACCTTAGAGATCCCCAGCACTTTTTGCTGGTCTCTGGGACTTTTAACCTGAAACGAGTGAGACCCTTTTTCCCACTCTCTCATGTATTCTTCTGTGATTTGGACTCTGTGTTTCTTTTTTGGTTATGGAGTCTGACAAACTCCATAGGCATCATCTTTACATTGTGTCGTTGTGTCACACAGCACCTTTAGTGCAATGGCACAGGGAAGACTCTTAGATTTCCCGAAGGATTAAATACCTTTTCTTGTTTAAACTACTGTTTCCAAGAGCAGTGAAGTGAAATTGATGGCTTTATTTGGAACTTTCTAAACCCAGCACACTCTATCTTACAATAGGGTGCTGCAAGGGTTACTTAGTATCCCCTTTGTCTAGTTTCTCATGTAACATTTTTATGTTACCCTTTCTACAATTAATAGCTGGTGGCAGTGGTTTTACTTCCTGAGATTTACTCTGCTTGCCAAACCAGGTTTGGTCCCTTTGTTCGTTTTGTCTTTGGCGGGTTTCACAAGTGAAGCCTGCCTCTGGCTCCAGTATGTCTGACAGGGGCAGGAAGTGAGGGAGGTGCCTGAAACTCCCTGTGCTTAATCCCCTTGGTTACAGGAATGCACCCAAAGGTGATTAGCCGGCTGGCTGTCTGACAAGGACAGCCACCCTGCTGTGTGATTGACAACTAGTCTGTAATGAATGGGAGACACCTGCATAAAAGGCAAGGCTTTTTGTCTTGAAAGGCAGAGTCGACCACTGGACGAAGGAATCCAAAGAAGAACTTGGAAGAGATGCCTGCTGCACCTCCAGGACCTTTGATTTACCCGGTGAAGCCCTGCTGCTGTGCTGAAGCTCCAAATTCATTTAGACTAGATAAGCCCTGCAAGGACGACTCTCCCCTTGAGTTGGTGGGACCAATCAACTCCAAAGTGAACTCGTTTGGACATCCTCTCAGGCCTGGCTGTACTTCCACGGCTGCTGCTGGAACCAAAGTGCCAGGGAGAGGAACACCAAATGGAGTGCATCACTTTTAAGTCAGACCCGAGCTTGTGGAAGATCCCCCGTACTACCAGTAAGCAGGACTGACCAAGCCTGAGCCACCTCAACAGAGTGCTAGACCCCAGAAGCAAGGAAAGTCCATAGTGGTATCCAAGAGACCACAGTGGTGCTATTTGCTGAGATGCGAGGAGCTGAAACCACAAAGTGCCGCTGAATTGAAGTTTGTTCTTTTCTGCTGCTGCCCGTCCCATTGCAGTGCAGGAGTCCCCAGACGTCCTCCCTCTTGTACCCATGACTGAGGCACAGGAACAAAAGGATCTGCAGAACCGCATAGGAACAGAAGCCAGCTGGAACCATTTCTTCTAACCAAAGGTACTGTAAACCTGTTGTTGTAGCCTTACTTGATCTCAGTTGAGACTTGTCTTGGTTGCTTCTGTAGAGTTGCTTGCATCATCTACCTCTCACAAGCCTCCCAGCTTGTGGCCCTACATTGATTCTACTTTTGCTACCAAGACTTCTAAAACACTGTGCAAGACTTTTGCTTACCTACAAGAAGTGCTTCAGCTCACCTAGTCTTTTGCCCAATTGATATTGGCTCGCCTGACTCCCTGAATGACTGTTCTTTCCTCTGACATTGTGTTTTACCTTTCTTTCCAGGAAGGGTTTAACTTACTTTGCATTGGGGGTTCAGAAGTACTTACCTGCTTTAGAATAATTGTTTGATCCCATCATGAGATAGATTTGCACAATGCTTCAAAATGCATGGACATAATATTCTCATTAATATTAATGAGGGATATCCTGAAAACCCATCAAGATTCCAGCCCTCAGGCCTGGGGACACAGAACTGCACAACAGCATAGAATTCAGGGGGGTCCTGGGGGGAGGTAGCTGTTGAAGCTGTTGGATGCAGCCTCAGTGAGCTCCTGCGCTTGAGCCCATTCTCGACGCCCAAAAGCCTCTAAACAAGGCTATGATTTGACCAAAATGCATATATGTGGGGACACAGAAAAGCACAACAGCATAGAATTTAGGGGGGGCTGGGAGGAGGTAGCCGATGAAGCTGTTGGATGCAGCCTCAGTGAGCTCCTGCGCTCGAGCCCGTTCTCGACGACCAAAAGCCTCTAAACAAGGCTATGATTTGACCAAAATACATATATAAGTTGGAGGACGAAAGGGATGGCGGTCTGCTGCGGCAATTACACATGTGCAATTATTACTAATCACATAGATAATCACATGCTGCTCAACCTTGTGCATAGCCATGCATAGAAGAAAGCACATTTAAACAAAAAGGAATCTCCTAGCATTGCTTCAAGGTAACTTGTATTGAATACACAAGCATGAACATCCCCAAGGCAATACCCTCCCCACACCCACACCCCCAAAACATTACCCTTGCAGTCTGTGTTATATATGTGTCTATTAGCTCCTCCTCTTGGCACCACTTGTCATGGGAGTAGCAGCATAATGGGTGCAGTGCTGGGAGCACCTTGGTGCCGTGCTTGCCACAGATCCCTCAGTAGTAGTGACTGGCACATTTATGGCACCTTCCCTTTGCCTTTGCCTGAGGACAAGTTTGGTGTGTGGGGTGTAATTTGTGTTTGGATGGCAATTCCTTAAAGGTGATTATGAGTGAATTGGATTCTTCAAGATGGCCACCGGCAAGATTCACATTCCAGCGATTATGCAAATTCTGCCGGCAGTAGTTCCAATGGCAGAATTAATGCCGAATATCCCAGCAGCAATGGTAATTCTGCCAATTCTGGATGGAACTACCACCTAGAATCCATTTACAGCGGTAATTCCAACAGATGGAATTAGCATTAGCGCTGATGGTGTGTGTGTGCTCATGCCAAGTTGTGATATGGCAGTAATTCTGTCTGACAACATGGCTGTAAAGGTAACTACGTCTGGCGGAATTATCGCTCAATTTTACTGTTTGTAATGTGGGTGTGTGCTAAATTGCATGTCTGTGTTATTTTGCTCAGGTTTTGCTTAAATGCACAGTGAAACGCAGTTGGTGTGTGTATCTTTTTGTGTAAGTCAATCTGATACATATTACACAGCCACAGTAGTGGCTGTGTAGTTATGGTTAAGTTGCTGTTTCCATAGGAAGAGCACTTTTCGGGCGGCTTATATCTTCGCTCCCCTTGGATGAATACTCACCAAACTTTGCAAAAAATGTATATGGGCCACTCTGAACATTTTTGAAAAGTTTGGTGATGTTTGGTCCAGGGGGGGATAAGTTATAGTTGGGGTCCCAAAACGTCTTTTTTTCCCATAGAGTGAATGGGGGAAAAACTCCCCCACGCCTGCAGGCCAAACCGCTGGACGGATTTCCACCAAATTTGCGGCAGGAGGAGGACCTAGGTCCCGAAAGCGTGCTTTTGTAAATTTGGTGCCAATCCATCCAGTAGTTTTCTTTAAAACGACCAAAAAGTATGTCTTAAAAATGTTTGCAATGTTTGGTGATGTTTGGTCCAAGGGGGGGGGGGGGGGGGGAGTTATAGGTGGGGTCCCAAAACGTCTTTTTTTCCCATAGAGTGAATGGGGGAAAAACTTTGCACATGCCTAAAGGCCAAACCGCTGGACGGATTTTCACCAAATTTGCAGCAGGAGGAGGACCTTGGTCCCGAAAGTGTGTTTTTGTAAATTTGGTGCCAATCTGTCCAGTAGTTTTCTTTAAAATGACCAAAAAGTATGTCTAAAAAAATTAGTGATATCTATGTCCGCTCTGCAGTCACACTTCCCTGTTCGCTCCGCAGACAAGATACCGATTGGCTAATGGGCTTGCATCATGACCGCAGACACACAATGTGTCTGCCGATTGGCTGGAGTGAGGGGTGATGTGCGTCAGATTGTTTGGATGCGCCCGACATCTTGGATCCACCGACAGCGCGGTGGTGACCAGAGGAGAAATACTGTTTCGGGAAGTGTTTTGGTGTGTCATAGTGCTTGGGGAGGTTCAGAGAGTAAGAGATGGGTGAAATACTGTATTTGTTTAGGCAGCAGGTGCTAATGATGTATTCGCCATGCCCGCCTTATCCGGGATGTAATTAGTTACTGAAAATGAGGGGTCTCATAAGGATAATACTTCCGTCCGTGCTGTGTGCAGGCAACTTGAAACTGTTCTAAGGACACGCGTGGTGTTAGCGAATATTAAAATTGAGTGCATGCCGTAAAATTTTTGTCTATGGGTGTGGTACTGACTTATAAGCTGCCATGGGTGTGATATGCTGCGGTGGTTGTGGCCAGGGCCTAGAGCCTTGGGTGCATGGCCGTAGGGCGTAGGCCGTAGGCCATACTCCCAAGACTCTAGGCCCTGGCCACAACCACTGCAGCATATCACAGAAATATATACACCCGTAGTATCGTATACCAATCAGGTGGTTGTGGGGAGGGCCTAGAGTCTTGGGTGCATGGCCAAAGGCCATGCACCCAAGAACAAAGTTATAAGCATAGGAGTTATAAGCCACCATGGGTTTTATATACTGCACACGCATAGATTTGAATATCTATGTCAATACATCCAAGACTCTAGGCCCTGGCCACAACCACTGCAGCATATGACAGCAATAGATACACACGTAGTATCGAACATCAATGAGGTGGTTGTGGGGAGGGCCTAGAGTCTTGGGTGCATGGCGGATGGCCGATGGCCATGCACCCAAGACCAAATTTATACGTAGTGAAGTTACAAGCCACAATGGGTGTAATATGCTGTGGTGGTTGTGGCCAGGACCTAGAGTCTTGGGTGCCGAAGGCCATGCACCCAAGAACAAATTTATAAGCACTGAAGTTATAAGCCAACATGGGTTTTACATGCTGCACACTCATAGATTTGAATATCTATGGGCATACATCCAAGACTGTAGGCCCTGGCCACAACCACCGCAGCATATCACAGCAATAGATACACCCGTATTATCGAACATTGATCAGGTGGTTGTGGGGAGGGCCTATATCCTTGGGTGCATGACCAAAGTTATAAGTACTGAAGTTATAAGGCACCATGCGTTTTATATAGTGTGGTGGTTGTGGGCAAGACATAGAGTTTTGGGTGCATGGCTGCAGGCTGTAGGCCGTAGGCCATTGGCTGAAAGCCATATTGGGACTTCAACTCCCAGAAGCACCAACATCCCTCTTAAAGGAACGTCAGGCACTTCAGCGCTGGCGCTTCTGGGCCAAACCGGTCTTGCGCCGGTCCTCACCATCCATGGCGTCCGGTGCACACCACGCTGCCCAGGAACCACAGGTAATTAAAAACAACCATGGGGCAACTATCCTTTGATATAACTGCTACCATCTTTCGCAACTACCAAAACACAAAGCTTGCCAAAGCCGCCTGTGAATCAATCCTCAAAAGAATTAGTCCTGACACAAATATTACTGCCACAGAATCGCTGGCAATTAGGAGACGTGAAAAAAGAACATCACAGTCCTTCATCAATAAGAAAGTGCCCTCCCAACCTCCCCCAGATCTAAAGATCTGTCTTCTCAATACCCGCTCCCTCAACAAACACGCCATCAGCCTTCATGATAAAATATCTGTGGAAAATATCGATATCATGTGTATCACCAAGACCTTGCTAAAAGAGCCCGTCAGCCCCACCTGCGACCTAGCGGTCCCCGAGGGCTACATCATATACTACACCAACAGAGAATCAGGACAAAGGGGTGGTGTGGCAGTTATTGCCAAAGACACCATTCAACTGTTCCCGACTAAAATACAATGCAATGGTACTGAAATCCTCCACCTTAAACACCTCCAAACCAATAATAATAGCCTCAACTTAATTGTTGTTTACAGACCACCTACCTCCATGCCCAACTTTAATGAAGAAATAACACACCAACTCAACATGATCAAAGGACCCAACACCGCCACTCTACTCCTAGGAGATCTCAATCGGTGGCGGGGAGACCCCAAAGACAAAGAGGCCATTAAACTCTTAAATAACATAGACTATCAAGTGATGAACACCGATCCCACCATGGACAATGGTCATCTACTAGATTGGGTTGTTAACAACAACCTCTTATCCCAAGAATATAAAACTGACCCATGTATATGGTTGAACCAATACAGTGTGACCGTCCATATCTCCCCCCCCCACTCAAAAACCCAAACTTCCCAACCTCCCTGTTAATAAATCACTGCGGAATTATAAAAACATCAGCAAGGAGCATCTGATGCAATGTCTAGACACATTTGAAACACAGGGAAATAATGAAGACACATGCGAGGCCACCCTATTCAACTTACTTAGCTACCTTCAGGCCCTAGTGGACCTAGAAGCTCCACTCCTAACCAAAACCTGTAGGCCTAAGGACAAAAAACATGAGTGGTTCACAGAGGAACTCCTCGAACAGAAAAAACTTGAAAGAAAAAGGGAAAATGAGTGGAATAAAGAACCCACATCGGACAAGAAAACACATTTGGAAAATCTGTGAGAAAACCTATGAAGAAATGATAATTGAGGCAAAAAAGAACTACTATGACAAACAGATCTCAGTGGCAACCAACTCGACTAGCAAACTCTTCCATATATTGAAATCTATTGATAAACCAAAAAGCATCACCCCCACATTCTCGCCCACCCAAGAAGAATGTGACGCAACTCAGATAGCATTTTTTAACAAAATTGATACGGCCAGGAATATTATAGCCAAATCCCAGGTGGCTACCAAGTCACCCACTCAAGACTTACCAGAGGAACTTACTCACCAGATGACCCAATGTAGGTTCAAGCCCATTACTGCCAATGACATGATAAAAGCCCTGGCATCCATGAAACCCACCACTTGCACTGAAAACATACTCCCGGCCAGCATCATCTTAGACCACCCGGACATCTTTGCACCAGCCTTAACCAAAGTGATAATCTCATCTTTCCGTGATCAAATCGTGCCTAAAAGTATAAAAAGGGTAACAGTCAACCCCCTTGTTAAAATACCAAATCTAGACCAAAGGGACCCAAACAACCGAAGGCCCATAACCAATTGCAACTTTATACTTAAAATAATGGACAAGATTGCCACCACACAGCTCGAAGAACACGAAGAAAGCTCAGACCTCCTCCACCACCAACAGTTTGGCTTTCGACCAGCGCATAGCACAGAAACAGCTGTGCTGGATCTATAGACCAAGATGCTCAACATCATTGATCAGGGGAAAGCTGGCTTGCTCGTTCTCTTGGACCTGAGCGCTGCTTTTGACCTATTAGATCACAACCTACTCAAGACAGCGCTAAAAAAAAACAGCAAACTGCTCAGATGAAGCAATAAGCTGGATCATGTCTTTCCTACAAAACAGAACATCTAGAGATCATTGGGGAAATCTTTTCTCAATAGAAAAAGAAATCACCTGTGGAGTCCCACCAGGTGCCAGCATGTCCCCACTCCTGTTTAACCTCTACCTTAGGTTTCTATGCATAGTCCTCGGCAACATCAACACGTTCTTTACCAATTACGCTGACGACACTCATCTGGTAATTGAAGTAAGTGGAGACCATCAAAAGGACAACAAAAAGCTAAACCTAGTTTACAATGCGGTAGAGCAATGGATTGACCAAAATTAGATGTGCCTAAACGGCAACAAAACAGAGCTTATGGTCTTTCGCTGCAATCTTGTCAGATCTAAGCTCCATCCTGCATACAACACCTTCACCATCAAAAACACCCAAATAAAGGTCCTAAACAAGGTTAAAACCTTGGGGATGATGCTAGAAGCATCCCTGGTATCAGATGCCCAAACCCTTTATGTTGAAAAAACGTGCTCATACCACCTGCGCCTACTAAAAGCCAAAAGACCCTACTTATCTGAGGAAAATAGCACCACGGTCGCAAGAGCTACCATCTTATTTCGCCTAGACTATGGCAATGCCCTAATTCTAGGATATAATAAAAACTGCTACCACAGCCACCAAGTTCTGCAACACAATGCAGTGAGAATCATTAAGCAAAAAAACAGGAATCAGCACATCAGCGAAGCCAGGAAGGAACTTCACTGGCTAAAAATTGAAGCGAGAGTCCAATTGAAATCCTTCAGGCTCACGCATAGATGTATTTTTGGCAAAGCTCCTGCATACCTGAAAACTAAAATCATTCCATACAAACCTACGAGAGAGCTAAGATCAGCCGAACAAGGTCTGGTAGTGGTAGCTCCCTTCAGACTTAAAAACGGGGCAGGTAAATCCTTCCCTATAACCGCAGCAGGCCTTTGGAACAACCTCTCCGGCCAGTTAAGGATGGAAGCCAATTACCGATGCTTTCGCAAAAAACTGAAAACCCACATCTTCAAGTAATACATATACTACAACCTGCCCACTTACCTAAGCAGCTCTAATGTCTTGTGTTACGTGTTTTATTGTCTTACTTTTTTGTGTTCTTGTCTCTGCGACCAGAAGCTCGAGAGCTACCGGCGCAATACAAATAAATAAATAAATAAATAAATAAATTACACTGAAGGCTCTAGGCCCTGCCCACAACCACCGCAGCATATCACATTCATACATCACACCCATACAATCAAATATATATCTGGTAGGTGTGGGCACGGCCTAGAGTCCTGGGTGCAAATTGAGTATATGCTGCAGTTAAAATGTTTCATTCTATGGGTGTGCTAATGATTTATAAGCCACCATGGGTGTGATATGCTGTGGCGGTTGTGGGTAGGACCTAGAGTTTTGTGTGAAATTATACTTAATGTTTATTTGGTTCAGATTCAATATATTTCTTACATGACTTTAGTACTTGGAGGAAAAATTCTTTTTCAATTTCTGTGATAAAAGAAAAGAGCATGTTAGTGTTTGTATTTTATAAAGACTTATTACATTGCATAATAGACATTTTAGCTTTTTTATTGACCGTCATATTTAGTTTACAAACCAGTGTACTGTGCATTTTGCTCAGTTTCTGTGTTTGTTTTTTAAATCATTGGGTCTGGGGAAAAGAAATCCTTGTCGGATTAAAAAAAAAACTTTCTTTGCTATGCTACAAACTATTTCTTTGTTTCCTTTGAGTGTTCACTTGTTGTTTCTGATTAATGTTCTGTATGATGGCTTGTTGCATATTCTTTCAACAGTTAGATACCTGTTGGCGTATTATAACTGTATTTTTGGTTACAAATCAGTGGTATTCATTTATCTGTGTGGTTGTTATACAATCTTGGGCAGTTAGACACCTGTTGGCGTATTCTAACTGTTTATAGTCTTTCAATTGAATATTTGTTAATTTTGAAGTACAAATTAGTTATTACATTTTGGCTTTAAGAATTAAATATGCGTATGTAAGATTTGCTGGTAATCTCTGCTTTAGAGTTATGCTACTATCATTACATTCGAACCATCCACATTTCTTTTTAATTTATGTAGTGTAGTGACCTGCATTGGTTGTGGCTCCTGTGTGGTAGATTATACCTATTGTTGTGAAGGTTTTCTTACCAAGTGACACTTCACTGTGTGTGAATCCTGTCAGCTTGCAGTGTTTTTGGTACCATCTGCATTGTAACATAGAAGCATTAGTATTATGTGGTTACTATGTGTTTGTATCAGTAAAGTGGAGCGATTATCTGAAATGCAGATAGTACATAATCTGCCATGGTTTGCATTTTGTAGAAGTTGCTGAAATTGAATGGATTCAAAATTAGGTATGGATACATACACAAATCGCTCATTAGGGATTTGCTCCTGTGTCACATTGTTACAGATAGTGCATGTATGTTTCCACATGTATGAAATCTGTAAGATTTCATTCATAGGTATGTTTTTGTTTTCGAGTACTTGTAGTAAGTACATTAGAAATTCTTGTGGTTCTTCTTGTGAGTTGATAGTGAATCTCACCATTCCAGCACAGTAGTCCAATTCTTGTCTAATTCCATGAACATTATACGTGTTGTCTGGATTGTTTGTTGCATTTCTATGAAGGACTAACATTTGCAAACACAATTGGTCTGTACTGTGTAAGTAAATGTTGTTAACAATTGGTGGCAATTGAAATAGAATATTCATTGCTACATTTGCGTAGCAACTTGCACCAGTTTCATTTGAACATTTTAATGGACCAGATAGTTCTGTGTCCGAATGATTTTTTCGGAGTCTCTGTTCCTTCTTTGAAGAAGTACCTGATTTACTTTCACTAATAGGTTCCACTTTGCTTGTGGTAATTGATGAAGTATTAGCTTCTTTTGTTTTCTTTGAAGGATTTGCAGTCAGATCCTGTTGCATTTCTGTTTGAATTAGTTTTCTTTTACAACATTTTCTTTTTTCTGGAACAGGATATGATTTCAGATGGGGGGGTACAGTGAACGCAGTCTATTGTATTCTAAAATGCAAGGAATATCAGCGTTCACTTTACTTGCATCAAAGTTGATTAGAAATAGACCGTAAAGTGTACGTGAGCGTGATAGTGCTACGTAGCTCATGCTTTCTTTAAAGACTGTGTTTCCAGTATCTATCAATGCTTTGTCTAGGGTAAGACCTTGGGATTTATGAATGGTGACTGCCTATGCAAGAGTTAGAGAAAATTGTTCTCTATGTACATACATGTCTTTGAAGAGAAGGAATCGAGCTGTTGAGCGCCCTATCTTTTTTACTTATGAAAGTTTGTCAAAGAGAATATTGACAAACAGAATGTTGTTGTCACATGGGTATGTTTGAAAGCCAACAACTGTACCCAGTGCCCCATTAACTAGTCCTTGTTCTACGTCAAGGTTACGTTTAAGCATTACTCTACAATTTAAGGATAATTTTAATATTTATTTCAACCCTGCTGTGTTGGAGATTGAATTTTCTAAGGTATTTAGTCTTGTTGTGGCTTGCTGACACATGGGTAGTGTCATACCATGGGGGTCCAGTTTGTCTGTTGAGCAAATTTCAATTATTGGTTGCATTTCTTTTTTTAACATTGTTTCATTGAATTTGAAACAGCTTGCAAGAGTTGGCATTAAGGCCATACAATTGTCATTTGTGTGCGCTAATTGTTCCATAACATCAGTAGCACATGCGTTATTGCCATGAAGTGCATGGATGTGCCGGTTTTTCAATATTGCTTGTGCTTCTTGAGATAGTAAACCAATTGTAATACTTTTTAAAATGTTGGCGTAAATAAGGTCTGCAGATTGACGCATGTTTTCTGTTAATTCTCTGTATTGGAAATTTTGCCAAAGGTTGACATTTCCTATGCTGCCACCAGTTTTATGGCAGAGTTTGTGTCCTAAGGTTTTAAAAATAGGTTCACCTTTCACTGGTGTCAATTGTAGAAGATCTCAGAAAACGATAATGTGTTTTCCTGCAAAGAGTTCTTCGTAGTTTGTTTTAAGTACTTCTTCCAATCTGAGGTGAATCAAAGCCAACCTTAGGTTGGAGACCATGCTCACTTCATCTATTAGTAGCATTTTCATTTGTTGAAATACTCTGCGCAGTTTGATTGCAGCTTCTGCAGAAAGGTTGTAATAGTCTAATTTGTTTTGGTGTCCTACTGGAAGGAGTAGTAATCAGTGTAAAGTGACACCGCCTATGTTGTAGGCAGCTAAACCTGTGGGGGCAGGTACAACAGCTGACAGTTTGTTGTTTGTCAATTGTTGAAGGAACTTGCTGATGATTTTGATTAAGAATGTTTTTTCTGAACCAGCTTCACCACTGACGTACAGCAGTATAGGTTTGTAGTTTTGGCAAGTACATTATTTATTTTCGTGTTATACACCATGTGCAATTTCTTTTGTTACTTCTTCAAAAATGGTGCGCTGATCTTTGTTAAGTTTTGATTGTAGTACAGTTAAGTCTTCTATATCTTCTTCATAGTGACACATTGTGTTTTACACTTCCGTCATATCTAATTCTGTTTCATTTGCTATTAGTGGCTGTCCTAGTGGTTCTTGACTTCCTGTTACAGAAGGTTGACTACTGTCAGAAGTGTACTTATCTAGTTGGGCCTGGAGTTCTTCTTCGTGTTGCTGTTCATTGTGCAAAATTGTTTTGTACTGCGTAAAGTTCACATCAGTGATAGTGCTTTCATTTGCTTTGAAAGCGTTTTCATAGCAGTCATAGCTATCTAGTATCTCTTCCTCTTTTCTCCATGGTTTAAAAAGTTGTAGCAGGGACATGTAATATAGTTCTTTCTGTTGAGGAGTTTTTAATGACAATTTGACATGATTAATTAAGCTTCGTTTGGTAAGTTTCACTAAGCTGCCTTCACAATCTGTCACTCTATATCTACCTTTGCTTTCATCGGGTTTTATATTATTTTTGTATGCAATGTTTTGGGCTATGTGGTATAGACACATGGTTTCCAAAGTGGTACTCCTGTTCGGGTAATGTCTAGTAAATTGTTTTTTAAAATGTCTTGGCTGTTGCAATCATTTTTGTCAATTGTTTCTATGTCCTCATATAATTTCAGAACTATTTTTCTAGATTTAGTAGGACCAAGACTTAGCCATACTATATTTTCAGATTTTCCATACAAAGCAGTACCGGTTAAACGATCTGCAGCTTCATAGGCGCTACATTCTCTATGAGAGAACATTTTTATGCCTAGGCTGTACAATTTCTGAGATAGTGTTTTGTCTGATGATAGGTCATTCCAGAGGTCTTGATGCTCTGTTTTTTCTGCTTTTGTTAAGTAGGCTATAACATATCGTGCAACTGCAGTGGAATTGTCTGCAATGTACTGCACATCTATGTTTGCATTCCATAAGAGGGCAATGATTGCATTGTAATCATTGATATATTTTGATTCGTCTGTTCTTTTTATGTAATACGTGTTCTTAGGTGATTTACCTTTAACACTATGTCGAACTGAAGACATGAAGTCGTTCACTTCACCTGTTTCTTTAACTGGTCTAGGGAAACCAAAGCAGCATTTGGTGTAGTATTTCCCTTTGCTTTTGTATTTGCGACGACAATACTTTCCACATTTGTGTCTTTGAAATTGTACAATCTGTCCATGAAGGTCACTATGTGTCCTTCGTGAAGGGATTTCACAAGTGACATATTTTCGGATGAACTGCAAAACAGTGGCATCACTGTCTTGACCAAATTTAGGTGCACCTTTAATCCATAAAAGCATGTGGATATGTGGTGCTCCTCTGGCTTGGTATTCTTTTCTCCAAAAGCAGTGTTGCACTTCTCCGAGGGGAGGAACAGTTTTATTACAAATAAAGTGTAGCATAGCAATGAAACGATGGTGGAAATATCTTGAAACATTAACAGGATCTAGAGAGCAAAGTTCTCCAGGTGTTAATATATCTATGTTGATTTTGTTGTTGTTTGTTATGCGTAGGAAATCATGTAAATCTTCCCATGCATATTCTGCACAACTTAATGTAACAAACCAAGTGGGTGGTCCAAGGTTTCTGATCATACAACGTACATCTCCGTGCCGTCGGAACCAGTATTCTTTCCTACCACGCATGTTTGCAAACAGATTTGTTATGCTTGAATGTAAAACCTCATCTTTTTCTTGCACTTTTTGTATTAATTGCGTAACTGACATATTTTGAAAGTGGATTCCAGATTTCAATATGTATGCAACTCTGTAACATAGGGTTGCTAGTTCACTTTCAAAGAGTAGGTGGAATATGTATTCCACATTTTGTCTAAAGCTGGGATCTTCAGAATACATTCGTAATGACCAGTATTCTGATGCTGTTATCTGAGTGGGTCTATCATCATATCTTCCACCTTTGCCAGTAGGAAATAGCAGTGGAAAAGCATGTGCTTCTATACTTTTTTCCCATATGCTCATCGGTGACCCTTTGGTTTGTAGCATTTGGTAAGTTTCCAGTGCATCATCTATGCTCTCATTAGAGTGCAATGGATGAATTGTATAATGGTCCAAAAGAATGGATACTGCAGCAGGATCCAGAAGTTCAAATTGACCAGTTTCTGATGACTCTTGAATTATTTCAGTTTTTTCCCTTAAGCTTTCTTCAATATTTATTTCTTTGTTGTATTCATTATTGTATTTCAGATATTGCAAGGCGTGTCTAACTTTATGTAATTCCACGAGTTGTTGCCAAATGTTTTTGTCTTTTGTTGGTACACCATTTACTAAGACAATTAAAGAATGTTCTATTGGACGTTGCACTCCTAGAGTGTGCACATTTTCTGTGAGATCTAATGGCAAATAAACTACTTTGCCACAAATGCCTTTCACCATTTCAGAGGGAGGTAATGTTGCTGTTTTTGGTTGAAGGCATATTATTGCTTGAAATGGGTGTACTGTTTGAATTATGATGCTCTCATACAAATTGAGTTGTTGCAGGGGTTTTGGTAGTGGGAATAATTCCAAATTATTTGTGATAGCACGTGAAGGAGTTTGGTTGTTGTCAAGTTTTGTAGTGCAGTAACTGCAACATATTAGGGGTTCACATATTTCACATTTGTTTTCTGCTAAAAGCTAGAGAGCTAATTCAAACCATTTTGAATCTTCATTGGCTTCTATTTTGTATCGTACATCTATAGTTTTTGTGTTACTTTTGTAAAAAGATCTGCAGCAACACACACACCCATGGTTTGGTACTTCAGCAGATGTACTTTTAAATGTTAGTATTTCTTTTTTGTATGTGTGTAATAGAAGGTTGCCATGTGCGGAATTGTTGCTAATCTGTTCTAAAACTATTGCATTTTGTAAGTGGCTTTTACTTCCAAAATACTTTCTCTGGATACGGTCGATTTCTTCTTGTAGGTATTTGGGTGTACCATGCAGAAATTGTTATTTAAATTGGCTTGTTCTAAAGCTGGACTTTTAGCATAGTACAGTTTATACACTAGATTTCTTACATTTGAATGATGTGTTGATATTATTTTGATATCATGTAAGGTGCTTTTGCAAATAGGTCCTGTAATGCAGGCTAATGAATGTCCTCGTAGTCCAGTGTATTTGCGCACTGGACAGGTATCCATATTTTGCAGCACGATCATTTTCATTTTGTCTTCACCTTTCACTACTGATTGAGGAACTGGTGTAAAGATTTGAAAGATTTGTTAGGAATGTTACACATTGACGTGCACAGCCATTTGTATACTGAATGGTCTGGTTCAGTCGAATAGAGAGGTCATACTGAGTTTTCTGGAGATACTTTTGTAAGCAGTGTTTCTTGTTCCATGATGGTATTATTGATTTTTTCATATCCTCATCCACAGCTATGGATGACAATTGTGGTTGTTTGATTTTGTTTGTATGCTTCTTCATTAAAATATGGTTCTGTGGTCGTTGTGTGACTCCATTCACCTCCACAAATATTTAAGAAGTTATTTTTGTTGACATTCCATTTATTGAGAAGTTTCTTTTGTAGTTTAGTACTTAGTTTTGGTAGTGGTTTCATACTATTTAACACTAAAATAAAAAACTTCCTTTTGAGAAGGATTGCATGTCTATGAGAGCTTGTAGGATTAATTTTTTGCGGTAGGTTTCAAGGGTTCAGGAAGATTTCGGTCCTCTTCTTATTAGATTCTGAAGGACTCTGTGGTGGAACATTTTTGCTAAAATACTTTTTTTACTATGGCTTCTTGCTATTATATCAGGATTTATAGGCGCATTGTTAACAGTAGTGGTAGCCAAATTCTTGTAAAGCATTCTCTGTTTCGTGCCACATTTTAATAGATGAGGCAAAGTTTCTGTTGTTGAAGCTTCCTTTGTTTCACTAAATGACTGTATTAGCTGTTTTGTTTCAACGTTTTGTACCAACTCTGGTAGAGATGGATGCTTACTTTGGACATTTTTTTTTTCATTTGCTCTATTTCTGCGTTCCTTTCTACAGACTTGCTTTTTGGTAGGCATTCTTTGGGGTCTGTTGTAAAACAAAAGGTATGGGTTGGTCTGTTTTACAATGTATGTGTGCTGTGTGCATGCGTGTATGAGTTTGATGGGGAACATGTTTGTGGTGGTGTGTAAATGTGCATTGGGCAGTTACAATGAGTTGGGAAGTCTATTTTTCTGTTTTTCAGATGAGAGTAGAAAGTGAGCTAGTGGTGAGGTGAAGCATTAATGGTAAACGTAATGGTATAAAATTAAAACAGCTATTTGTTTTGTAGTACTAACATTCTAAGGCTTGTGTATGTTATTTGTGTTCCAAAAACACAGGGATTTGTGTGGCATTCTGCCTATTAATCCTTGTTTAATAAATGGGGATTTGTGGGCAGAATGGTGCACACATTACATAAATAACCCACAGAGTCTCTTTGATGAACAGTAAGAATATAAAGGTAGTACAGTACTTCCTTTTTTTCGTGGAATGACCAGGTTTCTTCGAATATGTTGTTTGCAGTGTAGATGCTGTTGATTTTCAGGAGAGTGGTCTTCACTGCAATTGTAAAAGGAAGAAGTTAGTAATTTTGTGTGTTTAAAGCAGTGATGTTAATGTGCACGTTCATTTTTTAGCTTTCGTGAGAGTATTCTCCTTTGATATCCCAACACAGTCTATGCGTGCATTTCATTGGACTATGTGCAGCCTTTATATATTGTTTGCAGTATGTTAGTTGAACCTGCTTCGCAAATGAGTACAATTTTCAGTTCATGAAATTCCCTTGTTTTTTTCAGCTGTGTTGTACATAGCAGAGAGTTTTGGAAGAGATAGCTCATTAAAGTAGATAGGAAAAACTTGAATACTTTCATATTATAAGTAGGAATGCGAAAAATCGGGAGCACCTGAGAGGGAGATGTCACCACAGCGATCGGGAATGTTTATTTTTCTCATACGATCGCATTGGAAATAGCATTAATTTAGACGGAAGACAGTAAAAAATTGTGACATTTTTTAATGGAAAATCGAGTTTCGCGCGTAAATCGGGAGGGTTGCTACGTATGTATAGGTTATGCGGTAGATAGTAAGAAGTAGTGCGATTTTTTAATGAAAAATTGGAAGTCTCGCGTTTAAAGCGGGAGCGTTGGTATGTATGTATTGGCTATGCAGATTTAGTGGCATTAATTTCTTTAAATGGAATCATAAGAGTTGCACATGCACTCTGAATAAAATATGCATACCTGTACTTTGTAATCATGCATGTGGGTATGCATGGAGCTGTAAGTAGAAATCTGCGACACTTGCACGGTAGTTTTTGTAGTAGGTGCTTTGCAATGATATGAGAATTGTATTCAGAGTGATCAAGAGTACATTTCAAGTGCGGAACTCTGATGACGGAGTTAGATGTGGCTAAGAGTTACGTGCCGCACAGACACTATACTTGTCCGCGGGTAGAGCGTGCCACATTCAGGGTTTTACAGAAAATCCAGCATGGAAATGGGACTGTAGGCATCAGCCAATCAGTTGTTGACATTGTTGATTTGTGTTGAAAGAGAGTGTGTGTAGTGAAGATGGCAGAGGTGGAGACAGTCAGGGTGTTGGTGCTCAGAGATATTTGTGTCTTTGGTTTACAGCACTATTCAGAATCTAGGCATGTGGCAAACAATTTCGATGTCAGAGGAGTGGAGGTGGTGTGGAGCGCTGGGACTGATTGCAATGTAGCAGCAATTCTCCAAGTTTGCAGAGATATGCGTAGGATGACCAGTCCCCATGTCGTAGTTTTGCACTATAGTGCTTCCCATTTGGGCTACGTGAGTTCACCTACTTTGTTGGGAGATTTGGAACAGTTGGTTCAAGTAGTCATTAACATCTTTCCAAATGTGAAAGTCATTTTTCCTGGCTTACTCCCTAGAGCAAAATTGGACAACAGTTCTGTTTATTGCCCTGAATAAAGTATTGGTAGGTGTGCCATCAATCGCGGCATGTGTGCCTTCATGTTAAGAGCTGGTATGTTTTTCTGCAACCACGTGAGCATTGTTTCCAGTAATGCGGTTTATTTTGAAGCCAATGGTGTTTCTGTATCTTTTTTGTGAAATGCCATGTTCTTTTGGAATGTAAGGTTTGCTTTGGAAAAGGTTATGTGATGATTCTGGAAGTAAACTAAGAAGAAAAAAAAAGCCCAAAAAATAGAAAATAACAGGTGTCTGTTCAGGCATCTGCAAACATTGTTTTAAAACGGCTCTTTTCAGAGTCCACCTTAAAGGGGAAAAGGGGAATACTATTGAAATGTACAGTCGTCATGCTCAGATCTTCTACATGTCCGCGGACATGGCGGTAGTCTGCAGGCGGCGCATATTACATATGGGGATTCTGGGGTGTAGAGGCATGCAAATGAGAATGAGCGAAGCTAGGGATTGGTCAGTAAAGTTCAGTGGGTGTGTTCTGAACAGAGAGATTTAGTGAGAACATCTTTTTGCTGAGAAGAGAACAGACAGCTATGGCTGTGTGTGCTCGAAAACAGATTATCTGGATTTTGGGAGACTCATGGATACATTGGTTGAAGGTGCATGCAGAACGGTGCGGTATATCTGCAGATCTTGGATTCCCTCATGTGGAAGTGCACTGGCATGGAGTGTGTGGAATGAAGTGGCTGGACATGGTACCTCTCTGTGCTACTTTACAGACAGAGCGTCATCCTGATATAATTATCATTCATTGTGGAGAAAACAGTTTAGGGCATGTTTCTGGAATTTCATTGCAATTTGCAATGAAGGAAGGACTTGAGAAGGTCATGCACATGATTCCAAATTGACAAGTAATTTTTTCTCGTATTGCACACAGACAAATGTGACTGCGTTCTGCTTTATTTGGTCCACAAATGGAGAAAGCTAGGCGCAATGTCAATAAGGCTGTTTGTGCTTTTCTAAGAGATGTTGGCATGTCCTCTTTCCACAATTACAATATTTTGTTTTGTAGCACATTAATTTTTCGCAGAGATGGAGTCCATCTTACATATGCTGGCAATCAGATTGCATTGCAAGCTTTTTGGATTCATAGTCACCTATTTTGCATTACATTTTCATGAATCCAAGTTTTCCAAACACACAAAACACTGCCAAAAGGCTCAGAGCCACCACTTACTCACAGAGAAAAGTGCATTGGTTTTGCTAGGGCTGCACCCCACATTTTTATCTGTCCTAGGACTGTCTGCAGACTTTAAAAAAATGTGCAGGGCCCTGCACTGTTTCTTTGACACTGTGAAAGGTAGCTCTGAAAAGAGCCTTTTTTTTGTGGTTTTTGTTGTTTTATATTTTTTTGATTTCTTTACACACGACACACTAGGAGAGGAGGGGAAAGGGGGGTAAGGAAGGGGCACCAACCACGGGGATAAGAAAGGGCAGGTGGAGAGAGAAATATGCAGGGTGGGCCTTATTTAGGTAGGTAGCAGTGCTTCTGGTGCTCTGTGACCGTAGTCTTGAAAGCACTTCGAAGACTCTCCCCCCTGCAGAGTAGTGCGTTGCAGTACATACACAATATTGTGACCCTCGAAAGGTAAGGGTCAACAGCATCGCAAATGGCCTGTGAGGCAGCTGGAGGGATGCGCTCTCCCACAGGAGTGTCTCTTGTGGTGAGAGGATCGGATACGGAGGATGCTGCGGAGGAACTCAACCTACTACGTTCTTTACATGGTACCACCTTGCGAATGTCTGCACCATGGAACGAAGTTAGATGTCTCTTCATGGTTGTCGTACCAAAGCTGTACGCACAAGGTCTCCCACGACTCAGCACCAACTTGCATGGTTTACAGGTGACCAGGTTTGCATGTGCTTTTGGTACATTACCAAAAACGGTAAACAACCTCCATACCCATGACTCCCGGCGAGTGCTGGTAGTAGGAAGTTTTCCACCTCATTCTCTTCATCCTCTTCTTCCTCACTCTCTACATCTCACACATATTTCCCTCTGCAGGCCCTTGGGGAGGTGGTGGCGGTGGAGGGTTTGGGGATGGTGCTGAGGCTGATGTAGCACTAGCAGCCATGGATGCCATTAGGGATTGTGAGATAATCTCCGCTACAGCACTAAAGGCAGCAAAACCCAATCTACAATCGTCAGAAGTACAATGAAGATGAGCTTGGGGGTGTCGCCTTTTATAGAGGTGGAAGGCTGTGCCTCGTGACCATATCGAACACTCAAAGGTGTTGAAAAAGTTCCAAACAATATGTTGAAAGCTTGAGCCATTGTATACGACATGTGAAATGGTGATTTTGCAATGTAAAATAATTTGGCATGTTTGCATAATTTCTTTTGAAATGTTGCGGAAGTGGACAAAGTGCGCAAATTAGGACACACGCTCAGCGTCGGTGCGGTCACATGATGACGTCGTGAATCCATCCGCGAAGGAAATGTGTGCCCGCAGGACACCACATGCACAGGAACGGTTGTGCACATGTGCACCGGTGTTCTACGGACAGTGTTTGGGTCCTGAAACTAATTAAAAGTGCATCACAAGTGAGGCGGACAGTTACGGACAGGCGCAAAGTTCGCAAGACTTACGGGTGTGGTACGCATGTGCGTAGATGTTCAGCTGACTGCACGGCCAGGTACACTGTCCTTAGGACACCGCCATTTTGCTTGACTATGGACATGCCGGACACCACGTCTGTTCTACGGACTGATCCATCTTGGCTGTGGATGGTACGGACAGGTATAGTGTTCTTAGGACACTCCCTTATTGTTAATTTACGTACAACCATAACTCGCGCCAAATTTTGTGAATTTCATAGGTTTTTAGTAGCGCAACTTAACCATGACGTCCCTTTAACAAAGTTTTGTTTACTGAATATATATATATATATATATATATATATATATAATACAGTTTATGTAATACAGCTCAGGAGCATATAGCAATATAAGGATTTATGCTGTCAACATTGCATTATTGCTGTGCCACATCTCCTTTCTATTGCTGACACTGTAGCTATGAGATCAGATGTCAGCTACTGAGCCACCCTTCAGTCGCTGACTAATTTTAAAAAAGCGATGATAATAGAGAAGTCAAATAGTGTTGCAACGTTGTGCATGTTCTGATGAGATATGCCCAATGTCAGATTTCAGCAAATGGCTTCCTGCAAGTGGACATTTAAACATGCAGGATAAACAACCTTACAGTTTAGAAATCTCCACGGACAGTGGGAGGGAAAACAAACTGAAACTGTTTTGCTTTAGCATAGAAACCGTTTTTCCAAGCCCATGGCAGGAGGTTTTTTGGGGACTTTGTAATATGTTCTCTTTCATCCTGCAAAGCTCCCATAAATATATAATTGCGAACTTATCGAGCCAGACACCTTTTGTGGGATATATCTCTGGAGAGATATCTCTATTATAAAGTGGTCTGGTGCCGCAAAGGGCAGACACCTGCCACAGTCATCATTAGGCAGCCTGGATATATCCAAGCTAATGAATGTGTCCTTTATTTCCTTTCATCTTCCAAAGTGAAGAGGCAAAGGGCAAATCAATGCGCATCATCCGCTGTGCCCCTTTCTACTCTCCTTCAAACCTCCCACTCACCTCTAGATAGGCGCAATATTGCCAGGTGGATGATTGTATTTTTATCACGTCTGATTCATGAAGAAGTTTGGATCTTTAATTCATCTTGCTTTTCAATCAATTCCAATACGAATAAATAAGGATGGCTATTTTCTCTGCCATTTACATTTAGAACAAAGTTATTTTTGCTAAAAGTGCTTCGGCAGGTTAATCTGTACATGTAGTAGGTAAGTGTCATATCATTAGGACATTGCTCATTTACAAATACCATTGAAGAGATTTAAATTCGTACAGGTAAGAAAAATGAACACCAATTCACTTAGAGGGTTTTACATTACGATGACACTTCCCGTCCAACAAAAAATACCAAAACGACTGTGTAGTAACGAATTTGCAGAAAATGTCATTACCTCTGATTCCATCCTGCATGTCAAACACAGGTACTTTCAAGTTATGTCTTCTACTGATAGAGACCCCTTTTCACTATTAATAATGAAATGTCTGGCCCTAGTTGGACAGAGTTAGCTCATTTGACTCTATTTTACTGTAATACAGGTCATATGAACAAAATAAGTACACCTCATAAGAAATAAGAATTGTCTTCCTATCCAATGATTATTTTTATTTAACCAACACCTATTTTTGAGTTAAATCCAGTGTCCCATGTCACCATTGAGGCTCAGAGTGCAAGATGCTGCCCATTAGTACTGGACACCCCACAGCATCGCAGTGCACCCCACGTGATGTGGCTTGTTGTGTAGAGATGTTGCCCAAAATGAGGATGACAGGGTGAGTTAGCAAAGGAATGATGCCACATACGAGAGTGCCCCACTTGAGGCATTCAGACAAATGAATAGTGGATCTTGGTTGCCTGGTGCTTGGTCTGTTGTTGTTCTTGCCCTTCTCTATACCTGATTCTACCTCCTCTCCAGTCTGGTCTGTGTTTCCAAAATGGGGGACATGACGAATGGCCCCAAGAAGGTACTGACAGTTTTGTACGGCACTAGCAAATATGGCATTGATACACATGTCCTTTGTGTTCATGACACACAACATGTTTTTAATTGATATTGTCAATCATTTCCGGGAATGCTCTGTGTGTGCCCCTTCTGGGTTTTGCCACATCCCGGGCATATTGAGGATTTGATAAGGAGTCTGTGTTGATCAAACTACTTTTATTGTAGTTACAGACCTCTAACTTGAGGGGTTAGACCTGATAACAAAGTAATAACAACAATAAATAGATTGAAGGTACCAGGACAATTAAACACGTGCACGGAACATTCAGAAATCTTATCGACAGCCTCTATTAGGGTTGTTAGCCTGTGGGTAACGTTCTGTGGAAGGTCATGATCTGGATGAATGTCTTCTTCAGACTCAGCAGGAGACCCTCACAGATCTTTGAGGGTTGATATGATAGGTTATTTATAACACTCTTAATACCCAGAGGTTTCTAAGCATGGACCCGGGGATCGAACCTATGTTGCTCCGTGTCGTCTTGCTTCCAAGGCGAGCACGTTGCCCCTGAGCTATCCTCCCTTGCTGCTCCTGAAATCCCTCAGTGGGGGATGATGATGATTATTGATGGTTCTTCTTATTTTCTTCCCTATCCATCTAAGGCAGTTTTCAGGCCATTGTCATTTTATCCCTCTGCCAAAAACAACATGGGACCAACATTCTTCTACTTGCATCTATTTTTATCACCCTTGATCAGTTTGCTATTTCCACCAGATCTGTATTAAAGTTGCTGGCTTTTGTGTATTTGATCCTTCTCTGTCACCTTCTGTGGCATCTTCAGGTGGGTACTTACCAGATACTGGCCCCAGGACCACATGAATTTCTAAAGTCTTAGCCAGTGTACACTAGCCTGTCCACAACTTGGGCCCCAATGGGTTTACCTTCATCCACATAACACCCCCTCAACCCTCTGTCTGTCCTGGTCTCGCCAATTCAGAGATTTCTTTCTTGAACACACATTCTACCACCTGGTGCAGTTGCTTTCCTACATAATCTGACTCTAATAGTATTTGCTCTCCACCTTATCCAATTACTTTATTTTCCCTTAATCACCCAATTTCTTCCCCTGCCTGAACGGGCCCTCCTCTGACTCTTTCCATTCCCTGTTGTTGCTTTTTTTTTTAGGCCTCATGGTCTCACCTTCCTCCAACTCTTTCTGTCCCTTCATGTTTCCACTTTGCTCCTGTTTGCTCTGCTCTGTTAGAATGTCTCCAATCTCTCTCACGATTCCCAAACAATGGATCACTTTTATACGCGGCTAACCTGTGTAATTACAAACATGATTATCTGAGCAGAGACACCTCTGAGGGCACATTGTTCCGAATTGGAAATTTGTTTAATAGATTCAGCACTGCCTCCACCCACAGTGTTTCTAATTTGGTGCTGACAGTTTTTTGGACGACCACCACTCTATGGGTCGAAGTTACCATTAGTGGGGCAGCCAGCTTGGAATCAGGCTTGGAATCAGGCTGCACTGCCAACACTTTTGTCTGATTCTGCAATGGCATCTTCCATCATGATTGCTATGTGTGTGTTTGTGAGGTAAGTTAAGGCTCTGAACCTGCACCAAGGACTATAGGCTTTGCCATGTCATTTGTTCCTTCATATGTCACCTGCTCATATGCCAAAAACATGAACTACATGCACCTGTAATCCCTAACATTGGGCATGTTTCCATCAACATAAATTTAAGGGAGATTTTTAAAAAAATCCTCTGGCGACAGCTCTGTATCCATGCAACCTAATGGCAGACTATTGTGTCACCCACAACGAAACACCAAACTCTCTATAGTATTTTGGTATTTATTTAATTACACTTAGGTAAAACAATCTATTTTTGACAGAAAAATGCATACAACACATTTTTAAGATTGATTTACAGAGTAGAGGACCAGTTTCATTAACAAGTCAGGTCAGGTCAGGTCAGGGGATGTGATTATAAGACCATGGGATCCAGGGGAGGTAGAGACATTAACCAGGGAAAAGGGCAGAAGTGCATGATGTAGAATGGGAGAAAGTGCTAGATTTTAGGATCAATGGGTATGGGATAAGTGTTGTGGTGTTGTCATAGAGAGGTAGTCGAGAGGAGGATAGGGAGATGCAGTGGCGTAGAATGATGTGAAAGTGGTTTTTCAGAAAGGAGGAGAACTAGGAGGTTGAGTTTAAATACAGAAAGAGTGGAAGTAGTTTGGAGAGGAAGAGCATTCCAGAGTAAGAGAGTGAAGAGAGGAACAGAGCAGACATGAGAGGAAGCGCAATGGCCACAAGAGGTGGCAAGGAGGTGAGCCAAGGATGATCGTATGGAGCAATGAGGAGGACAAGGAGTGAGATGGGCTGATAGTGTGCAGCAAGTCTCTGTAGGGTGCTGAAAGTCTGTGTATATCTTTGAAGAAGATGAGAATGAGTTTGTACTTTGCCCTCTGTCTCATAGATAACAAGCCTAACTTATGTCGGGCTGGGGAAATGAAGGTGAAGGGGAGCAGGTTGAAGATTGTACAGCAAATTTGAGGACTTCATCAAGAGGTGAAAAATAATATTTTGGAGGGCCATAGAGTACACCAGCAAAGTAGTCTGATCAAGAGAGTACTAAAGAGGAGATTTGGTGCTTATCAGTTTTGAAGGGAAACAGATTTCTTATTTTCTCTAATGTTGAGGAGATTAAGTCTGGCCACACTGGCAGATATGGAGATGAAGAGCAACAGATTGTTAGATGGGTTGAAGATGACACCAAGGTTGCAAGCCGAAGCAGAGGAGGGAAGGTAATCAAGAGCGAAGAATAGAAGGGGGTGGAAGAGATGGTCTGTTTGGATGGGAAGTACAGAACCTCAGTCTTAGTGGAGCTAAGCATGAGCGAGTGAGATTGCATCCAGCATTTGATGACTGAGAAGCATTTAGACATTTTTGACTGTCGCTCATCAGATAAGGTGGGAAAGGAGAAGACGTTGATATTTGAAGCCACTTGAGGAGATCAAGGTGCCAAGAGCAAAGGAGAGTGAATAGAAGTGGACCTAAGACTGACCCTTGGGAATGCCAAGAGTAAGGGGGGTGAGTCGGGAGGTATGGCTGCTCCAGGAAACCTGGAAGTGTTTTGGGGGCAAGATATGAAGCACACCAAGTAAGGGCCTTGTCCCAGATGCCTAGTAGAGATAGTGCTGAGAGAAGTTCAGAATAGTTGATGGAATCAAAGGCAGCATAGAGGTTGTGAAGAATAAGAATAGATGAACTATTAGCATGATGAGCAAAAGAGATGTAGTTATTGGCATTGAGTAGAGGTGGATCAGTAGAGTGTAGAGGTTGGAATAGAATCTCAGAGGTTGTGTGTCAAGGAACTCAGTGAATTGGTTAAAAACTACAAGCTCTAGGATTTTGAAATAGTGAAGTTGAAGAGAGGCAGGATGAAAGTTGGCAGGCCAGTTAGGATCTAGTCAGGTTTTTTACGGATAGGTATGACAGTAGCCAACTTGTAGGATTATGGGAATGTGGCACTTTCAAGAGATGGGACAAGATTGGGAGCTATGAGTTTTACTATGTGTGGGGCTAGAAGGTTGATGGGTGCACATGAAGGGTAAGCCCTCAGGAAAATATCAAGAATCGCATCAAGGTTAGTAGGGCCAAAGGAAGACATTGTCGCAGGAGAGGAGGGTGGATATGGTGGAGAAATGTGAACAGGTGGAGGGGGTAGAAGGTGATTTGCAAGGGTTTTTGAATGTTGGAATTATTTTAAGCAAAGTAGAGAGCTAGATTGTTAGCAGAAATAGTAAAGGAGATGGAGGAGGGTTTAGGTGGTGCAAGAAATGAGTTGAGACTTTTTGGAGGCACCTAGGTTGAGAGGATTGGGATGAAATTATAGTGAGATATGTTTGCCAGATTCAAGAGAAGTGGAGTACTTTTGGAGAGCATTCAGGAAGAGTTGGAGATCCGAGAGGTAGATAGGGAATTTGGAGGAGAGAAATGTGTGCTTGGAAATGGACGTAGTAGATAGAGGGAGCGGGTGGAACTAGGAGTGGCGATTGAGGCAAAGCTCATGGAAAAATCAGAGGGAGAAGGAGCAGTGGAGATATTAGAGTCAGGGAGTTGGGAGGAGATGAGAATGAGGTGAAGTGAGTTAACATTTGAATGGGTGGGCAGAGAGTGGACAGAAGAGAGTGAGTGGTTAAGGAGAAGACATCTAAAGTCAGTTGATAGAGGAGGCGAGGGAGAGGAGAGGTTAAAGTCACCAGTGACAATGAGGTGGTGATGGGGCAGAAGGGAGTCAATTAGATTGGACAGGAGGTCAATAAATTGACCAGTGGAACCAGGTGGCCTATATAGTAATATATTACAAATGTCATAGGGTGCAGTGATTTTGGAGACAGTGTATTCAAAATAGGGAGAACTAGTGGGAGTAAGAGAGATACAAAGTTTGGAACTTGCGCACAGTCCTACACCACCATTCTTACGAGTTGGGCAGGGAGAGAGGGTGAAGGTCTAGTAAGCAGGACCATGAAGGGCACTGTAAGCTGCAGTGTCTGTCAGTTTTCTGTAAGGGTAATGAATTCAAGAGAGGGCGAATGGGAAAGAAGGAAGTCAGTGGTAAAGGAAGTCTTTTTGCAGACTGATTGTGCATTCCAAAGAGCAATATAAGGAGAATGAGATGTAGAAGCATACTGATGTTGAGTCTGTGAAATAGAGAGTCGCTGGGGGTAAATCTGAGAAGAGGAAGTGTGATGAATGTTAGGATTGGAGGTTTTGTGAATAAGGAGAGTAGGTGAGCAAGAAGAGGGGTGGCATTGAGAAAAAGAGATGATAGAGATAGGAAGATAGTTGAAATGGTTTTGATCAGAGAAGAATGAGGATAGAAGTAGAAGAGAAAGCAAGAAATAGTAAAAGCCGTGCATAGTGAGAGCAGGGCTGAGAAAAGACGTAATTCAAACACACAAGCAAGTTGCAAGACACAGCAAAGCAATAGCGCAAAAGTGAAGAGACAACAAGCTGGATGTTGTCCCTTAGCTGTTTGCCCTTTGCTGTGTCACCCAGGCCTATGTCACCCCAAGGCAAATGTCAAGTACTGGAGGTAGTGAGGGCTACCAATGATGGGAAGGGGGGGTGGCACTACCAGCCTGCAGCTACAGAACAGTGACGGTCGGGACATGGAGTATTGGCCCAGCCACACTGTTTGTTGCTTGATCGTGTTGTAGGTGGCGGAAGGGAGTGGGCTAGATGGAGGATGCCGCTCTCAGATTTGCAGCAGGAGCCAGTGGAGAAGCCAGGCTGTCTCTACAGGCAGCCTGAAGTAGGTGTAATGAGTACCTCTGGTGCTGTTGTTATAAGCTTTGTGTTGCCCTCAGTTCAGTTAAAGACCATTTTGGAATTGGAAAGACCTTTCCAAGGTAGTGGATTTGGGGGTCACAGGTGATGCGAGCAGTCAGTAGATCAATCATGTATATTCTTCTATACCTCGGACCTCTGCAGCCATGCCACAGGCAGATGGAATGAGTGTCGCTGGTGTTGTTCTTATGGGCTGCGTGCGGAGTAGAAAGCATAGCAGAGCTGTCAGGTTTAACTTAATGAAGAAGGAAGTCTAGCAGTTAGGTACAATTTTTTGAATTATTCACAACAAATTGATTCACCACAATGGTATACTGAAAAATACACTTTTATTACAAAGTCACACATATAGTAGCAATGTTAGGAAAAATAAGTACTTGAGTGAAGCATATGAAGGCAATGCCCGAACACTCAAACCAGAGAGAATACAACCCACTAGGGAAGAAAGGTCCAAGTCGATCTTGTAAGGATAACATGTTTTAATCTCACACACAGATGAGAGGAACGGCAAATAACTCTGCTGCTAAGAACATTCTGCCGAAAAATGATACCAGCAGAATGTTATAAAGAAACACATCATCATCAATGACGTAAACATATACAGTAATAACCTGCACGGCTGGTTGGTGTGCGCCTATACAGCATTTGCCTGGCACATAAGGGATGCTAGGTTAATGGTTCCAGCCCTGTCCGTCTGTCTTCCATCACATGGGTGTGCAGAGATCATCTTCTTCTAACCTACGAAGATCAAAGAACAAATTAACTACTTTCCTAACACAATACAGGCTTTAAGATTGGCTCAAAGGAGGTTATGGGGAATTCTAACCTCCAAACACACATTTAACTCACTCCTTTCCATGCCATCTGGCTCCAAGGTCTCCACCCTCATTTTGAACTATAATGATTCCCTCCGAGCACCTCGCAATACAAATCATACAATTGCCGCTCAAAGACATGCAGTGTCTTTCCACATTAAACATTTCAGAACTTGTTACTTTGGGGTTGGTGCCATGTAATTCAGGGATCTTCAGGTTTAGTCACTTATATGGGCTATAACTCGTGGTCACCGGGGGATGGTCTGGGTCATGCTTTGTCCAGTGTGAGATAACATGCACAACAGGTGCCGGTCTATGATTTCAGCCTTGCAGGGCATATTCCTTACGGATGGAAAAACATATTTGTCCGACAGTAAAATGGCCGACATGGGATGTCATGGACACTGGTATGCATGCGCAGGGATTTCCATGACAAACACATGTTGATATTGAGACGATGAGAGACAGAACAGTTTGGCTGTCCGAAAACTGCACGCCCTTACAATTCTGCGTACCTTGTTTGCCAAGGTGAGCATGAACCGAGGTGATTTGTGAATTAGACATGTATTATGTGTCCTCTTTTGGATATAGTAAAATACGGAGAAAAAGAAAGTAGAGAATGCCATGACAACGCGGCAACCATGACAGAATCTGATGCGTAATTGCTACCTGTAATTGTTACCTGCCCCCTTTTGGGACAAGTGAATATATGCAAGTAGTGAGCGAAACATGCCGTATGTGCCGCACATGGGAATGTGGCTATCAAGACTAAACTGCATGGATAGCAATACCATTTTTTGCATAACAATGCCGTGGCTGCCCCATTATGGTACACAGCTGCCTAACCTTATGCACAATGATAAGCACATTGCAGCATTAAAGGAGGTGAAGTCACATAAATGTTAGAGCATGGGGGAACTTATTTAGTTGAGACCATTGCATCGCCCTTAGAGGAAGTGGGCCTAAGGAGCTTCCCAGTTAGGAATGGCGGGATTGTGGACGGAATTCGGTCTGAAAATGTGACGTTAGTCTTTCACGAATTATAAAAGCTAGTTTATTTAGAAAGAGAGGTCGCCTTGAGGGGACTAGTAAGGTGTATGTCACACTGATTGAAACCGCATAAACCCCATGTGCCATAGGTCATTCCCGGGCAGATGGGCCAAGGACTACCTTTAAGATTGGAGTTGGAGCAGTAGGAAAAGCTGACTCTGAAACCAAACACTACTACACTTGGGACCAGGTAGATATTACTTAGCATTCCCAGGAGGGGCTTATAAAAATGTAAATCATTCATGAAAATTTCAACAATTGTTGAATGGTATTGTTTCATGTAGGTGATGCAGAACTATGTACAGAGAAGAGAGTTATGTATAAGGATCCCAGCGCTAAGAGATACAGGACTATTTAAGAAAACTCTAGGTTGGTGCATTAGAAATGTCCTGGTGACATCAATGTTAGTACAATGACATACATATCACATAATAACATTGATTATTGTTATTGTTTGCAGATACACAGATGAAAGTGAATGTTTATAATAACTAAGCATCAATGTTGAACGGGCCCTGATGAAGGATTGTAAATCCGAAACACGCAGGCCATTGATTGAATGTTGGAACATTGATAAGGACCAGGAATGGTCAATTTATTGTATCAAGGGAACATAGTTCTTTCAAGATAGAAAAAGCGAATTGACTATTGTTTCGAGGAAAACTGTTGGTAAAACAAAGTTTACACGGTGAATACAGTGAATTGGAACTTTCAAAACTAAAACCTTTGTATGGATTTTTTGCTTGAAACTATATTTTTGTTTGGGATTATGACTGAATATGAAGTAAATATTACTTTACAACAAAAAAAAAGAATCTAAATATCATTATGTTGTATTGTGTTCTAAATGTGTAAAAACAAACAAATTGGAGGTTATTACAAGCCCGCTAGAGTGCATACGGGTTACCTATTGGAAACAATGGGTTGTGTGGGTCAAAAGTTCTAGATGAAGATCTCCATGGGCCTGGAAACAATACCCCCTTGCACCAGAAGTGTCAAAGTTTCCAAAAGAATTAAGGTATGATCATTACATGAAATAGAGGTAAACCTTTTGAGTACAAGAACACAGGGAGTGCCCCTCCACTTTTCACAACGTTATTTTTTATTGACATATCCAGAATCTGGCATTTAACACATAGATTTAAAACTCCCTTATAAATCAGGGATATTCACTAAAGATATAGGGCTTAGTGGAGAACTCCATGGACTCTAGGGAGACTGTAGAAAATGTCAAAGGTCAGGTAGGTACTTCATAGTGTCACTTGTGGGATTTCTAGTTCTACAAGAGCCCCATAAAAATCAATGTTACCACATCTGTAGGCTGACATGCGCTTTTGATGAAAAAGCCATGTAAGTCCCAGTTCCGCCCCACAAGTGGAGATATGGAACCCTCCCACTACAGGAGACATCAGAGAGGAACCCCCCAAGAAGGGGTCCATGGTCAGGTTCCAGACCCAGCAGCCCTGTGACAGAATATATCCAAGGAAGGTACAGCCCACAGTGCAGGTCAATAGGGAAATGTGGTTGAAGTCTACCTGCAGGGATCACCTACCGTATATCATGGGACCTCTGAGTATTAGTATCAAGAACAGTCCATCAACCATGTATTCAGACCCTCCAAAACAATGCCTTAAGAGCTACCCTAAGCTTCCCAAAAATGCTCACATATCTGACCTGGGAAGATCTGTCAACTGGCTCTCTACGAAAGATAAGATTCTACTCAAAACTGCATCCTTGACACACAAATGTCTCCACCAGCCTGTCGCTCATTACCTCTCAGCTAGATTTACTAGACATGTAACTACTCGCCCTCTAAGAAAAGTCAACTCCAACTTTCTACTAGTACCCAGATATAAATGTACTAAATCCGGCGGGAGTAGCTTCCCCGTCAAAGCGGCACAATTCTGGAACTCCCTTCCCCCTGCCTTAAGAGAAGATCTACACTATCTACAATTCAGATCCAATCTTATCCATTGGCCCAAGGAACATTATAACTGATCTTACATCACATGCACCCTCCTAGAACCTACTGCATTTATTGCATATATGTATCCTACAGTACCTTACTGTACTCATTGTATATATTTCTCCTACAGCAGTACTTACCTACCTTTGTATAATCATTCATTCATGCTTTTATTGTATATATGATTCCTACAGTATCTTACTGCACTCATTGTATATACTTCGCCTAAAGTAGTACTTACCTACCTTTGTATAATTTCGTTCTGACCGTTGATCATGCACACAGCACTATAACCATAGCTGTTCTTTATCCTGTGTACCAATGTTACTTAAGCTAAACAACCCTTGTTATGCCTTCGCGCCATAATACCTTCGGGTCTGATGTGCAATATAAATAATAAAACAAACAAACTAAGGACGCAGAGTTAAGTACTGATAGTGTTGGTTCCTGAAATAAAATGCTCCAAGAAAGCAGAACAACTTGGGAAGTATCCCAGGGACTTAAACTCTTAGCCAATTATGGCACTGGTGCCCCAAAAATGGAATTCTGTCCTTAATAGGAGTGGGCCTCACCACCAAGAAGCGGAGTTAGTGTTGGAGATGGCTTCAGAAGAATGATTTGGTGTGGTGTTGCGGTCCCAGCACACTTTACAGTAGCAACAGCTTTCAGCACTGAGGCTTGAGAGTCTGCGGTGAGAAGCAGTAAACTGCAATACAATGTCCAAGAAGACATTCTCAGTTTGAAATACCTGCTCGAAGAAGATGGGTAGGCCTAGCAGCAGCATGAGACAAACCATGACAGGACTGCCAGAACAAACAAATTCAAACCAGAGCACAGGCAAGAGACACCATTCCCATCTGCATGGCCTGACTGGGTTTCAAAATAGGCTTTTTGCATCAAGATCATACATCTACTAACCCAACCTGCTTATCTATGAAAGATCTGACAGAAGTATGTATAGGAAAATGTTTCACCTATTTGTACCTTCACTCGCAGGTGCTAGCTTCCACTAGCCAACCAATCCCACTAGGGTAGTTAAAACAAAGCTGTTGGTTCCAGCGTCAAGAAAGTTCCCTCCAAAAACAGTAGGACTTAAAAAAAAAACATTAGCACCCCAATGCATACCATACATTTGCATTGGTTTTTGGGAGCTCTGGGAATGGTTTCTAAATATGGGGGTATGACATCTCGCTTACGTATTGGAGGATGATCACAGTACCAGATTTGGGTCACAAAGTAGCAATATTGAGGGCACCAACAGCATGGGCAGGGACCTTGAACAAGCTCATGGAGTAGAGGTTAAGAGATGAAGAATAATTATTTATCAGAATTGAATGAGCAATAAAACAGAACAATTGTGATAGGAAAGGAGAATGATTAAGGGTTTGTCAATTGGGATTTGGTGGGGCTGGATTTTGATTGAGGCCAAACTTTCCACTGAGTACAATGTCACGTTTAACCAGACTAAAGAAGCCAGAAATAGGGCTCCATTGCTAGGTAGATCCAAAAGAATGAGGCAACACCACCAGTGATATATAATCTTTGGGTTAGGATTAAACCTGCAGATTTGCGGTGGATTTGTCCATGGGAGCCTTGTCGTGGGGGCTGACACATGATTGAGGCAGAGCCTCCAATGAGGACAGTGATAGCGCTAAGCACACTGAAGAGAAACAGAGCAAGGATTTGAGCACCATTGCTAGGTAGAGCAGAAATATAGTGAGTCAGAGGCACTAGGCAGATGGTAGCTTTGGTTTAGGTTGTGCACTGATGTTTTGGGGGTGAATTTGACTAAGGGAGTCAGGGAGGGGCTGGTGCTTGATTGAGGCAGAACCTCAACTGAATAGAATATTGGTATTTACCGAGCTAAATAAAGACAAAGCCAGGAAGTGGGCAGGCACCACTGCTAGCTACCTCCAAAAAGACTGAGCTGGAAAATCCAGGGATGTGCAATCTTTGTGATTGGCAGAGCCTTGGAGTTTTGGGTGAAAATTGATCATGGGAGTCATGATATGGGCTGGTTCATGATTGAGGCAGAACCTATACTGAGTACAATGTATAAAGCTAAACTTATCTTAAGGAAAAACTCAATTTTAAATAAACTATAAAGAAACGTGAAACAAAACATTACTAACATTTAATTTGAGGAGACACTAAACTTTAAAGGAAAGAAAAAAGCACTCTTTAAATTAAGGAACTTAAATTTGCTTCATCTTTTGATTCCGTTTTTTGGTCTTCCAAGTTTTGGTCGTAGTGTGCCCTCCCGCTGTGGTCATTGTTAATTGTCATGTAAGTCACTCTTTCTCATGTGTCTCCTTCGGGTGTGTTCCATTTCAGTTTAGGAGGAGGAAGCTTATGGTACACCCTGCCAATCGAACAAGCACAGATGGCCACATTGATGACTTGACAGGCAAGCATTACATTGGAACATCACTTCCCAACTGACATTTGTTGAGAAGATAGACATCAACAATGTTGTCTGTAGTGAGCCGACTGAATTCTCAGCAGGCCAATGCATAAAGCAAGTGTAACAGGTCCGAAGAGGTGTGTTCCACATTTTTGTATGCTTCTCTGCTGCTAGAAAACTTTTTTCAGTGCCCTCAGAAGTAGTCGCAGAAACTGAGGGTAATCAGCGTCCTCAGACCGATAACCTACTTTGGAGTGGAGGGGTCCCACATTGGCTGGTTTTCTCTTTACTTTGACTTGTTGTTCCATCCAGGTTTTAGATGTCTTTTTAGAACATCCTTGCGCATGGTTAGCATGTCCTCATATGAATGACAACCCACGATGCTATCCCCAATCACACACCCATTTTGAAATGTTTTTGCCACCTTGACTTTTGTCTGGGAGTTAAGGAAAGATGCAAGGAAGTAGTCAATATCACTCTCATGCCAACGATGTATGTACACTGTTGGACGGTTGGGAGCAGTTTCATGCCCATATATATTTGATAGTATCTTTATTGGGCATACTTTAATTTCTGAGTCTTTGTACTATTGATGTTTGGGTTGCTACTGTTATCACCTTACAGCCTCCCCTAAGATACAGCCTGCCCTTGCACTACTTTACCCCAAAAGGGGGTATCTCTTGGGCTGTGTCTGTTTCACTTTCACAATTGGGATCACTGCTGGTCTTGTATAGTGTAGGCTGACTATGCTGTTATGCCCCTTCTCATTATTATACTTCTGGGAAGCAGTAGTCATGTCTTCACATAGGAAGTGGCAAGTTCCTGGCTACGGCTATTGCATTAATCAGTCACTGCATTGTACTTTTCTTGAAGATGCTCCAGCATATGGAAAGTTGAATTCCCCTGTGTTGGAATAGCAGTTTTGAGGTACATGCACTGTTGTCACCTATTCTCAGGGCAACTACAATATTAGACCCATTGTATTCAACCAGACAGCCTACTTCTAAACTTCGGGGAATGAGCCAGTGTTCCTCAACCTCCTTTATTTTCTCCCTGAGGTCAACTATCCTGGGGACTTGCTAGAAAACCCTTCCAAGCACAAGGTATCCTGCTGCTGAATGGCATGTGGTGGCTGCTCCACTGGACTTTGCTACCAATAGATATGTCGAAGGGGAACCAGTGTCCCAGGCAGGCTTGAGCACTAGTCCACATGTCCATTTTCATGTGCACGTTCTTACCCTAAGAGTCATCTATCCTCCTTCGCACTACATCTAGACCATGCTTATTGATACGCAGGACTGCTGTGTGTGTGAATTAGTGGCAACTCAAAACGTTCTAGTGGGCATTAACAAGGCGAAGGAACCACCTAAAATCTCACATAGGGGATCTATTGCTAACATCTAAAACATGACAAAATCACATGACAAAACATGCTAAAATCACAGCAAAGTTTTCATTGAAGGGACAAATATTGTCATGTTTTTGTAATGTTTTGCAACATGCTGAAAAGCCTCAGCGACAGGTGAATGATGCATTGAGTTAGAAATCAGTTGTCGGCATACCAAAGGACCATTTGGCAAATATGTTTTTTCAAAAGTGCTTCTAAAAAGCTGTGCTTATCAAGATTCTCTGTGTAAGGGTATGCATGTTGGTGCTCATGTGTCTATTGTCTGTAGTTCAAGGATGGGAGGCTGACTTGTCAACTTTTAATGTTGCCAAACATGTGGATGCTGCTGTCCTATGTGGGCAGTTAGTTGTTGGAATCCATTGAAAGCTTTATTTGCATATCTGGTTGGTGTCAATAAGTGGATGTAGATTTTCAGCTGTGAAAGAAGGTTACCAGACATTTGATCGAAAAAAATTGGTCGACTGGACAAATGGTCGAACCAATTATGTCAAAAATCAAATGGTCGAATTTTTTATTTTTTTATTTTTACCCCTTTTTTTGGGGGGGGTCCCCCCAACCCCTTTTTTTCTAAAAAAACCTTTTCCCCTAAACTACAACCTAAAAAATATATATATAAATAAAAAAAAAATTCGACCATTTGGTTTTCGACGAAATTATGTCGACCAAATGTCCTGTTGACGAATTTTTGTTCGATGAAATGTCCGGACACCGTGAAAGAACTACACATACCAGTCATTTGCTGAGAGATAAGATGGGTCCTAACCTTGTTACCTCCTTCGTGTGGTGTCCTTAGGAACTTTGCCTTGGATGTTGTATGGTTCTGTTGATAGATCTGTCAGTGTTGTTAAAATGACCACATAGATGAACAGCCACTGTCATGTGTGCTTTATGGCTATCTTTGGAAAACACTGTACACTCCAGCATGGGAGGATCTGAAGCATACTTTCTGTGCACAGTGTTTGAACCTGGAATTATGTGGCTGCATCAATGTGTGCACCTTCTTTTCTGTCTCATTGTTTCTGTCACTCTGTGTGGCATAAGCAAATAGTAGGTGTGGGAGTCTCTTAATTTTAGAATCAGGGGAAACAACATAACCCAGTCATATTACAGATTGCTATCTGATTCTAACATTCTAATCTATAGGGGTCCCCCCTCCTGTACATCATCAGTGGAGTGCTCTCTTTCTTCATAAAGTGACAGAATATATTCTCTCTTTTGTGACTGTGATGGTGGGGCTTCAACTTCCTCATTCTGAACTTCCTCCTCCATTGCTGTGTGGAAGAGTGTCAATGGTGCATGCATGAGTACATTGCCAGTGCACCTGATTCACTTGAGGCAGATGCCATTGTTATTTGTAGAAGAAGAGAGATGCAGCTACTGATTGGTTGGTGTGGCTGTTGCATAGATCCACCACGTCCTATATTGGCCTCTCCAATGCACTGCTGCTGCAGTAGCAGGTGAAACATGTCCCACCATCATATTCCACCCCAGCATCTACCCTGTCCCTACCATGTTTCGGTATTGTAGCAGATTCAGATATAATATATATGGTACTCAAACGTAGTAAAAGAAGTAGATTACACAACAGCTTTGGTGTGCCTTCCTTCTCCACATATAAAATTAACATCTTAGCAAAAATTGTTTGGCATGCTCTTTTCCAACCTACAGAAATGGCATTTGCCTAAGAATGCTTTGGGGTGTTCTTTCCTCCACCTATAAAAGCAACCTGTGACTAAGCATGCATTGGCATGCTTTCTTCCCATCTACATAAAAGCTCTTCTGCACCTATTAAATGACGTACATCCATGCATGCTTTGACATGTCCTCCTGCCCCCTGCAAAAAAGAGTGCACCGTTGGTATGCACTCTTTGCTTGTAAAATGAATGTTTGACTAAGAATGCTTTAGCTTTCAATCTTCGCACCTATGAAAATAATGTGCATGGAAGAATATTTTTGTCGTGCACTCATTTGACCATAACATTATGTGTGACTAAGAATGTTTGGATGTGTGCTACTCTTCCTATAAAATAAAGAGTGAATAAGAATTCTTTGGCTTGCTCTCTTTCTCTGACTATAAAATGATGTGTGCCTAGAATGCTTGACACACTTTATTCCACCTGTAAAATGGATATGTGTGTAGGAATGATTTGGTGTTCTTTCCTCCACCTCTATATTGAATGTGTGACTAATAATTCATTAGTGTGCTCTCTTCTGACCGATAGGAATACAGTATGTCACCACAGGGACATCTTCAGCCCTTCTGGATACCTGTGACCATTTCATAAAATTAACTAGTAGGCACATGCCTCTGAAATCTTGTCGCACCAAAGTCAAACTAACCCTACCCTGATACTCACCTGTGCTCACAGCCAACAAATGATTTAAATGCCATGGCAGCAGCCCAGTGTGTCTCTCATCCCCCAAATCCCAATCCACCCAATGCAGACAATGCTCTCTAAGGCTATGTTGGCTTACTACAACTCCTCCAATGAGGCAGCCTCTCACAGTAGCAAAGCCTTATTTGAAGTAGTCAAGCACTGCTCCAAGCCCACACCTGTTCTTGGGGTGCCAGCTTCCCAAAATAAATGTAACAGAAGCAACACCTTTTTCATTAATAAAATTGGTAAGATCAGAGGAATTGTTGATGTCTCAGAACAAGACAGAGCTCGCTATCCATCATCCTTGGGCACTACACTCCTGGAATAGCTTCACCCACTTCTCTCCTAAGGATTTTTCCACACACACCTGCTGCCCTTACACCTCCTGCTTACACGGAGGGATACCTCCCAGCTTCCCTCATTACACAACTCACTGGTCCAACACTCAACACACTCCTTGGTTTTGTGAACACCTCCCTCAGTGAAGGTGCATTCCCATTCATGCGGAAGACAGGTATCATATAACCCTTTCACAAAAAGCTATTGGTAGACTCAGAGGACCTAGTCAACTACCAGCCTATCATAAAACTCTTGTTCAGTTGGAAGCTTTTTGGGAAAGTAGTTTTCACCCAACTACTTGTTATTAATGACCAGCTGTGCCTCCTCTGCGTTTACCAGTCCGGCATCCACCCCAAATCCAGAACTGAGACTGCAACCATCTAAGTGGTGGACAATGCTCTGTGAATCACCAACAGAGATGTGTGCCTCATAGGGCTCTTAGACATCACTATGCTGTGTTTAACCGGTTGACCACCTAACACTTACCTATTTGGCAGATAACAGGCCATACATAGAGGAACATGTGGGATCCCCCAACATTCCATCCTCTCCCTGATCATTTTCAATCGTACATTGAACCCTTTTGAGCTCTCCTACATGAATCCACCAAAACTGTTCATCAGTACACTGATGGCTCTCAGCTGTACCCACCAGGGCATTGCTCACCTCCATGAATATCTGGCCACCATCCAAACATTGATGTGAAATGCCTACTTCAAGCTTAACCCCATCAAGTCCAAATCTATCCTCATTGGTCTTCAAACCAAAAAATAACTTGTGCAATGACATGGGCCTGAAAGGTTTCACTCGTCAACTGTAGAGCTCAACCAAATGACTGCTTCGTTGTTGACTCTAGTTTCTAAAAGCAGATACCCAAAAAGGTGAACTATGCATGGTTCCAGATCACCACAAACCAAAAGATCAATCACTTCATCCACCTGCATGACTTCTGTATGGTGGTCCAAGGTCTTGTGATCTCACACATCGACAGGCAAATTTGCCTTCCAGCTACATACCTGACCCACCTCAAGGCAGCCTGCCTCATTAAAGGTGTTCATAACCCTATCTCTCAAACACCCACAAGCTTCACTGGCTCCCCTCCTCACGGGGACTATATCAAAAATAGCATATATCTCCTACAAAGCAGACTCAAATGGAACACCAATATACTTGGAGGATAAATACACAGGCCTATGGAGGCTCTTACACATCACGTAGCAAAATTAACAAAAGGTTGATGTCTCAGCTAGTCCATATAGACAAGTTATTATCTTGCCATGCCCAAACATCTGAAACTCAATTCCCGTCCGAGGCTCTAAATGTCCCCACCATTCTCAAGTTGTGCAGAACACTAAGGGCCAGCTTCATGGATTTCTTTGCACGATACAAAGTGACTTTTCACTGGTGAAAGTGACTTTGCACTGCCAACAAACACCCTGATTCATGGAACTGCGCAATGTGTCTTTTTGCAGTGCAGAGTCTTTGCACTGCTCCATGAATCAGGGTGGATCAGTGCAACGTTTATTTTTTGTAGCACAAAGTGCATTTTTGCAGTGCAAAGTGACTTTGCACGTCAAAAAGACACTTTGCACTCTTCCATGAATCAGGGCGTTTGTTGTCAGTGCAAAGTCACTTTGCACCAGTGAAAAGTCACTTTGCTCCCTGCACATAATTCCATGAACCAGGCCCTAAAATAATGGCTCTTTCAGCAATAGCTGCTGGACGAATGAAAATCCCTCTATCCTCCAACAACAGAACTGAACTACTATATAAAATGCTAAGCCCAATGCAGACATGTTCCAAAATGCCACACTGTTCGATGCCCACACTATAAACAAGAAAATAAAAAATAACTGCTCTGGCATCCTCTCTTACCACCTTCAAAAATAAAGGGTACCTAAGATTGCTTTTGGCATGGCCTAAACCACCTACAAAATGAACATGCGACTAGGAATACTTAGGTGTGCACCCACTTCCACCCAAAAAAATGAGCTTCAATTCCCAAATCCCCTCCAACAAAATCCTAAACTCTAGCCCCTATTATTGATTTCAAACTAATGCAACTTCATTTGCACTACAATCCTGAACTACCCCCGAACAGGTGAATTCCCTTTCCTATCTAGAGCTCTGTGGGTGTGCTCCTGCCTCTTCAACGCCGACCACTGACTCGCAAATCGCACATATTCTCCTTTAAATAGACGCAAGGATGGGATCCGGTCAAACAATGTCACTTGAATCTCAGGAATAGGCAAATACGCTTGATTTGCACAAACTCGCTGTAATCCGAGGGGCTCGTTTGTTCCTTGGATTGACTCGCTCATGTTTAGCAGCAACAATTAAACGTGGGTTCACAATAAGGCAGGGGCTGTGTTTCAAGGATACAGGCATAGGTCGCCATGGTATGAAGGCCACACAGCGTATTCATTAACTGCCATATAGGCGTCGTTTCAGTGTGAGTGGGGTTCCAGCGATTTTTCAGACATGTTTCAGTGAAGCAAAGCATTACAGTTGTCAGGGAAGACAGTACATATTTCGTGGGCATATTTAGAGGCAGGAATTATGTTAAAACTGCAGTTTTTGAAATGTCTTTAAAACCACCCCAATATCTCCCCCTTCATCCCGACCCCCACCTCTTAAATGGAAAATGCAACCATTATTTTCCAAGAACGACGATTTTTGTATCATGCTGAATCATTTTTTTCTGGATGATATTACAGATGTTCAAGGAAGGGTTTGAACATATTTCATTTTCAGCAAAGGAGAGATCCAAAAATGAAATACGTTCAATGCATTCATCTGAACATGCTTTAAAAAAAAAAAATCTTTCCTCTTAGTATTCCTCAGTGCCTTCATCCATTTATCACTCACTGACAAACACAGCCTTTGTTAATACATTCGAAATCCCACCACAGAGTCCCATGCTAATATGCACTGCATCGGTGGCGCAAAGGGTTACATTCTGACTTCAGTTGTTGATATTGGAAATCAATAGGGGAATGTCGCCCAGACACAAATGATTACAAAGCAAAAGAAAAGTCCACATTATTTTCGGCTTTTATTGACTGTTGGCAGGTTCCATTTTCTATTCAATGTTTCCCCACTTAAATGCACGATCCATTTTAATTTAATGAGTAATTATTTCTGCTTCCCATGGTTTACTTGCAATTTCAGAAACACATGTGCTCTGGAGGCAGAAGGGAAAGGACCTTGAAATGGAGAAAGAAAACGGCATCCTGCGTTACTAATTTTTGTATTACTGCAACATTGATAAAAATTTAAATCTAGCACTACCTTGTTATTGATGTATCCACTTTATACAACTAGCCTCATTTCTTACAACTTTAATGGACATAGAACAAAATAAACGCAGTGCTGACTGACACAGAATTGAAGAGGAGTTCTGAGGTTTCGAAAGTTCCCAAAGGATGAAAACTTTCATTTGTTTGAAATGTGATTTTATTGGTTTATGTTAAGAACATTTTCGGAAGTCATTTTGTTATGAATGTATCTTGCTCACTGATCGCTGGCAGGAATCTGTCAGCAATTCCGGAAAAACAGACTTCAGGCTTGGTATCTAGTACATGGGTACCCTAGATGGAGGCATGACTGGATGATACTGGAGATTTTCTGTTGCCAACCCTCATCTTTGGAGCGCTGTACCTAGCAGTACACAGTGGTCATTCCGGAACCATTGAAGTCTTTTCATTTTTGGCTGAGTTTCCTTTTTATTTTATTTTATTTATTCATTTGTATTCATTCATTATGAACCTTTACAAAACATATTAAATATTTAACACATATTTTTAACACTTATAAACATATAATCAAATATATGTATAGTCACATACAATTCTGTAGATCATGTGAATACATCTGTACAACTAAAGCATCTAAAACATCACAAACATGATATATCCTAAAACATTCTAAAACATTCTTAAGCATTCAACACATATCATTTCATTATCCCAATTAATTGGTAACCTTGAATTTTTGCTTTTTTGCTTTCTGTAGTTTGCAGTCATAGCTAATGCACAACATACTAAATTCCACATTTAGTCTAATTAATCATTCAACATCTCGTTCTACAACAGCTGAAATAACTAGCCAAAAATATATACAGCATATAGCATAGTCTGAAATGTATAAGATATTTAAGATGTCAATTAAGTGTTTCCAACCCAAGTTAAGTAATGCAAGACAATAGCACAATTTTTTTTTCAAATATGCATACTTGTGCTGTCCAGCTTTTTAGATACAGCACTCCAAATCCTAAATAAAACAATGTGAACCGATGTAGTTTAGAAATAAGACAGTAGTTCCAGAATTCATCATTTTTGATAGCGCCATAATTACCTACAAAACGGCCAATTTGGTCCATATAAAGGGCGTCCAATTTTGGATAAGATATCAAGACATTTCTTGGTGTTTCAATGTTTGGCTGACATTTACAAATTCAACATATTCTTTGATCATCAGGAATATTACTGTGCCTGACTCCCTTGTAACACAAGAACTGGGAGTTGATTTATTCTCAGTTTCAGCATGGAATTACGAACAACAGGGCTTGAACATTTTATAAGGTACTGTTGGATTTTGAAGTACTGATGGTTAATGGATGATATGTACTTGACATTATGTAATATCTGGAGATGTGAATGGTTATTAATAAAGTCCTTCTGTTCAAGTTTATGTTTAAATATAACCTTCACATCTCCAAATCGTGTCCCTCGTGTGTAGTCTGGACTCCAACACATGTCTTTAAAATATTTGTCATTTAATTTTTCAAAGCTATTGAATGGTATCAGGTCATAGTTTGTACCCATAAAATGCAACACTGAACATTGAGAGGTGAAACAAGATTTTAGGTACAGAGAACCTCTATGTATTAAAACCTGATTTTTCAATGAAACCAAGCCTAATTCCAGGAGAAGGTAGGCCATTGAGGTAGATGGAGCTAAGCGTAACAGTTTTCTCCAAAGATTACGTTCAACTACATTAAGCCATGTAAGGTCTTTCATGGATAAGGCTTCAAGACCATATAATATGGCCAGTGTAAAGCTGTGTTTATATAATCTAAGGATGCCTTCAATGGAATATCCTGCTGTCTGCCAGGCAGATTTGCTAATCAAACTGGTTTGCTGTCTTTCTTTTCTTTTTTTGGTCTCCACAATGGATTTATAGCTATTTGTTAGCACTCAATTCAATTCCTAACTAAGGACAGCTAACAAAATATTCCACTCTATGGGAGTCTATTTGAAAATGTACTCTGCTATATCTATTGTTGGCTACCAACATGACTTTAGTCTTATTCATGTTAATAACTGGGTTGTTTTGATCTGCAAACTCATTTATTTTTGACTCCTCTTATTGTACGATCTAACAAAACTAGGTCGGGAGCATAAAGCAAATTTGCAATATGTCTGGTGCCAAGCTTAACAGAAGGTCCTTCGGCAGCCGACAACTTTTCTGGAAGATTGGCTAAATATAGATTGAACAGAATGACTGCAAGGATATAGCCTTGTCTAACCCCTCTGTTCGCCTCCAAAGGGGGTGTCACTGTCACAGTACAATACACAATGTTACCAGAGTACACATGTATAATAATTGAGAATAATTTTTTCTGGGCAAACCCAGGATCACAACTTTCTCCATAGGGTGGCTCCGTTGGCAGAATCAAATGCTGCGCTGCAATCTTCCCAAATGATTTAGAGTGCCGGGTTCCCTTTTTGTGCAGCTTCACGCATGAATGCATCCATCAACCTAATATTATGTTTGGTCGCAGACCCACATTGAAAATCTTTTTTTCATGCAATATATTGTTTCCTTTGGCCCGGATTGAAGTGATTTTAACACAAAAGTAGTGAACAGTTTCTCTGTGATGTCTAACAAGGAAAGAAGTTGATAGTTGTGGGACATAATCTATCATCTTTCTTTTGTCTAGACAAGAGAATGGTTGACTTCCATGATGGAGGAATACATTTTTCCGAACATATTTTACTGAGACATGCAATGTCTTTGCCCAAGCTCCAGGATCAGGTTTGAGAACAGCATTAGACAACCCATTAGGTCCAGGTGATCAGGAGTTCTTCAGGTTAACTGTTGCATTATGAATTTCACTAATACCAGGGAGTGTAAATCAATTACCATCACAATCGTTTTCAACTAATAAGTCTTTTCTAAACATAATATTTTGCATTTCATGTGCATTCCACCTGTATTCTGGAATTGGGTTCACCATTGCACTGTGAGAGTCACCTTTAGATCTTGCTAACATTTGCCAAATGGATCTTGTGTTCCCACTGCAAAGTAACGAGAACAATAATTGCCACTGTCTATTAAAATATCTTTGTCTTTTTAACCAATTGTTAAACTCTTTTTTATGAGTTTAACTTTTGCATCACACAACCATTTGCATTCAGGTTCTGCCCATGAGCGCCTAATCTTGTGCCTCATTAATCACTTTGCATCATGTCCTGCAATGTCAAAGGGATGTGTATGTTTACGATCACTGATTGCAAATTGTTGGATACCTACTTTCCCCGTTTCATGCGCAAGGGTTGCTAGACGACTCACAATATATTCTGCATTGCATCCACACCAATAATCAAATTCATTTTAAACAAGTGCATTGATGTATATAGTGGCTTTATCTAGATTGTTGGCAGACCAACATATCCTGTTACCTCTATTGTTGACTTTAACATTGGCATGGGTTATCATTGTTCAAACTTGCTGTTCATATTTAGGGTGAGAATCAGGATGTTTTGGTCGCTAAAGCCATTCTCACAGGATTCCAGCTGTACAACTCTTTCTGAACAGGTACTGGTTCCAAAGAAATAATCAAGAGTTGAGGAACTGGTACCAATGGACCATGTACATTTCCCAGGACAATCTCCCTGGGTGCGTCCATTATAAATCAAGAACCTCTGCTCTCTCAGAGTATCGATCCACATTTTACCTTTTTGATAGCATTTAGGTTTACCAAAGATGCACTTCGGTCTAACATTTTCGTAATTTCAGGTGGGACATGCACATTGATAAACAGCATCGGCAACATGCAACCATCGGCTTGTACTATTATTTCGATGGCAAGAATATTTTCTAAGCTCACTATTGTGTTCATGTTACCGAATGGAACAGTATGTTTCACTCCGATAATCAAGCCGCCAAACAGGCGACCACATGCTCCTTGTTGAGCAAAATATTGAACCAATGTATATCCCTCTAAATGGATCTTAAAACAGAGCCTTGTTTCTTGCATAAAAAAGACATACAATCCAGACAATAGGGGTAGTAATCTTTTTGGATCTAATAAGTGGGAGAACCCCATAGTATTCCAACTGGCAAACTTTAAAGTTCATTTTGACTCGGTTAGTTGGCAAGATACTTTCTAAACCAGTTCCAACCAGTGACATCATCCAGGACATCTTTATTGACAAAACTAAAATCGGCAGAAGATTATAAACATAATGCAGGTATTCTGCTACATATATGACGAAGACCAAACCTATTAGTACGGCCATCAGTAAATGTCATTGGCACTCTACTAAGTGTGAACATTTATGGTTCACTCACAACAAGAGGAGGACAGGGAGGTGGTCACATTGCTGGTTGGGGTTGTACCAAGTTAGCTTGACCCATATTTCCAGCGGCCAATAGGGCGTGTTCAGCCAACAAACATGTCAATCCAATTCGGTCAACATCAGGTTGATGTACAGGTGTTTCAGCATCATTAGGTGTTGCTGGGGCTTCATCAATCAACAGACAACTGGTCAGGATACCTAGAGCACCCTGACCTTTTAGGCATTTCTTTTTAAAATTCATTGGATTTTATCAGGACAGCCAGACCACCTATGGGAGCTGGAACAATTCAGGCACTCTGGCAAACAAAGGACTGATCCCCCACTTCCTGCCTGGCCAGACACTCTGGAGCCTAGGCGGGGATACCTACTGGATCCCGCCAAAGGCAAAAGACACACACAGACCTCCCCCTCCCAGAATGGTAGCAGAAAGGCTAACAAAGAACAACCACACTAGTACCCAAGTTGGCACTTGGGTGCCCCTATTGTGCACTACTGAAGCTATACACAATAGTTGGTAGAAAACGTCCAGTGGCACCAGCCATAACTAGGTGATTTTCTATGTGACTAAAAAGTTACAGGAGCAGAGATAAGGGGGATACTAAGTACTCCTTTGGCTTTCCACTGAAGGTGCTGTGTGCCAATCTCTCAGGGAGAGACACTAAGTAACTATCTATCCTTAAGCACTGTAGTTACATGAGGATATAGAAAAATAATCTTAAAGGGGACCCTAGGTGTCCTCAGCAACACTGCTCAAAAGGAGCTGTGTGCTGCAGTAGTAAAACACAGATGCATGTAAGAGCTATGGAGCAGACAGTCTCCACAGTACAGTACATTTACAAATGATAGAGTTCCAAAAGACAGAGCCCACAATAATCATTGAGTGGAAAAGGCTCTAGTCATTCAGGATTGAAAGAAAAAGGAACAGAAGTCCAGCAAAAAGTGCTGGGCATCTCATTAAAAGAGGGAATGAAGCACAGTGGGTTTTTGGTGAGGCAGTCAGGCATTCCTAGGTAAAGACTATTTGCATAGTGTATCCTATATAATACCAAGAAGGTGATAGTGAGCTTTCTGTGTGTGAAACTGAGGTAGGTGAGGATTCCTTTTTATTAATCGCCGGAGGTAGGAACATATGTTCACCATTGCTTTGACTTGTGGTTCAAAGGTTAAACCATTTTCCATGAGGATTTCCAGATTTTATATCACTGGGGACAACTCTGGTTGGGTTCCCATGCACAGAGGCTGTGGTTGGCCTGGGAGATGGTTTATGTTTTGTTTTCTTTGGGTTTAGTTTGAGGTTGTTATTTGCCATGCAGGTGTTTATGTCACTGATGCATTTATTGAGGGTGTTCTCAGTCTGTGGGTTTGTATGAGTTTCATAACGGGGGGTGATATAAATTAAGAGGAGTGTGGAGAGGGTTGATCAATGTGGAACACTAGAGGTGATATGTTTTGTGTTTGATGTAAATGGTGGAATTTGTTTTTTTTCAGTTCAGTTTGTGAGGAAGGATTTCAGTGAGAGTAGTACAAATCTTGGAGTATGGTATTCCTCCAGTCCCTTGATTAGAATTGTGTGTTTGATCGTATTGAGGGTAGCTGATACGTCCAACAATAGGCTGTTTTTAGGTTGTCCCATATGGAGAGGAGTGCTGATTCTGTTTCTTTCATGGGTCTGAAGCCAACCTGGGATTGCTCAAGAATTTGCTTGCTTTTTGCGTGATTGAGTAGTTCTTTGTACATGTGGGTCACCAATATTTCTGCTGATAATGGTAGGTTTTATTTCCTGTCTCATCTTATAGGAGAGGTTTGACATACGCTGATTTGGATGACTCTGGTACTATTCCGCTGTTTAGGTATTTATTCATTATCAGTCAGATGTAGTGCACTCGTGAATTGTGAGTGAGTAGCTTTTTGTAAATATCCAGTAGGCATGGGTAAATGGACGATCCGGCTAGGTTGGTATCTTTTAATAGTTTGTCAAAGCTTTCCTCGCTTATCAGTTAAAATCGATTGAGTGTTGTGTTGATTGTTGGGGTGCTAGTTTTCTAGAACACTGTTGTTTGTTGTCCTGTGAGATGCATCGATTGCCTGTTGTTTATTTTTGCTCTTAGGCGGGCGGTGAGGTTGTTGTATAGGGTTTGAGAGGATATGATTCTGTTGTTGCATGAAGTTGGATTTTTTTATTTCTTTGATGATTCTTAACATTTCTTTTTGTGGATGTGTTGCTCATTGCATTCTAGTGATATATTATACTTTCATGGCTTTCTGGACTGTCCATTTGAATAACCAAATGTATCATTGGTAGTTGATTTTGTACATCTGCTTGTAGTGCTTTCTCCTTCACTTTTTCTAATTTACAGCTTTTTTTTAGCTCCCTCAATTCCTCTGAGAACCATCTTGCTGCCACCTTTTTGGTGTGGGTTTGAAGAGTTTAGGGGAGTTAGTTGGTCTAATGTGTCTGTCATCCAGGTCTGAAGGTTCTCTTCAACTCTGCCTGGCATCAACTTGTTGAGGTGGGCGGTGTCTGGTTTGGTAGTTTCTAATTGTTGTGTCAATGTTTCAAAGTCAAGTCTTTTTCAGTTTGTTTTGTTTGTCGCATCATGGAGTGTTTGGGAGTGTTTGTGGGCATCATGTGGCTCAGGAGTTTGGCAGTGAAAGGTATTGTATGATGATTTCTCCATATGATTGGTACTGGAGGGGCGGTGGTTGGAAGCTCATTCCTGCAGAAAATGGCATCTAGTGTTTGTCTCACTCTGGCATGGGTCTGTTCACTATTTGTTTGAGATGAAGAGTTTCCAATAGGACCTGAGGGAGTTTGCTCTGATTTCCTTTTATCTTTTGAACCAGATGTTGAAGTCTCCCAGAACAATTATGTCAGTTCTATGTGTTGAAATATCAGCTATGGCCTCAGTGAGTTTTTTGCCAAGTTGGGGTTATAATTGGCAGTCTGTAAATCAGAAGAAAGAGTAAGTTGCATTGGTCATATAGCTTGAGGTTGCCTGGAGTGATTCAAAGTCTTCTATATCTGTTGAGTGTAGTAATGAGAAGCTGATGTGATTGTTGTGTGGTATAGTGATTCCTCTTCCTCTTCCAGTTTCTCTGTTAAATAGTAATAGTTTGTAGTTGTCTGGTATGGCTTCCTGAGCGATTACTTTGTAGTGGTTTGAGGGCCATGTCTATGTGAATAACAGAGTGTCTGTGCCGCCTTCACCTAGGAGGTTGAAACTGTTCATGTTGAACCTTTTTACGGGTTATATGTGGCGAGGAATTTTAATCTATCATTGTTTTATAAAAGTGTCTTTCCGAAGATGTCTTCACCATTGCCAGGTTCTGTGCGTTGGGGTCAGTGGTTTGGTAGTATAGTGGGGGCTCCTCTAGTATTGCCTGGGTCCTATGTTTAAATTAATGGTTTATGGCTGCACAAGTTTATTTATTTAGTCTCCAGAAAAAGAGAGGACACAAAAACTCTGTCTTAACCCCTTCAGAGGTAGCTTTATCCCGTGACATGGTGCTTACATTCTGGACAACCCCCCCCACTTCAGTAGGAAAATGGACCAAATTCCAGTTTCATGAGAAAAGGGCTTTTTATCAATTCTCATTAGAGTACCTCAGATAAAGTCACACACTACCAATTCTGCCTTACTTTGTGGTGGGCGGCAACCACATAGATATAGGTTGCTTTTCATTCACTACACCTTTCAAATTCTCCAATAAAGTTTTCATGGAATGTTCCCATTATAGCTAAAAGCAGTTATATTCTATTGAGTGCAAAAAATGTTTTTGCTTTTAGAGCGAGCCTCAATTATGGAATTCAGTAAGAAATGAGACTCCCCAGTTACTCTGAAAAACCATGTCACAGGAATTACCTTTCTACCAGCCAGACTACAGTTAGTTCCAGCATCCAGTTATATCATGCAGATGTCTCTGCATCTGGTGAACACTTGCTGCATTTGCCCCCGGCCCCTTCCATTGCCATCAATGTCCTTATTTTTTTGTACGCAGCGTATGACATTTGCTAGTTTGAAAACACCTGCCCTCTCTTTCTTACTAAACATCTACGTTGACGTCTTGATGCTTTAGAGTTCAAGACAAATTTGAGGATTAATGCTCTGATATTTCTTCAAATGGTACATCAGAATGTTCTTTATCCAAACATATATTTCTGGATGCAATGTCATTCTAACAATGTCGGTGCACCTTAAAATTCTGATTTTTAACTTGGACAACCTTTTTATTATTTCATGCTATTTTGTGTTTGAGCACCCAAAACTGTCAAGGAAAATATGTTGCATTTCATCAATGACTTGATTCCCTAAATATCTGTCTTGCGTTGAGCTCGTCAGCCCCCTGAAAATGGTCCACATCTTAATGTGCATCCTATCATAATTGATTATGGACCATAATATCAAGCCCAACTTGTTTAAATATTCTTTAAAATTATTCTACAGCCTAAGAAATGGAAGCAGTATACACTGTCACATCTTCTACATAGAAATCATAACAAATGCAGCTGAGGTGTCTAATTTCACTACTGTACCTAATAGGATGATCTAGAGGCTGAAAATATATTTTTCTTATTGTGATATTGGTTTAAACAAAGTCAACCTTACACATAACAAGAAGTAAAACTAAGCAAAATCAAGCAAAATTGAGCATTTGCATACACATATCAAAAATCAAACCAAGACAAGTTCATAATTTCTACAAACAACAAAGAAAAAACAATGGGTTCTACTACAGTTAAAACCATTTCCAAGTGGAAATATCAACTGGTGAGTTAATGCTGTAAGAGAAGGCAGAGCCGTCTCACGCTCCCTTTCAGTGGTGAGGCTATCTGAATGTACACCATTGGGCAGAACAACAGCTGATATTGTTCTGTATTGGGTCAGTTTGAATTCTGAAAACAAACCTGGGTAGTGCATTCCAAAGAAAGGGCCACACAATCCTGCAAAAAGGTTTTTTCATCAACTACCACGATCAATGTTTTGTGGGGGATTTTGAAATGGATTGAACTAGGAAGCAAACGTTAGGTTGCCTGAAACAAACCCATTGTGTTCCTCATGCACTAACAGACAGGACATTATTTTCAATTTTTCAGTGATTACTAAAATATGCTTTTGCCTAATTTCTTATTGGATCATGTAGCCTATAATTGTCATATAATGTCCACAGCTTGATTTACATTTCCCTGCCCTAAAATCACAGGGGTCACAGCTTGTCACCATGCAAGTGTAACACTTAGAGCCATTGTTGAATAAAGAGCACAATTTGGCAAGCAATAACGTATCAGGTCAACATGGGCATGACTCTTTTCCAGACCTAACTTGATCTATGACATCCTCAATTTCCCCGTATCCCAATTGGAGCACCCAAATCATACATATGTTCCTTTGACATGCAGCTTAATTGTTTTCAATTCGCCCTCAGAGTCTGAAACTGGTCCATAGTTACAGCCTACCCAAGTAGTATCTGAAGATATGTATTTTCTTTTTCAGTTCTCTGGATACATTCTGGATTTTGGAGATATATTGATGAAATTATATTTGTCATCTTTTTTTTATCCAAGATAGTGTTGCATCACTTGGTCATTAAAGCTCCTTGTTTTGTTTGCATTTTGGAATGGTCACTTGGTAATTCAAAACCTCTTTAAATCTGCCTTTATGACTTTTGGTTACTGAGGTAGTCGATCTGGGGTCAATGTATCTAGATCCCATATGTCAACCAGCATGTATTCTATCTGAAGGAGTTGTTCCTCCAGCAAGAACATTTTCATCTTATCCGTGTTGGCTTCTTGAGTCAACAAATTCATAGGATATCCCCTTGTGAATGTGTTAAATGCATCCTAAACAACTAGGGGAGATGCTGTGAAGTCAGATGTTTGTAGACATCTACAGATTCAAAACTAGTTGAAATAGTTGCAAGAAGTGTAAAGAAGTGTTCCAAATTAGTCCAGATGGTGTGAAATGGCAGAGTTTAAAGGTGAAAATTTGGAAAGTGGACACAAATATTGCTATATTGGGTAAGTATGATATTAGCAAGTTGTAGGAAAATGGTAAATGGTAAAAGCCTATGAAATTCAATGAAAAAACGTTGTTAAAGGACGTTATGGTTAAGTTGCACTAATAAAAACCTATGAAATTCAATGACAAAACTTTGTTAAAGGACGTTATAGTTAAGTTGCACTAATAAAAACCTGTGAAATTCAATGAAAAAACTTTGTTAAAGGGACATTATGGTTAAGTTGGACTAATAAAAACCTATGAAATTCAAAGAAAAAACGTTGTTAAACGGACGTTATAGTTCCAAGTAAAACAGGAAAAACCCTGAAATTCGCCAGTTATGGTAAGCTAAGCAACCATAACTAACGCCACCACTCTGCACTGCTAAGACTAACACCCAGGACATCAAAGATGACATCACAAATGGCATTGATGACATCACGGATGACATCACATATCTGGGCCACTTGTTTTTGTTCCTTGACATATATATGCCAGGTGGTTTTGTTCACTGGCAGTCAGAATAATAAAATGTATTATTGATGACACCCAGATCATTTACCAAATTCCCAAGACTTCAGCCTCCCCGCTTCCCAAACCTCGCCTCTTGCTTCTTGAATATCGACCTATGGATGACGACCAACCACCTTATCATCAACCTGTGCATATAAGAATTCCTAATATGCTGCAAAACTGCTCTCATTCCACAATCTATACCATAGCCACAAGCCCTAGAAGCCCCACCTGCTGACTCCACCTCTGTTAAAAATCCTAGATGCACCATAGACACAGACCTTTCTCTCTCCAAACAAATCAACTCTGCATCCAGAACTTACCACTTCCACTTACGCATCCTAAAGCAAATCTTTCCCTATCTCTCCTATCCTTAAAGAGTCTCTATCTCGGCACCGCAACCCTCCAGCTCAGGAGCAATCCATAATACAGGACCAGAGTTCCTACAGAAACGAAATCATCCACTACCAAACCCCCAGAAACTGCTGATTGGGCTAAGCTCTCCTCCTGGCTATTCCCCCTTACCACTCCAGAGTTGGCAGCTCAGCCTTCTCTTCTGCTGCATTGAGGACTACCTTTCCTTCAAAAAAGTCCTCAAAACCTGGCTATTGGCTGCATTATCCTGAAACATGTTCCTAACCTTCCTAAATGTCCTAATCTTCCAATTCCCCAAATACGAGCATATGAACATTCTCCAACAGGTGGCGTCTGCCGTTATTGCAGTGGCATGGACCACACAGACTATATATATATATATATATATATATATATTACATGCCACGGTAGTGGCCATGTAGTTATGGTTAAGTTGCTGTTTCCATAGGAAGAGCACTTTTTGGGTGGCTTATAACTTCGCACTCCCTGGACGGATCCTCACCAAACTTTGCAAAAAAAGTATTTGGGTCACCCTGAATTTTTCTGCAAAGTTTGGTGAGGATTCGTCCAGGGGGGGCAAAGTTATAGGGGGGGTCTCAAAACTTTTTTTTTTCCCATAGACTAAATGGGAAAAATATTTTGCTCGCGCCTACAGCCCAAACCGCTGGACGGATTTCCACCAAATTTGGACCAGGAGCAGCGGCTTGGTCCCGAAAGCGTCCTTTTGCAAATTTGCTAAAAATCCGTCCAGTAGTTTTTTTTAAAATGACCAAAAAGTAGGTCAAAAATAATTAGTGATATCTGTGTTCGGTTCGCGGACACACTTCCCTGTTCGCTCCACGGACAGTGTCCTGATTGGCCAATCGTCTTGCGTGATGTTCACGGACATGCAACGTGTTCGCTGATTGGACAGCGTGGAGCGTGAAGCGCGGCAGATTTTTCGGTAGCGCCCGCCATCTTGGATTCGCAGACGTCCGCGGACAGCGCGGTGAAACTTTGTTCAAAACATGTATTTTGTAGAGTGTGTTGGTGTGTAGGAGTGTTTGGGGAGGGTGGGAGTGTATGAGATAGGATGAAAGTTGTGTTTTTTATGTGTTAGACGTTCTTTTTGTGTTCGATTTGTTTGCGGACATCACAGGTGTTCTGAAATGTTCTAAATAAACTGACTGGGGGTGTTCTAAGGACTCAATATGTGTCCGTTTTGTTCGCAAGCAAAGTGTTCTAAGAACACTCGCGGTGTCCGGGGAGTGTTCGTAGGGGGTGTCCTGAGGACGCTGTCCGTATTGTTCTCTGTCAAGTTGAATGTGTTCTAAGAACACTTGCGGTGTCCTGAAATGTTCGCAAATAAACAAATGGGGGTGTTCTGAAGACATTTTTGAGAACACTCCCGGTTTCCTGAAATGTTTGTAGGGGGTGTCCTGAGGACGCTGTCCGTATTGTTCTCTGTCAAGTTGAATGTGTCCTAAGAACACTTGCGGTGTCCTGAAATGTTCGCAAATGAACAAGATGGTGGTGTTCTGAAGAAGCTTCTAAGAACACTCCCGGTGTCCTGGAATGTTCGTAGGGGGTGTCCTGAGGACGCTGTCCGTATTGTTCTCTGTCAAGTTGAATGTGTCCTAAGAACACTCACGGTGTCCTGAAATGTTCGCAAATAAACAAGATGGTGGTGTTCTGAAGACGCCTCTAAGAACACTTGCGGTGTCCGGGGAGTGTTCGCAGGGGGTGTCCTGAGGACGTTGTCCGTATTGTTCTCTGTCAAGTTGAATGTGTCCTAAGAACACTCGCAGTTTCCTGAAATGTTCGCAAATCAACAAGATAGTGGTGTTCTGAAGACGCTTCTAAGTACACTCCCGGTGTCCTGGAATGTTGGTAGGGGGTGTCCTTAAGACGCTGTCCGTATTGTTCGTTGTTAAGTTGAAAGTGTTCTAAGAACTATCGCGTTGTTCTGAAATGTTCATTGGGGGTGTCCTGAAAACGGTGTCTGTATTGTTCGCTGGCAAGTTCAAAGTGTTCTAAGAACACTCCCATTGTTCGCGGACATTAAAAGTTTCCAATAGATCATAGTTGAAATGTTTGACTCTATGGATGTGATATGATGCGGTGGTTGTTGCCAGGGCATACAGTCTTGAGTGCATGGCCATTTGGCCATGCACCCAAGACTGTATGCCCTGGCAACAACCACTGCAGCATATCACATTCATATTTGCTTATAACTTTGGGTGAAAAACAAATGTATAAGGAACAAAGGTATTAGATACTATGGATGTGATATGCTGCTATGGTTGTCCTTATTATTGTATACTTACTGTTTGGTCTAGTAATGGGAGTCCATGTTTTTCTTCTTCATTTCTGTGATAAAAGAAAATAGCATGTTAGTATTAGTATTTTGTAATGACTTATTACATTGTATAAGCAATATACTTTTATTTTTTTTCGACCCTCATATTTAGTAGAGTACAAATCAGAGTACTGTGCAATTTGCTCAGTTTCTGTATTTGTTGCTAAAATCATTGGGACTGTGGGAGAAAAAAAATCCATGTTGGATTAAAAAAAAAACCTTTTTCTGTTATGCTACAGTTTATTTGTTTGTTTGTTTTCAGTGTTCACTTGTTGTTTCTGGCTAATGCTTTATACTTTGCTTTGTTGTATTTTTTTTGGAGCAGTAACAGATTCTTCATTTGTTTTGATATTATAAAATTTTGGAGCAGTTAGATACCAATTGGCGTATTCTAACTGTCTATTTTTTTAATATATTTTAGTGGTTTTGATTTATCTATTTGGATATTGTTAAATTTTGGGACAGTTAGATACCAATTGGCGTATTCTAACTGTGGTTTTTTTGCCTAATTTAGTGGTATTCATTTATCTGATTAGTTGTTGTAGAATCTTTGAGCTGTTAGATAGCTTTTGGAGTATTCTAACAGTGTATATTATTTTAACACAAATTTATAATTTTGGGACAGTTAGATACCAATTGGCGTATTCTAACTGTGTATTTTTTGGTCTAATTTAGTGGTATTCATTTATCTGATTAGTTGTTGTAGAATCTTTGAGCAGTTAGATAGCTTTTGGAGTATTTTAACAGTTTATATTTTTTTAACACAAATTTACTTAAAGGTTTAATTACAGTTTATTTATCAAATTTTGGTTTTAAGAACATCAAATAAGCGTTTGTAAGATTTGCTGGTAATCTCTGCTTTAGAGTAATGGTACTATCATTACATTCAAACCATCCACATTTCTTTTTTATATATGCCGTGTAGTGCCCTGAATTGGTTGTGGCTCCTGCGTGGTAGATTATACCTATTGTTGTGAAGGTTTTCTTACCAAGTGATATTTGACTATGTGTGAATCCAGTCAGCTTGCAGTTGTTTTTGGTACCATCTGCATTGTAACGTAGAAGCATTAGTATTACGTATTTACTATGTGTTTGTATTACTAATGTGGAGCGATTATCTGAATTGCAGGTAGAGCATAATCTACCATGGTTTGCATTTTGTACAAGTTGCTGAAATGGAATGGATTCACAATTTGGTATTGATATATATATGAAGCGTTCATTGGGAATTTCTTCTTGTGTCACATTGTTGCACAGAGTGCATGTATGTTTCCACATGTATGAAATCTGGAAGATTTCATTTATAGGTATGTTTTTGTTTTCCAGTACTAATAGTAAGTACATTAGAAATTCTTGTGGATCTTCCTGTGAGTTTATAGTGAATTTCACCATTCCAGCACAGTAGTCCAATTGTCGTCTTATTCCAAAAACACTATATGTGTTGTCAGGATTGTTTGCTGCATTTCTGTGAAGTACTAACATTTGCAAACACAAAGGGTCTGTACTGTGTAAGTAAATGTTGTCAACAATTGGTGGTAATTGAAATAGAATATTCATTGCTACATTTGCATAGCAACTTACACCAACTATATATGAGAATTTAAATGGTCCAGGTAGTTCTGTATCTAACTGCTTTTTTTGGAGTTTGTCTTCCTTCTTTGAAGAAGTACCTTGTTTACTTTCTCTAATTGATTCTTTTTTGTTTGTGGTACTTGATGAAGTCTTAGTTTCTTTTACTCTCTTTGGAGGATTTGCAGTGACGTCCTGTTGCATTTCTGTTTGATTTAGTTTTCTTTTACAACGTTTTAGTTTTTGTGGAACAGAATATGTGTTTAGATGGGGAGTGTATAGTGAGCGAAGTCTATTATATTCTAAAATGCAAGGAATATCAGCGTTTACTTTACTTGCATCAAAGTTGATTAGAAATAGACCGTCAAGTGTACGTAAGCGTGATAGTGCTATGTAGCTCATGCCTTCTTTAAAGACTGTGTTACCAATATCTATCATTGCTTTTTCTAGGGTAAGACCTTGTGATTTATGAATCGTGACTGCGTAGGCAAGAGTTAGAGAAAAATGTTCTCTGCGTACATACATATCTTTGAAGAGAAGGAATCTAGCTGTTGAGCGTCCTATCCGTTTTACTTCTGAAAGTTTGTCAAAGAGTATATTGACAAACTGAATTTTGTTGTCACGTGGGTATGTTTGAAAGCCAACAACTGTACCCAGTGCTCCATTAACTAGTCCTTGGTCCACGTCAAGGTTACATTTAAGCATTACTCTGCAATTTAGGGATAATTTTATCATCTTTTCTAAGCCTGCTGTGTTTGAGATTGATTTTTCTAAATTATTTAGTCTTGTTCTGGCTTGGTCACACATGGGTAGTGTCATACCATGTACATCTAGTTTATCTGTGGCGCTAATTTCCATTATTGGTTGCATTTCTTTACTTAACATTATTTCATTGAATTTGAGACAGCTTGCAAGAGTTGGCATTAAGGCCATACAATTGACATTTTTGTGGGCTAATTGTTCCATAACCTCTGTACCACATGCATTATCACCATAAAGTGCATTAATGTGCCGGGTTTTCAATGTTGCTTCTGCTTCTTTAGAAAGTATACCAACTCTCAAACTTTTTAAAATGTTGGCATAAGTTAGATCTGCAGATTGGCGCATGTTTTCTGTTAATTCTCTGTATTGGAAATGTTGCCAAAGGTTGACATTTCCAATGCTGCCAACAGTTTTATGGCAGAGTTTGTGCCCTAATGTTTTAAAAATAGGTTCACCTTTTACTGGTGTTAATTGAAGCAGATCTCCAAAAACAATAATGTGTTTTCCTGCAAAGAGCTCTTCATAGTCTGCTTTGAGTACTTCTTGTAATCTGAGGTGAATCAAAGCTAACATCAGGTTGGAGACCATGCTCACTTCATCTATTAGTAGCATTTTCATTTGTTTCAATACTCTGCGTAATTCCATTGCAGCTTCTGCAGAAAGTTTGTAATAGTCTAATTTGTTCTGGTGTTCTACTGGTAATAGTAGTAATCGGTGTAATGTAACACCACCTATGTTGTAGGCAGCTAAACCTGTGGGGCAGTGACAACAGCTGACAGTTTGTTGTTTGTCAATTGTTGAAGGAAACTAATGATTTTGATTAGGAATGTTTTGCCAGAACCAGCTTCACCACTGACGTACAGTAGTATTTATAATTATGGCAGGAACATTCTTTATTTTCATGTTTTACACCATGTGCAATTTGTTTTGTTATTTCTTGAAAAATGCTACTTTGCTCATTGTTTAGTTTTGATTGTAGTATAGTTAAGTCTTCCTTATCTTCATACTGACACATGGTGTTTTCTACTTCTATCATAGCTAATTCTGCCTCATTTGTTATTAGTGGTTCTCCCAGTGGTTCTTGGCTTCCTGTTACAGAAGGTTGACTACTGTCAGGAGTATCCTTATCTAGTTGGGCTTGCAGTTCTTCTTCATGTTGCTGTTCATTGTGCAACATTGTTTTGTACTGTGTAAAGTTTACATCAGTTATAGTGCTTTCATTTGCTTTGAAAGCATCCTCATATGAGTCATAGTTATCTAGTAATTGTTCTTCTTTTCTCCATGGTTTGAAGAGTTGTAGCAGGGACATGTAATATACTTCTTTATGTTGAGGAGTCTTCAATGACAATTTGATATGATTAATTAAATTTGGTTTGGTGAGTTTAACTAAGCTGCCTTCACAGTATGTCACTCTATATTTTAACCTTTTATTTCATCAGGTTTCATATTATTTTTGTATGTGTAGTTTTGGGCTATTTGGTATAGACACATGTTTTCCAAAGTATTACTTCTGTTTAGGTAGTATGTGTCCAATAAATTGTTTTTTAAAATGTCTTGGCTGTTGGGATCATGTTTGGCTATTGTTTCTATATCTTCATATGATTTTAGAACTCTTTTTCTAGATTTAGCTGGACCAAGACTTAGCCATACTATATTTTCAGATTTACCATACAATGAAGTACCAGTTAAACGATCAGCTGCTTCATAAGATCCACATTCTCTATGGGTGAGCATTTTTATGCCCAAGCTGTATAATTTCTGAGATATTGTTTTATCTGATGACAGGTCATTCCAGAGGTCTTGGAGCTCTGTCTTTTCTGCTTTAGTTAAGTATGCTGTGACATATCGTGCAACTGCAGTAGAATTGTCTGCAATGTACTGCACATCTATGTTTGCATTCCATAGGTGGGCAATGATTGCATTATAATCATTGATATATTTTTCTTCTTCTTTTCTTTTTATGTAATATGTATTTTTAGGTGACTTACCTTTAACACTATGTCTAACTGAAGACATGAGGTTGTTTACTTGACCTGTATTTGTAACTGGTCTATGGAAACCAAATCGGCATTTGGTGTAGTATTTGCCTTTGTTTTTGTATTTGCGACGACAATATTTTCCACATTTGTGTCTTTGAAATTGTAAAATTTGTGCATGAAGATCACTATTTGTGGCTTCTGATGGAATTTCACAAGTGACATATTTTTCAATAAACTGTAAAACAGTGGCATCACTGTCTTGACCAAATTTAGGAGCATCTTTAATCCATAAAAGCATGTGGATATGTGGTGCTCCTCTGGCTTGGTATTCTTTTCTCCAAAAGAAGTGTTGCACTTCTCCAAGGGGAGGAACAGTTTTATTACAAATAAAATGTAGCATAGCAATGAAGCGATGGTGAAAATATCTTGAAACATTAACAGGATCCAAAGAACAAAGTTCTCCAGCTGTTAGAATATCTATGTTTGTTTTGTTTTTATTTGATATGCATAGGAAATCATGTAAATCTTCCCATGCATATTCTGCACAACTTAATGTAACAAACCAAGTGGGTGGGCCAAGGTTTCTGATCATACAACGTACATCTCCATGACGTCAAAACCAGTACTCTTTACTACCACGCATATTTGCTAATAGATTTGTAATATTTGATTGTAAAACCTCATCCTTTTGTTGCACTTTCTCTAATAATTGTGTAGCTGTCATATTTTGAAAGTGTGATCCTGATTTTAATATGTGTGCAACTCTGTAACATAAAGTTGCTAGTTCACTTTCAAAGAGTAGGTGGAATATGTATTACACATTTTTTCTAAATCTGGGATCTTCAGAATACATCCATAATGAGCGGTATTCTGTAGCTGATATTTGAATAGGTCTATCATCATACCTTCCTCCTTTGCCAGTAGGAAAGAGTAGAGAAAAAGCACGTGCTTCTATACTTTTTTCCCATATACTGATTGTCGATCCTTTTGTTTGACGCATTTGGTAAGTTTCCAGTACATCTTGTACGGTGTCATTACAGTGCAAAGGATGAATTGTATAATGGTCTAAAGTATTTGATATTGTAGCAGGATCTAGTAGCTCAAATTTACCAGCTTCTTGTGTTTCCTGAATTATTTCAGTTGTATCTTTCAAGTTTTCTTCAATATTAATTTCTTTGTAATATTCATTATTCTCTTTAAGATATTGGAAGGCTTGTCTAACTTTATATAAATTTACTAGCTGTTGCTATATTTTTTTGTCTTTTGTAGGTACTCCATTTACTAATATAATTAAAGATTGCTGCATTGGACGTTGCACTCCTAGAGTATGCACATTTTCTTTTAGATTTAATGGTAAATAAACTACTTTTCCACAAATGCCTTTTACCAATTCAGAGGGAGGTAATTTTGCTGTTTTTGGTTGAAGGCGTATTATTGCTTGAAATGGGTGTACTGTTTGAATTATGATGCTCTCATATAAATTAAGTTGTTGTAGAGGTTTTGGTTCTGGGTATAATTCCAAATTATTTGTGATAGAACGTGAAGGAGTTTGGTTGTTGTCAAGTTTTGTAGTGCAATAACTGCAAAGTATTAAGGGCTCAGTTATTTCATATTTGTTTTCTGCTACAATGTAGAGAGCTAATTCAAACCATTTAGAATCTTCATTGTCTTCTATTTTGTATGATAGGTCCACAGTTTTTGTGTTACTTTTATAAAAAATTCTACGGCAACATACACATACATGGTTTGGTACTTCAGCTGATGTACTTTTAAATTTTAGTATTTCTTTTTTGTATGTGTTTAGCAAAAGGTTGCCATTTGTAGAATTGTTGCTTAATTGGTTTAAAGCTATTTCATTCTATAAATGGCTTTCACCTCCAAAATATTTTTTCTGGATATAGTGAATTTCTTCAAGTAGGTCTTTTGCTGTACCATGTAGAAGGATGTTATTTAACTTTGCTAGTGCTAAAGCAGGACTTTTAGCATAGTACAGTTTATAGACTAGATTTCATATAGTTCAATGATGTGTTGATATCCTTTTGATATCATGGAAAGTGGTTTTACAAGTAAGTCCTGTAATGCAGGCCAATGAATGTCCTTGTAGTCCTGTGTACTTGCGCACTGGACAGGTATCTACATTTTGCAGTAATTTAATTTTGATTTTGTCTTTGCTTTTTACATATTTATTGAGGAATTGGCGTAAAGATTTGAAACATTGTTTGGGAATGTTACACATTGACGTGCATGGCCATTTGTACACTAGACGTTCTGATTCAGTTGAATGGAGGGGTAATTCTAAGTTTTCAGGGCATATTTTTGTAAGAAGTACTTCTTGTTCCATTATGGTATTATTCACTTTTTCATAACCTCGACCACTGCTATGTATGGCAATTGTATTTGTTTGCTTTTGTTTGTACGCTTCTTCATTAAAATATGGTTCTGTGCTTGTAGTGTGATTCCATTCACCTCCGCTGATACTTAAGAAGTTCTTTCTGTTGATATTTCGCTTATTGAGAAGTCTTTTTTGTAATTTAGTTATTAGTTTTGTTAGTGGTTTCATTCTGTTTAACACTAAAATAAATAACTTTCTTTTGAGAAGAAGTGCACTGTCCATCAGAAGATATGGGTTGGGGTGTTCTGGAATGTATGTGTGCTGTGTGCATGAGTGTTTGAGTAAGATGATAAAGAAGTATGTAATGGTGTGTGATTGTGCATTGGGAACTAAAACTAGTAGGGATAGGTATTCTTGAATTTATGTGTTACTAAACTGGGGTTCAGATGACAAAAAAAAGTAAGCTAGTGGTGTGGAAAAGTACAAATAGTAAATCTAATGTATACAATTAAAACAGTTGTTTGTTCTATAATATGAAAACTGCAGTGGTTCAGTTGGGTAATTTGTGTGTCCAAAAATAGAAATTTGTGGGCCATTCTGGCTGTAAATCGCTGTTTAAGACATGGACATTTTTGGACAAAATGGTACAAAATCTCTATTTTTAGAAACCGAAATAGCTCGTATTAACGTTATAGTATATTTGATTAATACTACAAATATTATGGTGATATTTTACTTACTTTTTTTTAAATTAACAGGTAACTTCTTAGTTTTTCTTTCTTCTTCGAATTCGGCTGCTTCTTTTCAGGAAACTGGTCTTCACTGCAATTGTAAACGCTTCAAATTAGTAACTTTGTTTGTATATAGCACTGTTTTTAATTTAGATATTGATTTTTTTAATTGAAATTCTCAGTGCCTTCTGTAAAACCATTAAACTAATTTTTTTACATAAGATACATTGCATCAGTTCAGTACATATGATATGTTCTTAATGAACAAATTGTATTGAATGACTAACTGTAGCAAAAAAAATATCTTTACTATGTCTTTATAATATATTAGTGAATACCACTATTTCTGTAAGTAAACTGTTTTAGGTAATAGAGGCTCAATGTCATGTCTAATTTAAAGTAATTAAGTAAATAAATAAATAAAAACAAAAAATATGAAATTGTATAAGTATTTTTATAAAGGTTTAAACATAGATTGTTTTTGCATGCAATTTTGTTTGAATATATGTAGTCTATATATTTCATTTAAAAAATGTTAGTTTAACATGATTTGAGTGTGTGTGTATAAAGAAAGTAAATAGTATAAAGGTTTATAAGTGATAGTTGATTTTAGGAAATTGAAAAAAGTACAGTAAATTCATTTTACAGATTTTACAAGGTAAAAGTCTGTTTGAAAATGTGTTCATCTACTATACAGAAAATATGCATACCTGAAGTTTGTGTTCATGCATATGGATATGCATGGAGGTGCAAGTAGAAATCTTGAAGACTTCTACAGTATTTCTGGTAGATGCTGCTTGCCAATGATATGACACTTGTACTCAGAGAGATTCAGAGTACATTTGCAGTGCTGATCTATGATGATGCAGTTAGATGTAGAGGTCTTGAATGTGATTGGTGCATGGTCATGTGATTTTTGAGGTACATCCAATGAGGGAATGGCAGAGAGAGTGTAGTGGAAATGGTAGAAGGGCTGTTCATGTTACGATATGTCCGAGGACATGGCGGTAGTTCGCAGACATCGGGAGTTACATCCGGGGATTTTTGGGTTCAGAAGTCATGCAAATGAGAATAAGCACTGAAAGGGATTGGTCAGGAAAGTTTGGTGGGTGTGTTGTGCCAGGAGAGATTTTCTCAGATACTCTTTTTGCTGAGAGAACAAAAGATAGCTATGGCTGTGTGTTTCAGAAAACAGATTGTTTGGATTTTAGGAGATTCGTGGATACATTGGTTGAAGGTGCATGCAGAAAGCTGTGGAGTAGCTGTAGATCTTGGATTCCCACATGTGGAAGTACACTGGCATGGAGTACGTGGAATGAAGTGGTTGGACTTGCTACCACTCTGTGCTACTTTGGAGACAGAGCAACATCCAGACATAATTGTAATTCATTGTGGAGGGAACAGTTTAGGACATGTGACTGGAATTTTTTTGCAATTTGCTATGAAAGAAGGACTTAGGAAGGTTATGGACATGTTTCCTAATTCTCAAGTGATATTTTCACGGATTGCGCAGAGACAAATGTGGCTTCGTTCTTCTTCATTTGGTCCACAAATGGAAAAAGCAAGGCGCAATGTTAATAAGGCTGTTTGTGCCTTTCTAAGAGATTTTGGCATGTCTTCTTTTCACAATGAAAATATTATGTTTTGTAGTACATACATTTTTCGCAGAGATGGAGTCCATCTTACTTATGCTGGCAATCAGATTTTTCTGAGAAATGTACAAAATGCATTGCGACCTTTTTTGGAATTACAACAACGATTTTGAAGTAGATGTTAAGCATTTACAATTTTTGACTTACAAACACCACCCAAAGGCTCTTTTCAGAGCCACCACTTCTTTCCAGAGAAAATTACAATGTTTGTGATGGAGTAGCAACCCAATTTTTTTAATGTTCGCAAACTGTCCGCGGACTTCTAAAAAATACAAAGAGCCCTGCTTCATTTATTTTCACTATTTTTTTTTAACTGGGAAAGGCGGCTCTGAAAAGAGCCTTATTTTTTTTTGATTTTTGTAATTTTGTATTTTTTTTGGTTTTTCAGACACGAAACACTAGGAGAGGAGGGTAAAGGAGGGTAAAGGGGGGGACACCAACCACAGGGATAAGAAAGGGCGAGCTGAGAGAGGAAGATGTAGAGTGGGTTTTATTTGGGTAGTGACGATAGTCTCAAAAGCACTCCGAAGTCACTCCCCCCTGCAGAGTACTGTGTCACAGTACATACATACAACTGTGACCCTCGAAAGGTAAGGGTCATCAGCATTATGTATGGCCTGTGAGGCAGCTTGAGGAAGATGCTGTCCCACAGAGGTGGTCCTTGTGGTGACAGGATCAGAAACAAGGGATGAAGTAGAGGAAATCAACCTGCTACGTTCTTCGCAAGGTACAACCCTGCGAATAGCCCCAGAGTGAAATGACCTCAGGTGTCGCTTCATAGTAGTGGTCCCAAAGCTGTACTTACCATGCTTCCCGCGACTGAGTATCATTTTGCACTCATTGCAGGTAACACGGTTCGCACGAGCCTTAGGAACATTAACATGAATGGTAAATAACCACCACACCTAAGACTCACGCCTAGTGAGGGTAGTAGGGTTTTCCTCTACCTCATTCTCATCATCCTCTTCTTCCTCCTCTGCATCCTCACTCCTGTTCCCCTCTTCAGGCCCTTGGGGAGGTGGTGGTGGTGGAGGGGGTGGGGGTGGTGCTGAAGCAGGTGCAGCACCAAGTGGCAGTTCAGCAGCCAAGGATGCCATCTCGATGATGGTGTAGTCTGCAGGTGGCAGCAAAAATCACTGTGTTCTGAAGAATAGCCAGAAACACAATGGGAATAAGCTCTTGGGCGTGGTCTTTTATAGGGGTGCTTGTGCGCGGTTCGCGGACATGCGCACTGTTCGCAGACAGATCGAACACAAAAAAAGGATCGGAAAGTTTCAAAAGGTATATAGAAACTCAAGATTGCTATGTGGGACTTGTGCCATGGTGAGATTGTATTGAAAAATATTATGGATTAACTGAAAATGTACTTTTAACTTGTTCGGGGACACAAACAGTGTCCGCATTTCAGGACAAACGATGAGCGTGGGTGCGGTCATATGATCCGTTTGCGAACTAGTCCGCGAAGGAAGCGCCTGTCCGCAGGACACCAAGTGCACGGAGATTGGTTAGCGCATGCGCATTGATGTCCTACGGACACTGTTCGGGTTCTGAAGTAATTAAAAGTGCATCACACGTGAAACGAACATTTCAGGACACCGCGTGTGTTCTTAGAACAGTTTAAACTTGGTAGCGAACAGTAAGGACAGATATAGTGTTCTTCAGGACACGTGTAATTTCGTTTATGTATGAACATTTCAGGACACCAATTGTGTTCTTAGAACAGTTTCAATTGGGTAGCGAACACTACGAACAGATATAGTTTTCTTCAGGACACCTCCATTTTCGTTTACGTACGAACATTTCAGGACACCAATAGCGTTCTTAGAACAGTTTGAACTTGCTAGCGAACAGTACCGGACAGGTATAGTGTTCTTTAGGACACTTTAATTTTTGTTTGTTTACGAACAATTCAGGACACCACGTGTGTTCTTAGTACAGTTTCATGTTGCTAGCGAACACTACGAACAGTTGTACTGTTGTTCAGGACACATCATTTTCGTTTATTTACGAACATTTCAGGACACCAATTGTGTTCTTAGGACAGTTTTAAGTTGATAGCGAACATTACGGACAGATATAGTGTTCTTTAGAACACTTTAATATTTGTTTCTTTACGAACATTTCAGGACACCACGTGTGTTCTTAGAACAGTTTCAACTTGCTAGCGAACAGTTTGAACAGGTGTGGTGTTCTTCAGGACACCTCCATTTTCGTTTATGTACGAACATTTCAGAACACTCGCACTGTCCGCGGACACTTTTATTGTTTTTAAAAAAAAACGGAAACTATTCACAATACAATATAAAAATTAAACTTTATTTAACATATATTAATAATTTATGACAGAGAAGGTGAGGCAGAAACAGAAACAAAAACAGGAGCATTTGGGGTTTCAACATGATTGGTATTAGGTGAAGAAGGGATGGAAGTCTCATCAAAACGTTTTGGATTAGGGAGAGGGTTTGGGGATAATTGACTGGGATATGGTGAGGAGGGACAAGTACATGTGGGGCAATGGTACGAGGTTTTTGGTTTGAAATGATTTTCTACAAAAGTTTTTAAATTATTAAAATTAGCCAACAATACATCCATTTTTTCTTCTATATTGTGAAGACTGTTATCCATAACAGGGTTTTCTGAAGTTTTTTCTATTTTGGTATGCTCTGTACAAAAAAATAATATATATGTTAAATGTATATAAAAAAATAATAAATAAATGGTTTATATTATAAAGTGTTTACCATTAGTTTCACTATCTTGTGACATTTCTTCATGTGGGAAATTGTCCTCTAGCCATTCCAGAGTACTAGACATTTCTGTGAGAAAAAAAAAAGATAATATATTTTTTAATCTAATACAGAAAGTTTATAAACATATGAGTAAAATGAAGTACACTTACTATTTCTGGTAAGATAAGTCCTATGTATTCAGTGGGTCTGGTCTTGTTCTCAGTTCTGTTGTGTCTGTGAGGTAATTATGTTGGAAGCCAATTTATCTTCTTGTGGTATATTCCATTTCAGAACATATTGTATTTAAATGAATGGTTAGTGTGTTACATATATGGGTTACATTTCTTATGTATTACTATATATAATGTGTTTGTGTGCTGCTTTTTGAATTTGTTAAATGTTCCTATATTATGATATAACAATCAAACATTCCCCGCCCCCCCCCCCCCCACAGTTTTTAGGTAGTGGTACTGTTCTCCGAACATGTCCGCGAACATTAAATAAGTTTGTGGACATCAAGTTCATAAGAAGAGATCTAGTCAGTTCCATATGACATGTATATAAAGTCAAAGTCATTATTGTTAAGTTGTGCTAATAAAAAACTATGAAATTGAGTGAAAACACTTTGTTAAAGGGACGTTATGGTTAAGGTGCGCTACTAAAAACCTATGAAATTCAGTGAAAAAAACTTTGTTAAAGGGACGTTATGGTTAAGTTGTGCTACTAAAAACCTATGAAATTCAGTGAAAAAACTTTGTTAAAGGGACGTTATGGTTCCAAGTAAAACCGAAAAACCCTTGAAATTCGCCAGTTATGGTAAGCTAAGCAACCATAACTCGCGCCACCACCGTGCACTGCTAAGACTAACACCCAGGACATCAAAGATGACATCACAAATGTCATTGATGACATCACTGCCCAGTATTCTAATTAAGAACAGAACTAAGCTATGGGTTTACATAATGTTTTGTTGGGCTAAGGCTCTATGTAATATAACTTTATAGACCTGCAGTGAGGGCTGTACTGGGCGTTATAGGCCCTGAATACTGAGTTTATGCCCGGAACGGCCCAAGCTGCAGGTCTATAAAGCTATTAGAACACCCCCAGTTTTTAATTAAAGTAGAATAAAGGAGAAATGTTTAATTAAAGTAGAAACAATTGAAAATGCTACAATGCTGCCACCATTGCCTTGGTTCTGCTTTTTTTGTATTGGGTGGTTGAAGGTGATGGGTAGGAGGAGCATGCAATTGAGAAGAAATCAGGTGTGTGTATGACTGCCCAGTATTCTAATTAAGAACATTTTAGGTGTTTCTTTTTTTTTTTACACTACAGAATCTAATTTTCATTATAAAGTGTTTCCTACTTTTTGCTGTGTGCTTGCATTTAATTGCAGCCCAACGTGTTCCTTCATGCTTCCACAGTACAGATATTGTGAAGCTTGCGGTGCCAGCCATCTCCAGAAAGTGTCTCGATGGGATAATTAACGCTTTACAAGCTGCGTTATTGCAGCAGCATACATAGGTGAATTACTGCTGTTAGTGCACACGTTATGTGCACACTTGAATTCCCAGCGAAATTCAAAGAAGTTAACTTCCTGGAGGGGGCATGCCCATGCCAGGCATGCAGAACTTTACCTGTTTCAGTTCTGTGTACCGTGTTTGTTTGCAATTCAACTCACGGCAGTGTAGGTGGCGGCTGTGGCGGTAATTCATTCTAATTACATTCCATCCTAGAATGCTACTGCTGCGTCGTAGCTTAGCTCCAATTAAATTTTTCTGGGCTATAATAAATCTGCGGGCAATACTAGTTCGTATAGCCTACAGATCGACCAATCACATTGCTGAAAACACCACTAGGGTGTACTAGGGTGTACTAATTAACGTTATTTGCCTTAATAAGAGCCTATTACATTTGCATTTTAAAACGCAGGAATCTTCCATCTGATAATGTGTGACTACCTTTTAACGGGATAGGTGCAGTGCTGGGACGCTCCACCGGAGACTAACACAATACTACATATCAGCAGGGTACAAAAGTCTGTTTTACAATAGGAAGACAAAAATGAAAAAAGGGGGAATGATTGGAAACACACAGATCTGAAGAGCGCTCCCTTAGCCAAGTCTACCAATCAAACCTCGGGACCTAACGTGTGAACATGAAATCATTCTTCATACAGCAGACTAGGAGCAGGAGCTCCCCCTCATCTGTGAGCTGCAGGAGCAGCTCATCTGCCACCTTCAACCTGACTCCATGCTCTTGGTAAGGCTATTTGTATTACTAGGATAGCTAGCAGCCGCCTTCAATTTTCGACGTGCTACGCCGATAACAGCATCGACAATCTCACAATTATTGTGGGTATATATGAAACTGTCCTGATTGCCTAATATATTCCGTTTTCACACTTATCACAGAATTTGATTTCAAATCTAGTGCAAAACCGCATGGTTTGCATATACTAAGATGTCCGCTGCATTCTAAATCGCACCTCCGAAGTCTGGAAGTGCCTCCGGCCATGGACTGGTCAAGCAACCCCCTATAGCCAATGGGATTCGACCCGCAGGTGCAAGCCGGCCCTCGATGAAGGCAGTTGACAAAGGCTCCCTCTGACTGAGCTGACCGAGCTGGCGAGCTCAGAGCGGGCCACCCCCCTAACGTTTCTTCCATCCGGAGCCAAACCATGCAGTCCGCATCTTGCTCTTGACCATCACTATCTGTCTATGTAGTCCAACGCACTACACGGATGAGGTCCACCATCACCACAAACTCCATCCTCATATGCTCAAACCCCCATTGAGACTGCCACATACTGTCTGTTTTTTCCTTATTTGCTGCTTAACAAATGGCGTTGTACTCTCGTTCATAAGTCGCGTCACTTATGCATATAGTTTAAGCCACCCTTTAGCTTTTTGCCTGAGTGCCCTCATGTTGGCCCACTGAACCTTGTTTGCACCGACCGATAGCACTACATTTGTGAACATCGGACTCCCCTTATGCGTTCACGCGCCATCACAGAATGGCCCATATCCGCTCACACTGAGCTGGACACCACCTGTAAAAGTTGATTGATTGATCTCCCCAGCATAAATGAGTACTGTATTGCCAACAACAAAGTGTTCTATTGTACACTACAACACTATAATTGGTGTTATGCACTACATGCCTGTCAGATACTGCGCTACTGCTCCCATCATGTACTATGATCCTGCCTTTGCATAATCATCATATGTTTCGCGTCATAATTTCGCTCCATGACTTTGCATTGCAATCTGCCTGCTATCATGTACTAGGACCCTGCTTCTGCAAAATCCTTCTGTCTCGCTCTATGATTGCGCACTGCAACCTGCATTAGTATATCTGCCTGCCTATATTAATACTCTATCTCATCTAACATCCACAAGGTACTCTTCTACCTTATAGCCCCTTACACATAACAGCTAAGATGAGAGCCCCTCAGTCACGTTTTAGCAGTGACATTTATGCCAACATTCTCGATCCGGTATTGTTTTTATCACATACTAGGACCCTCACTTGTATCATCCCGCTTCTGACCCACATTACCACAGTGCTATATCACTGCCGGCTTTTGCAAGCATGACTGTATTCTGATCATTGCCTGCCAGGTACAGCTGCCAATAACTGGTCCCATTACTCTAGTGGAGACCTGAAGATGTTAATGTTAATCAATACTAGTTATACTCTACACCAACAATATTGCACTAGGTTCCTCGCACTCTAGGTTCCCTCGTTGTAACACACGAGTACACCCCAGCTTGGCAAAGACTTTCCTGCCATCGCCTCACCTCACTATGTTTGACCTAGATTGCCATTCTATCCTGCTTATCTATATGTTAATTCACCTGGCCTCGACATTCACACACTACAACAGCGACCTACCAGCACAGCTCACTCTCTCTGAGAAACTTTATCTCAGTATGCCACACTCAGGAAATTACCTCGGCCCCAACCTCCCTTCACCCCAGCATGGACCCTCACCTCCCTCCTTCCCCACCACTGGCCTGCCACACAGCACCAGTACTATGTCAGTCATCAGCCATAAATCCTTACTTGAATGCACCTGCCCTGTGGCTGGAGCACTTTACTACCAAACCTACACCTAATCAACCATGCTCCTTACACCTTAGGAACCTTAGATTAGGATCCAGATTCACACGCGCAGCCAGTCACCCAACTTCAACACAACCCAGAACTCATCATCTTCTTACCACCTTGATCGCACCACATCCCACAGCACCAATAACACCTATTTAGTCGCGCCTAGCACTAACTCAAGGAAACCACATACCACCAATGAGATCACCATTAAGAGAGCCCTCGTAAATGCAAGGTCAGTCCCAGCACATGCTCTGGACATCGCAGACCACATTCCTACACATGACTTGACTTCCTCGCTATCACAGAGACCTGGCTACACGCAGCATCAGGACCCTCTCTCTCACTTGCCATTCCTGGTGATTACACCATCATTAGATGTGATCATAACACTAACCATTCTAAAAGTGGTGGTGTCGCCTTTTTTCACAAAAACTCTTTGAGTCTCAGAGTCATCCCTAACCAACAGATCCCGTCCGCACAGTTACTATCCGATAAATTACCTATCTCGCCCAACCAAACTGCCACCATGCATCTCATCTAGAGGCCACCCAGACCATCAACTACCTTTATAGACAACATCACATCTATCCTAGCTGATTTAAAACCAAAACCAACTCCCAGATTATCTTATTAGGAGATTTGAATCTGGGCCTTCAAGATCCTAACAATCTCAAAGCAATGGACATGGCCAACACTCTTACCGGCCTATGCTTCTCCCATCACATCCTTGAACTCACACATATCAAGGGGAGAACACTTGATTGGTTCGATGATCTTAATTGCAGAGTCAACCTTGTGACTAATTCAACATGCATTTGGTCTGACCACCACACTATCACGTTCAACATCATAGCCAATGATTATTGCCCCAAACAGGACATTGCTCCAGCAATCTTTACTAGAAATAAAAAAGGTATAAGGAGAGAGAAATTGCTCCCCCTTTTCTTACCTATATTAAATAATGCCTCATCATCTTGCATGGACACCACAATATTAATGGATACCTTCAACAACATCATGCTTAAAGCCATGAACTCGATCTCCCCGATCAAACAAAGGAAACCTAAACTGCGTGCACACCTCAACTCATGGTTCATGCCACAATTGAAATTGCTATGCAAAGATAAGCAAAACATCCAAATCCCCTTGGAAAAGATACCCTCTGAGGCGAACAAGGACTACCTCATTATAGCCTCCCTTAACTACAAGGAGACAATCTTCCAAGCAAAAAAGGACACTTATAGTTCATTCAGCAAGCTGAATCCAACACTAAAGAGCTCTTTAAGCTTCTCAAAGAACTTGAATCTCCAACCACCCCCAATTGCCAGGGCGATACATGTCCAGCTCCCCTCATTGAGGAGTCTACCGTTGAACTCGCCCCATTCAACACAGCCTTAATTAACACCTCTTTTAACACTGACATTGTTCCAGACAATCTTAAGGACGCTTGGGTTATCCCCCTTCTTAAAAAAACATCCCTAGACCCTAGCATACCCACTAATTACAGACCTATTATCACTGTTCCCTTTTTTCTCAAAATACCAGAACGAGCTTGTTATTTACAAATCCAGGACTATCTTGAACCCAACAAACTCCTCTTTCTTAGACAATCTGGCTTCCATCCTAGGCATGGAACAGAAACTGCCATTATCGATCTTAAAACCCAAATTGAGGATCTCAAAGATGATGGAAAACTAGCACTACTATAACTACTTGACCTATCGGCAGCCTTTGATTTGGTGAATCATCAAATTCTCTACAGGCATCTCAAATTGGCAGCCCATTTCTCTGAAAAAGCCACCACTTGGATCAGATCTTTCCTGGGCGATAGATCCATGCAGGTCTTCTCCCCCTCTGCATCCGCAGAACCCTCCCGAGTACCATGTGGGGTTCCCCAAGGATCCTGCATCTCACCCACGCTCTATAATGTGTTTACAAAACCACTCTTTGATATTCTTGACTTTCTGAGTGTGAGCTACACTCATTATTTAGATGACACCCAGATATTCATTCCCATCACCGGTGACTACATAGCAGATACTAAAGCTCCGGATGATGTCTATCTGGTCATTCAGGCCTGGATTGCACAACGCAAATTCTGCCTGAACGATGATAAAAAAAGAGCTACTCATTCTGGGCTCATATCATTATCTAAGCAGACTTGACCCCATCTGTAAATCTTTTATCATAAAAACTTTGGGTATCTACCTTAACCCCACATTATCCCTTACCAGACAAACGAATGCCGTCACATCAGCATCCGCCTACATGTGCAAACTTATTACTACCTGCCACCCCTTCCTCACCACTGCCAACTGCACCATCCTCGCCAGAACCCTTATTATGTCTAAACTAGACTACTGCAACGCGCTATACATAGGAACCAGTCAACGCAACCTTAACAAGCTTCAGGTTACCCAAAATAACGCCAGGGCCACCCTAAAAATTCCTAGAAAGCAACATATATCTGATTCCAGTCTTAGACTACACCGGCTCTCATTTCCCTCAAGACTCTCATGCTCACGTACAAGTGCCTAGCTAACCAGGCTCTGAATTATTTGGCTAGCTGCTTCACCCCACATACTTCCACCCGTCCACAGAGAGCAGCCCAAGCGCATTGCCTCCTTCTCCCAAGATACAAGCTTCAGTCAGCTGGATGCACCAGTTTTCCAGTCCTCGCCTCCAAATTATGGAATTCACTACTCAACCCACTTAGAACAGAGTACTCCTTCCACTCCTTCAAGAGCAAAGCTAAACTACGGCTTATGTCCCAAAACACTCACATCCATCACCCACCATCTCAGCCTTAACGCACCACATTGACCATGTATCCCGCATTATCGCTCCAACTATGCATGTAAATACCCTGGCTGTAAATTCACTGTATAATTTCCTTCAAGTTGTCCTCCTAACCTGACTGCAAACACACTGTAAAGTTCTTGTAATTATTTTGTAACTGTTATTCTGCAATGTTGCTGATTATATTTTGTAATTATGTGAAAATCATGTTATACCTTTAGCTCTGTATTTAACTGATGATTATGTCCTTGTAACCTAAGATATGCGCCCATATGCCTTTGGGCCAGGCACGCTATACAAATAAAATAAATACAAATACAAGCAGACTATGCACCCATAAACTGGAGTGCAGCACATAGCATGCTGTGAAACTAATTGATTTAAGGAGGCGGAGGCAGTCCCTGACTAATAGTTTATGGCGTGTGTAGTACTAAATAATAACATTAAAAAATATGCCCCTAAAAGCAGTGAACTGTTTAATAAAGCAGTATGGTTGTCTGAATTCTTTGAGAAAATGGCAAAGTATGACACTATTTGTAGAGGGGGTGAATACATGGCATTGGTTATCAAGGGGTTCTTAAAAGCAAAGGGCCTCATTATAAGTTTGTCGTCCGGTAGTAATCGCGCCGGTAAGCTACTGGTGCCATTACTACCGGACTGGCAAACTACGAGTTGTACTCTCGGGTGCCTGTGTGCCCGCCAGGTCTGACCTCGCAGGCA